>NC_133619.1:547977386-548577386 GCF_048593235.1 Sminthopsis crassicaudata
TTGAAGGAGCCCACCAAAAAATTGGGCACCAAGGCAATAACTGTGAAGACCCAGATGAGGCAGATATAGAGGGTAGTGTTCCAAGCCTCGTAGATCTTTTTGTAGCCAAGACTGTGGCAGATGCAGCAGTAGCGATTAATGGCAATTACGGTGATATTGAAGACAGAGCCAATGACACTGAGACCCATCACAAATCCACTGGCTTTGCAGTGTATCTCACTCAGGGCCCAGCCATCGCGGAAAATGGCCATCAGGATCAGAGGGTGGGGGTACAAGGCAACCACCAGGTCTGCCAAAGCCAGATTTACCAAGAACATGTTACCTAAGGCAGAAGAGAAGAGAGGTGACAGTAATTTGAGACTGCATCTGTAATGAATGCATGTAATAGACACCCAATCAATCTAGGTACTTAGTAACTGGCAAATCAGTGATAACCAATGATAACATCAGACATTTAAAGTTATATTCTATAACTAAAGCATTTGCTCATTCACCCAAAAATATATATCCTCCAATTCTATATTGAATCTATAAGACACTTAGTTTATTTCTTGTTTTCTCTTCTTTGGGTCTAAGAAATTCCCATAAAAGCATTTGTTTAATTTGAATTGTACAAACAACTTTCTGCTCCCATTTACCCTTATAGATTGGAATAATTCTACTCCTTAGGAAAATCAATTTGGTGCATTCGGAGTATGGTTTGGAATAGGGAGAGACTTAACAGATATCAATTAGAGATTAATTAATAAATTAATTAAAAAGGGTATCAATTGAAATAGTCCAACTTTGATGTGATTATGCCCGAAATATAGTGGCAACTAAGAGATTAGACAGAAGGGGATGGTTGCAAGATATGTAGAGTTATAAATGACAAAATGTGATAACTAATTAGACATGTAGGATGTATGAGAGCAAGGAACTAATTACTATGTCAGTCATTGGCAAAACAATTTCTTCTGGTGAACTAGCTGACAAAAAGTGAAATTTCTAGGTCATAGACCTCTTCAGCTCTTCAGTAAGCTTTAAGGTCCTTTCCTCCCTCTCTGTTTTGACATGATGTCTCTCTTTTCACTTTTTTTTAATTAATAGCTTTTATTTACCAGATATTTGCATGGGTAATTTTACAATATTGACAATTGCCAAACCTTTTGTTCTAATTTTTTCCCTTCTTCCCCCCCCAGATGGCAGGTTGACCAATACATGTTCAATATGTTAAAGTATAAATTAAATATAATATATGTATACATGACCAAACAGTTGTTTTGCTGCACAAAAAGAATCAGCCTTTGAAATAGTGTACAATTAGCTTGTGAAGGAAATCCAAAATGCAGGCAGACAAAAATAGAGGGATTGGGAATTCTATGTAGTGGTTCATAGTCATCTCCCAGAGTTCTTTCACTGGGTGTAGTTGGTTCAGTTCATTACTGCTCTATTGGAACTGATTTGGTTCATCTCATTGTTGAAGAGGGCCACATCCATCAGAATTGATCATCATATAGTGTTGTTGTTGAAGTATACAACAATCTCCTGGTCCTGCTCATTTCACTCAGCAGCAGTTCATGTAAGTCTCTCCAGACCTTTCTGAAATCATCCTATTGGTCATTTCTTACAGAACAGTAATATTCCATAATATTCATATACCACAATTTATTCAGCCATTCTCCAATTGATGAGCATCCAATCAGTTTCCAGCTTTTAGCCACCACAAAGAGGGCTGCCACAAACATTCTTGCACATACAGGTCCCTTTCCCTCCTTTAAGATCTCTTTGGGATATAAGCCCAGTAGTAGCACTGCTGGGTCAAAGGGTATGCACAGTTTGATAACTTTTTGCATAATTCCAAATTGCTCTCCAGAATGGCTGGATGTATTCACAGTTCCACCAACAATGTGTCAGTGTCCCTGTTTTCCCACATCCCCTCCAACATTCTGCATTACCTTTCTCTGCCATTCTAGCCAATCAGACAGGTGTGTAGTGGTATCTCAGAGTTGTCTTTTTCACTTCTTTAAAACAAAATAAAAGAAAAAAATGAATGACTAGAATAATGCTTACTCATATGTGCCTTTCCTAATGGAAAGGTGGTAACCAATTGACTCCTCCCTCCTTTCCTCTCCTCACCATGCCTTTTGTTTATTCTTAAAGATAGACTTTTCAAGAACAGCTTTCTCAAGAGTCCCTAATGAGTGTCAACTGTACAATGAGAGGTGCTCCCTGAGGAGGAGTCTCAACTCTTAACCTTACTGGCCAGAAAACATTTCCTTGAAGTAGCTATTCAGGAAGGGAATACTGCTTCCAGAGTCCCAAGATGCAGGCTTCAAGTTCCTAGGTAGCACAAATGTTTAAAGTCAACATAAAGGGGAGAAGAAAGGTGCCCTTACTCCACCCCTCACAAGAAGTTCCTATTCTTAAGGGAGGAAGGAAGAAAGTAGTGCATTAAGTGGAGTCAATTTCTTTTAAACTCTACTAAGTGAGTAGCCTTCCTACCCCACACTGGTCAGTCCCCATGGATGCAAACAAGGATTTACTGCCATTATTGATCCAAGTGCTTCAACATTTTAAGGAGGAAGGGGAGAGGGAGTGTATCTTAGGTGATTATCTCACCTTTAGAATAAAATAAAGAGAATTTTTAGTTTCTTTAATCTTAGTACTTTTGCTATTTAATCAACAAAATATTTACTGTACACTTATTGTGTACCAAGTACTTCCTTCTCCATTCATGTTTCATTGGTCATAGATGCCTTCTTGATATTAGTGACATATAATATTAGTAATCATCTAATATTGAGGTTATGAAAGTGAGAGATTGTAAGAATGGTGGCACTGTAATTCTGGAGAAACTGAAGCAAGAGAGAGATTAGAGGTTTTTAATATTTTTTTAGAGGGAGAGTTTGGCCGGGGGCAAAACAGGAACCATATTGACCCCAGCTGGCTGGATCCCACTCTTGTCTCAAAGTATCCAGCAAGGAGCAAGGGATTCCAGAGACTTTTATAAGGCTCCATCAATCAGGAAAACAAAGGCAAGGTGGTGGTTGAACATTGGTGAGCCGGGAATTTCAAGAAAAGATCATAAATTTAGTTCTGACCAGTTGGGAATAGGGAAGGATCATAAATTCTGATAAGTTGGGAAGAGGCTAGGAACCACTAAGTCTGGTTCAGAGGGTCCCATCTAGGCATCTAAGATAAGCCATCTGCATTTTATGACTCTTTGGAATGCTAGTGGTCAGGGCTCCCAGCCCTAATTATCTCACTCTTAATGTCCAGGAAGGGAGGTTGCCACCAGTGAGACTGAGGCAGAACAATTCAGGGAAACTGAGGCATAACAGTATCTTTGTCCTAAATAAGGAAATTTATCAGGGGTAACTTAAGTGGGAAGGGAAGAAAGTAATTAGTTTTATTGGGAATATGTTGAGTTTGAGATTTCTCTGGGACATCCAGTTTGAAATATTCAATAACTAATTGGTGATGAGGGACTATATCTCAAGAGAGATATCTCAATAGAGATCTCAGATCATCAGAATAAAGATAATTAAACCCATGGCAGCTCTCATCAAGAGAAACAGTATAGAAAGAGAAGAAAAGCAACCCCAGAACAGTCTTAAGGGAATCAACTAATTAGGAAGTATAATATTAATGAAGAGTCAGCAGAGGAGACAGAGAAGAGGTCTGAGAGATTGAAGTAGGAGATGAACTAGGAGAAAATAGCAACATGAAAACCTAGAGAGTGGAGGGTTTCCAGGAGGAGAAAGTGATCAATAGCATCAAATGTAACAGGAAGAAAGAGCAAGATAAAGACATTTCTCATGAGTGTTTCTTGGGCTGACCTAAACATCAGATCTACTGTAATATAAGACTAAGAAATGAATTCAGTCTATTGCCCAAAGGAGCAGCAACAAATCTATTTGAATTAGCCCTTGAACCACCCTAGTTTTCTAAAATGTTTTTTTTTTTTCCAAAACAATGACTCAGAGTGGGATTGTCTTTTAATTTCACTTTTCACCCATTGAATTCAGCTAATCAGAGCCACAATTTCTGCCCAGTGAATATAAGATCAAAGATTCCCTCATGATCTTTGTAACGAATTAAAAGTAAAGCCTTTACCTGATCTTTGGTGGGAATCACTTCCAGGGAACATAAAGAGTTATGGAGGATATAAGCTTTATAGCACCAATATCCAAAGGCCAATGAAACAGAATTCTTGAATAAAGTCATCCAGTTTTGTTGAGGATTATAGACCTTTACTGCCACCATGTGTCTAAGAGGCACAAGGAATTCAGGAAACAGAAAAGTCATAGCAGGAAGACCAGTCTTCAGTTGGGAAAGAGTTTCTCTGTGGGGAATATAAACTCATGTGTGTTAATAGAGAGATCTTTACAATTCAATAACGGTCCTTTGGCAATCCCCTCTGCACTTGAATTTTTATGCATGGAATGCTCATAGAGTAGAGAAGCTATTTACTTATTTTAACTAAGTCAAAGATAGACATGGATCATTATGTCCATGAGATCTAGTCTTGGAATAAAGATGATCTCACTCTACAAAAATCCTTTCCCAATACTTTTTTAAACTTATTTTTTCTCAATTACATGTAAAATTTTTTTACATTCTTTTATTTTATATTTTGAGTTCTAAATTCTCTCCCTCTCCCTTATTACCCCCCTCCTCGAGAAGGCAAGATATTTGATATAAATTATTCCTGTTTAGTCATTATTAGCCATGATATAAAGAAAAATATAGATAAAAAACAAGAAAAGTACAATTTTAAAAAGCCTTGATCTACATTTTGACTCGAACAATTCTTTTTGTATGTGTTTTTCATTTTGTCAGTCCTTTGGAATTGTATTGGATAATTTTATTGCTGAGGATAGCTAAGTCATTGTACCATATTGCTCTTACTGTGTACAATGGTTTCATGGTTTGCATCAGTTCATGTAAACCTTTCTAGGTATTTCCAAAAGTATCCTGCTCATCATTTCTTGTAGCACAATATATATTGCCCACCCCAAATGATAATCTTGTACATCTCCTTCCTCTCCCAATTCCTGCTTTCCTTCTAATCTAATTTTGGAAATATTGGTTTTGCTTATTGGAAATTTTAAAAACTGAATGTAATAAAATTATTAATTTCACACAACAAATGCTCTTTATTTTTTGTTTGGTCATAAATTCTTCCCTTATCCATAGATCTCACAAGTAAAATATTTCATGTTCCCCTAATTCATCTATATCACTCTTTACATCTACAGAATTTTGACTTTATTTTGGTCTACAGTGTGAACTGTTGGGCTATACCTAGTTTCTGTCAAACTGTTTTTTAGTTTTTAGAGTTTTTTTTCAGCAATCTTTGTCAATAGTGAATTCTTAGCCTAAAACTTGGAATCTTTGTGTTTATCAAATAGTAGATTACCATTGTCATTGTACCTTGTGTACTCTTGTGTACCTAACTTATTCCATTGATCCACCACTATTTCTTAACCAGGACCAACTACTTTTAAAGACTGCCATTTTATAATATAGTTTTAAATCTGATGCAACTAAGTATGTACAAAAATATTTATAGCACTTCATTTGTGGTATCAAAGATTTGGAAATTGAGAGAATGATTATCAATAAGTGTGTTTATTTTCCAATACTCCTTAATGCTAGCACCTTTTCCCTAAGCTGATCTTCAATCTATCTTGTCTAAATCACTTAGGGACAATTACCCAAGAAAAACTGGAAGTCACGTTCAACATGATTATCTCTGTTTTGTAAATTAGAGCCTGGCAAAATGTTTTGCTCAGACTTACAAAGACAATCAATAAAATTACAGTTTATAAGACCTCGAGTAAGATGTCAAACTATTCAGACTTTCGTCAGGTGAAGCCTTTCTCAGTCCTCCTTAATTGAAGATAATCTTTCTGAGATTATCAATATATCAATTAACAAATCAATAAACATTTCTTAATTATTTATTATGTGTGCTAGATCTTGGTAAAAAAAAAAAGATAAAAAAGGACAATACACAGTCCCTGCCCTCAAGGGCCTTACAATCTAATAATGGAGGGATATATATATATATATATATATATATATATATATATATATATATATATATATATATATATATATATAATGTATACATATATATACATATACACACATACACACATATTTACATATACATACGTATACACATAGGGCATTCTGTATACATTTTATTTGTGTTTAATTGCTTTTTTCTTGTCTTCATTAGACTGTGAGCTCCTTGAGAGTTAGAACTATTTTTTGCCTTGCTTTGTATTCTCAAGGATAAGTAAGCACATAATAGGTGCTTAATTTCTAATTGAATAATTTCTAAAACCCATATCATACAACCCTTAATTACTTAAAAGCTCTACCTTTTTCTCCCTTATGTACCTGGGGGCATATTAAATTGTGTAGCCTGCTAAATGCCTCACAGAAATATTATAGTTTTGCTTTAGTTGAACTTCCCAGAGTGGAACTTCCCGAGCTATTTGTTCTTTAAACCCAGTCAAGTACAAAAGAAGAACTAGGAAAAGGCAGAGTAAGAGAATAGAGAAGCAGCAGCTAATTATATTTTTATTTTTCCTCCTGAGAAAGTCTTGACTTTCCTGAAAGTCAAGACTTTTCTTACTCCACTCAATCAATTAAATCAATAAACATTTAAGTATCTACTATATCCCAGGCACTGAGCTAAGTGCAAAGGGTACAAAGAAAGACAAGACTGCACCTGTTCCCAAGGAACTCAGTCTAATGGGGAGACAAGATACAAACACGACTTTATGGACATTCAAAGTATATATGGAATAAGCTGGAATAATCAATAGAGGGAAAATACTAGCAAGGGAATAGGGAGGGAGAGATTGGGAAAGGCTTCCTATAGAAGATGACATTTTCTAGTGCAGATATTTCCGTTATTATAATTATTATGATATTTACCTTATTACTAATAGAAAAAGGGAAGAAAAGTTAAAATGGCCAATATGAGCATTACAACAATGCCGACTCTTGCATACATAGCTTTGGCCAGTGTGGACATTTTTAGAAGTCTCCCTAGAAGAGCCCTGATGTCAACATCCAAATGGTCAGTGCATCATTTAACAAGAATATTTTTCAAAATGTAATCATTCTGGGGAGTTTTCAAGTTGAAAAGCAGTTTGAAGCAGTGGAAAGTATGCTGAATGGGGCATTAGAGGACCTATGTTTAAATCCCTGGGTTTCAGTTTCCTTATCAGGGAAAATAAGAGAGTTGGACTAGGTGATTTTGTGGTCTCTTTCATCTCTAAATATATGACCTGATGAACAAATGAAGTCACAGGGTGCTAGAGAAGCATTTTTTAATTCATATGGATCAATAACTTGGTTATCTCATCAAAATGAGTTAGGAGACTTTTAAGAATTTCCTTCGTGGTTATGAAATATTATTGCTCTGTAAGAAATGACCAGCAGGAGGAATACAGAGAGACCTGGAGAGACTTACATCAACTGATGCTGAGTGAAATGAACAGAACCAGAAGATTACTGTACACTTCAACAACAATACTGCATGAGGATGTATTCTGATGGAAGTGGATATCTTCAACATAGAGAAGAGCCAACTCACTTCCAGTTGATCAATGATGGACAGAAATAACTACACCCAGAGAAGGAACACTGGGAAGTGAATGTAAATTGTTAGTACTACTGTCTATCTACCCAGGTTACTTATACCTTCGGAATCTAATACTTAACGTGCAACAAGAAAATTGGATTTACACACATATATTGTATCTGGGTTATATTTTAACATATGTAAAATGTATGGGATTACCTGTCATCAGAGGGAGGGAAGGGGGGATAATTTGGAAAAATGAATACAAGGGATAATATTATTTTAAAAAATTACTCATGCATATATACTGTGGAAAAAATTCTAAATAAAATTAAAAAAAAAAAGAATTTCCTTCATCAAGGCAACTAAGTGATACAGTGGATAGAGCACTAAGTTCAAATCTGGTCTCACTGGTCTCACCTAAGTGACCCTGAATAAGCTACTTAGTCCTGAATGTTAAAAAAAAAAGTCTTAGTACTTCTGCTACTTAATCAACCAAATATTTACTGTACACTTATAGTATAGCAAGTACTTCCTTCTCCTCCATTCATGTTCCATTGCTTACAGATATCTTCTTGGAATGTCCCACCCCCTCTCTTCCATAACACTGTTTTTGGATGTTATTTGAAATATTCCTCTTTACAACCCATGGCAACCAATTCAAGAGAAGCACTGCTGTCCTCCCTTTGCTGATTTTCTAGTTCATATGCATGAAAGTCCAACACTTGTTGGAGTTATTGCCAACTCGCTACCAGCTGTTTCTTTTAAGAGAAGGCTTAAGTTCCAAATTCTGCCTCATATAAGAATGAAGCCCTACAGGGCTAGAAGCAGCATGGGGAAAAAGGCAAGAAAACATGGATTTCCTCGTGAAAATTAATCTCATTATTCTCCTCTAATACACTGGATGTTCCTAGCAGGCTCAAATCATCTTATTGCAATAATACATTTACCTGGGCCTTTGAACTGTTTTGGGAGAGAGAAGGAAAAAGTCTTGTTTTGTTTCCAAGACAAAATCAGGCCCAGCCTTCTTAGTCTATAGTCAAGGGGAAAATCATTTCCTTATATATTTCTTCCCCAGACGTGACAGGTATAAATTAGGATACACATGAGATTGCTAATAAGCTTCTGCAGGAACATCTCATGAATATTTATAGTAAAACCTATGAAATGGTGCTCCTGTTCCTGGATCAGATGGGGAAGGATTACTGTGGATATAGCACCAAAATAGGATTTAGTAGCTTATTAATGGATACTCACACACAGACACACATAGAGCCCAAAACGAAAACGTGATTACAAGTGAAAATGACAAGTAGTATCCTAGATCAGCATGACTTGGTCAAAGTTAGAAATAATTTGAAAAATGTCAATTACAAGAATTATGAAATTGACCAGGATAAGACATGATATAAAGATTATCTGAATCTTTAAGACCCATTCACCGCCTCCCCCCTAGAAAAAGGACCAGCCTAGGAAAGGGAAAAGTGGAAGGCTGTTTCTTACCTCTCCCCTCTCTCAAGCTTTCTCTACATACTACCGCCAGATCTTGTCTTTTTAAGAGAAGCTCTGGCTATGAGGTATCTGGACTTTCTATGGAAGACCCAGCGAAAGAAGAACGATGATGCTCTGGTAAGATGAGAAAGATACTGGAGAGAATGCTAGAAAGTCCCAGAAAATAGAACATATAAATATATACCAGCACACACGCACATATACATACACACACATACATATATATAACTGGGTTGGGTTTTGATTAGCCTACATTATTGAGTATGAGAGAGTGGAAAGAATACAGTTCTGGAGTCAGCCCTAGATCTGAGTCCTGTTTCCACAACTTACTAATTTTAAGCAATTTACCAGCTCTGAGCAAATAATCTTATTTCTCTGAGCTTGGTTTTCCATCTATAGAATGTAAATAGAACATATACATATATACCATGACATATATTTAATATTATATTATATTAAATATTTGTATACTATTTACATGACCTATAATTTATAATGTATATTTATATAATATATATTTGCTTGTTTGGTTGTTGTCCCTCATTCTCATGGAGAACCAAAATGACATTACTATGTTAGAGTCGAGTTACAATGTGACTGTGGCTGATCGGACCAAGAGGAGCTCTAACTGCTCTGCCACGGGCTGGACACAGAGTTCCTATGAACATCTGGGGTGGCTTCTCTAACTGCACATGTCGAGTTTCTTCTGGGCTAATTCAATTATGCTTTGCTCACAGAGCACAGCACTTCTCTGATGAGGGCACATCATGATGGGTGTCCTACGCCCTGTCTCCCATGTCACACAGTCAATTCTAAAGTTCTTAAGAGAGACTTTGGCAGTGTCCTTGTATCGCTTTTTCTGACTATCTTGTGAACATTTGTCTTTTTTTTATTAAAGCTTTTTCTTTTCAAAGCATATGCATGGATAATTTTTCAACATTATTGACTCTTAGGCAACCTTATTTTCCAATTCTCCCCCTCTTCCCTCCACCTCCTCCCCTCCATGGCAAGTAATCCAATATAAGTTAAACATGGTAAAATATATGTTAAATCTAATATATACATACATATTTATACAATTACCTTAGTGCACAAGAAAATCAGATCAAAAAGGAAAAAAAATTAAAAAAAATAAAATGCAAGCAAACAACAAAAATAATGAAAATACTCTGTTGTGATCCACATTCAGTTCCCACAGTCCTCTCTCTGGGTGCAGATGACTCTCTTCATCACAAGAGCATTGGAATTGACATCAATCATCTCATTGTTGAAAAGAGTCACGTGCATCAGAACTGATTATCTATAATATTGATATTGTCATATACAATGATCTCCTGGTTCTGCTCATTTCATTTAGCATCAGCTCATGTAAGTCTCTCCAGGCCTCTGTAATCATCCTGGCCTTTCTTACAGAGCAATAATATTCCATAATGTTTATATACTATAACTAATTCAACCATTCATCAACTGATGAGCATCCATTCAGTTTCCAGTTTCTAGCCACTACGAAAAGAGCTTCCACAAACATTTTTGCATAGGTGGGTCCCTTTCCCTTCTTTAAGATCTCTTTGGGATATAAACCCAGTAGAAACACTGCTGGGTCAAAGCGTATACACATTTTGATAGCTCTATGGGCATAGTTCTAAATTATGAGCATTTGTTTTGTGTGAGTTCTTCATAAAATAGTCTTTTTAGCAAGCTTATATTTGGCATTTGAATAATATGGCCAATCTAACGGAGTTATGCTCCCTGCAGTAAAGTTGGAATGCTTGGCAGTTTAGTTTGACAAAGGACTTGAATGTCTAATGCTCATCCTGCCAGGTGATCTTCAGAATCTCCGTAAGACAATTCAAATGCAAACAATGCAGTTTCATGACATGACTCTGCCACTGTCCAGGTTTTACAGATGTACAACGGTGATGTCAGCACAATGGCTCTTTAGACCTTCAGTTTGGTAGTCACTCTAATACCTGTCCTCTTTCACATTTTCCTTTGGAACTTCCCAAATGTTGAGCTAGTCTGGCAATGCATTTGTCGACTTCATTCTCAATGTGTACACCCTGTCAAGGTAAATGAGCTTATTCACAGCTTTGAAAACTTTATCATTTGCTATAACCAATGGTTCTATGTATGGATGGTGTGATGCTGGCTGATGGAGTAACTGCATGTTTTTGGTGATAATTGTTAGGCCAAAATTAGCACAAGCGACAGAGAATAGATCCATACTTTGTTGCATCTCAGTTCTGGAGAATGCATATTCACTCAACTTATTGAGTGCAAAATCATCAGCAAACAAAAAATCATGAACTCGTATTCCCTCTACTTTAATTGTAGCCTGTTCCAGTTGAAGAATTTACCATTAGTGGAGTAGCTGGTTTGTCTTTATTAAAGGCATTTGACAGTATAACTGAAAACATCATGCTAAAAAACACGGGAGCAAGCACAGATTTTCCACTGCATTGATGATTGGGAATGAGAGCATTGTCCATTGTCCAGAACCTAGGCAAGCATGCCATCATGAAATTGATGTACTATATTGATGAATTTCTCCTTTGACACAGTTTTCTATAAGTCCTCATGACTGACAGTATTACAGACCGTGGTCAGATCTACAAATGTTATATACAGACCCTCTTCTGCTCCTAGCATTTCTCCCAGGGTTGTCAGGTAGCAAACTCCATATCAATTGTTTCTCAGCCTCTTCTGAAACCACAAAAGGCTTTCAGGTAGATGACCTTCTTCCAAGTGTAGGATCAGCCTATTAAGGAGGACTCTGGCAAGAATCTTGCCAGCAGTGACTAAGAGAAGTCTTTTCTCTCCTTCTCCATTCCCATGATTGTCAAGGTTAATCTATTTCCTTTAGAACATATGGTTTCTAGTTCATATGCCATTTTACAAATATGGACAATAGAGGCATCCTTGAACTCCTGTAGCAACCTCCTCTTGCCATATAATCTGGAAAATTTCAGCCACCTTTTGTATAAGCAATAAACCTTCCACCTTATAAATCTCAGCTAGAATAGAATCAGCCCCATGTGCTTTGCCAATGGCATTGAAAACCTCTTCTTCAGTTGGAACTTCAGCTAAGGAGTGATTACTTAAACCTGAGGTAAATGGTCATTGACTTCAGCATTGATTGATGATGGTCTCTTGAGAATATTATGGAATTATTCAACCCATCTCATTATCTCTAATTAATGTGGCTCCATCAGCACTATGTAGTTGAGATGAGCCATCAGTCTTTGACCCAGTTAATCATAAGAGTGCTTTTGATTGTTCCTGTCGGCATAAAACTGAATTCCATCTGCCTTCTTACTGAGCCAAGAATCCTGCATACCTTTTAAATTATAGTTGTACTTTACTTTTAATGGAATTAGATGCTACCTTCTTAGATATGGATGAACTATCCTGCTGGTATACCATGTGAAGTTCTCATTTTTCATTAAGTAGTTTCTGAATTTCTCCATCATTTTCATCAATCCAATCTTGATGTTTGCAAAAATTCTGACCCAGATGAGCAAATGTAATGCTATATACCAAGTCTCTGAAAGCTACCCACTCCTTCTGTTCTCCACTATTGCCAACTGCATATTGGCTCAACTTACCTTCCAAGTTAGCAACAAACTGTTCCTTATCAGAGGAGGGCTCTCATATGTTGACATTAATTCTTCTGAAAGTCATTTTGCCTTGGGGATACCACTGTTGTGGAATGTGAAGTTCTCCATGTGGAGAAGATAAGTCCAACTAAGGTCATTACAACACTTTACTCCATACACTGTCTTTCTCACTTTCTTTCTGACTTTTCTTACAATCAAAGTCTATTAAATGCATCCATGAAGTTCTATCGCATTTACGTAAATGGAAGGCAGAGTTTGTGATGAGATGATCATGAGCTGCACAAGTCTGAAGAAGCAAGTGATCAGTGCTGTTGCTGTTCCCAATTCCATTCCTCTCAAGGACTCCCTGTCTTATCTGATAGTCAAGCCTACTCTAGCATCAAAGTCACCCAGAATTATAAGCTTGTCCTCTTGGCACATTGATGATAAGGGGTTCCAGGTCTGCATAAAATTTTTCTTTGACCTCATCATGGTTTGTCATGGTGGGAACATGGCACTGATGATGGTGGCATGACATTTTCCAAGTGGCAATAGCATTGTCATGAGACTGTCATTCACTCCTTTTGGAAGGCATGCGAGCATATTCACTAGACTATCTTTGATTGCAATACCTACACCAGCTTCTTGGTGTTCCCCTTTCCTGCAATCACTCCAGGAAAAATGTATATCCAGCTCCAACTTCAGTAAGCTGGCTTTCATTTGCCAAGCTTGTTTCACTCAAAATTCATCATCAATAGTGATAACTGTTGAATTCTCTCACAAGAATTTTGTGTTGTCTATAAGTGTGTTTACATTCCATATACCAATGATAAGTGGAATCAACTTTGCAGAAGTTTCTGTACATTTTTTAGTGTTTCAACAATAGACTGGGATCCCTGCCTGGCAAGGGTAGGTGAGCAGACAATTTTAGGGCACCTTTTCTAGCCCCTTCTTCAAACCTGGAGGTGAGCAGTGCTATCCTTAAAAGGCTTCTCAGACATTCAGGGGCATGCTTCTTCCAGTGAGAAGACTACCTATGATCCGGGCCGCCTGTGTGCAGGGTTGTGATTACATCCCAGTGTATCTGCACCTGCTGTTTCATAACTCATCCATTGCAAAAGGAGTTTGAGATAGTAAAATGGTGTAGTTGATGTCTTTTAATTCATGCACAAATTGAATTTAAGTGAGGCAGAATTGCAGGAAGTTGTAGGCTTTACTCTTGCTTCTTTTTTCATCACTGTCCAATGGCAGGACAGAATCAAGATTATTAGAGATGCAGTGGATGATCTGATGTCTTTGATGCCCAACCACTTCACAAAACCTGCTTTACCTCCTTTCATGGCCCTTGGAACAAATTGTTCTCATTCCATCAGGGAAGTCTTCACATGCTTAGAGTAGACACTTCCCTAACTCACTTTAGGGACTGAGACTCAACCTGCTTTAACTCCTCTTACCAAAATGGCCAATGTGTATTCTACATCTTCTTAGAGCCACAGGTGAGCGTTAGATGGATCAGGTGGACACCAAAGGTAGAAAGCAGCCCTGTAAAGGGCTTGGCAGCTCTCGCCTCAGAGGTACTAGTCTTCCCTGAACTCCCCTACACCCCAATATAAATTTATGTAACATATAAATATTTTTTCCTAATCTATATCCTAGAGTGCTTTAAGAACCAAAAACAATCAATAAACATTAATTCAGTATTTACTGTTTGCACAGTGTCAAATTCTAGGCATACAAAGAAAGGGAAAAACAACCTCACAAAATGGTCCCTGCCTTCAAGAAGTTTACATATTAATGGGAAGACTACATGAAGATAAATAAGCACAAAATATTATATATATATGTATATATATATATATATATATATATATATATATATATATACACATACACACAAACATGTGTGTGTAGCATACATCAAGTGTAAGGAAGGTAATCTTAGAGAAGCTCAATGGCTGAGATGACTGGGAAGACCCCTCATAGAGGGTGCTCTGAGTTGTCATCTGATTTGAGTCTTGAAGGAAGCTAGGGATTCTAAGATTCAGAGGGAAGAAGGAATGGCGTTGAAGCCAGAGTCCAGTTAGTACAGAGACATGGAGATTGGAAATAAAATACTGTCTTCAAGGAATAGTGAGACGACATGACTAGAGTGCATGGGAGAGAAGAAACTATAAAAACGATAGAAAGGTAGGAAAGAGTCAGGTTTTAAAGAACTTTTATGTCACACAGAAGACTTTATATTTGATGTTGGCAATAAAGGTATACCGCATTTTATTGTGCTTTGCAGGTCTTTTTGTTTGTTTGTTTATAAATTGAAGGTTTGTGACAATCCTCCATTGAGTAAGGCTCTTGATAGCATTTTTCCATAGCCAGTGCTCACATCATGTATTGTGTTACTTTTTGGCAATTTTCACAATATTTCAAACTTTTTCATTATTATATCTGTGACCAATGACCTTTGCTATAATTGTTTGGGGGCACCATGAATTGTGCCCATATAAGATGGTGAATTTAATTGATAAATGTTGTGTATGTGTTCCAACTCCTGCATTAATCAGTCCTTCCCTTGTCTCTCTCCCTTTCCTTGGGCCTCTCTATTCCCTGAAACACAACATTGAAAAAATATTACTTAAACTTAGTTGATAAAGCAAAAGCAGGATTTAAGAGGCTTGACTGATTTTGAATGTTCTATTGTGGATATAAAACAGCACCACCAAATGTTACAGAGAAGTCTCTCATGAAAGGAAGAGTGAATTGATGTGACAAATTTCATTGTCTTATTTCAAAGAACTGCTGCAGCCATCCCAACTTTTAGCAACCATCACCTTGATCATTCAGCAATAATCAACATGGAGACAAGACCTTCTACCAGCCAAAAATATTACAACTCAACAAAGACTCAGATGATGGTTAGCATTTTTACCAATAAAGTGTTTTTAAATTGTTATATACATTGTTTTTTTAGACATAATACTATTGCACACTTACATTTTACAGTACAATGTAACTTTTATGTGCATTGGGAAAACAAATAATTTATGTGTCTTGCTTTATTGTGACATTTGATTTGTTGCAATGGTCTGGAACCAAACCTGCAATGTCTTCTGAGTATATCTGTAATAGGGAACCATTGAAAAGAGTAATAACTAATTACATATAGGTCTGTTTAAGGAAAATCTTGTTGTGTTTGGATTACAGTGGGGAGAGACTTGGGTCAGGGAGACCAATTAGAAGAAATGATAAGGGTCTGAACAGAAGTGGTAGCTGTGAAAAGGAGACATATGTAGGAAGCACCAAAACAAAGTTTAGAGCATTACATTATACACAAATACACATGCACACAATAACCAAAATCTATAATGAAATTACAAATGAGTTACTGTAAAGACAAAAGTAACAAATGAAGTAATATATTTGAAATCACCCTGAGAAATAGAAAGCAATGAACAAAGTTTTATTAGACTTATAGAAAAACTAAAGTAGTTATTTTATTATTTTCTGTTGGCTTTCAGTGTCTCTTTTTTCCCCATAACATGGAGATGATAATATTTGTTCTTTTTATTTCCCAGGATGCTAATGTGAGTCAAATGAGATATGTTTTAAAATGTTTCAAAGATTTACAAGTCTTAAGCATGTAAAAGATATAAAATGAAAACAAATTTAATAGTTATATAAAATAATAAAAAATGCAAAACAATAAAAATAAAATTAAAATAAATAAAACTAAATAAAAGAAATATTATATGAAATATGGTTATTAGTATTCAAATTAAAGGATTTTCCAGAAAAAAAAGTTCTTTTCCTGCAAGTGTTAATGAAAGGTGCATATATAAAAGGGCTTGTCAGTAAACCTGTGAGCCTTCACAGGGTACAGGAAAGGAAGACTAAGAAGCCTACCTCTAGCTCAACCCTGTTGTTGAGTAATAGAAATGCCTTAAGAGACTTTAGGACATGTATAAATATTCTGGGATTGGTTCTTATCTGCTAAACACAGTAGCCTTTTTAATTGACTATAGCTGTAGAACACAAATTAGAGCATCTTTAAAAGGTGTTACTCATCCTTAGGAACGAATCTTGATTAGGCAGCTGCTCTCTGTTCGATTCTTTTGCTGATGACATACAACAATGAGAGTGCTATAAGGGGAGAGGCCTGAGTCTGCCCATCTGCCTGTTTCTGTGTTTCTTTCTCTCTTTCTTTCTCTGTCTCTGTGCCTGTCACCCTATCTCTGAATCTATGTGTCTGTCTGTCTCTGTCTCTGTCTGTCTGTCTCTCTCCACAAGGCCAATATATAGACATACAAATGTAGTCTTCAGGTTTTTTTTATCTGTATCAGAGGCACTTAGGTGGTATTGCATTTGGAAGATCTGAGTTCACATCTGGCCTCCTATACTTATTAGTTGGTGACCCTGAACAAATTAGTTAACCTTTGTCTGCCTTAATTTTTCGTCTGTAAAATGGGAATTATTTTAGTGTTTTCCTCTCAGGGTTATTGTAAGGATCCAATGAGATGATAATTATAAAGTGATCACTACATAACAAGTGCTATATAAATGTTAACTATTATATTCATTTATCTTTTTTCATTTTACATAAAGAAAGTCGAGAGCAATAACTCTGTTGGATTTGTAAGATAACCCAAGGTCTAAGATCTTACTGCATTTTGTGGCCAGCCCAGAATTTATGGTCCAGGGAGTACTCTCAGGACCAGCCTGGCTAGCATGAGCCAGTTGTTGAGATGAGGATGCATCTGGCAGCAATGTCCCATTTGGATGTAAAATTGGTGAGACCAATATTGGGGTGAAGGTGTGCTAAGTCTGGGCCAATTTTCTCCAGGAACCGTGGTAATATAGGAGGAGTGTATTCCTAAGATGCTAAGAGGAAATGTTTGTCTTTTTCTATTCTTCCTGTAACTTCAAAGGAAATATCCTTTTGTAAAAGCTATTGTGCTAATTGATTAAGTGGAAGTAGGACACCAATCATTCATGGTTAATAGTGGTGGGAACACATCCAGTGGAAATTCAGGCTAATAGCATTAGAGAAAGAGATATTTCCAACTATGGATGTGTTAGAGACAATATAAACAAAATTATAGAAGTTATCTTTAAATAAAATTCTTTCAAGCACTTTAAAAGCATCTATTTACATAAAATAATAGCTGTGATCATTATAAACCATTCTTTCCTAACCATTAAATCAGGATGCCTGAAAACCTCAAACAGAATATATTTCATTAACAAAATTGCATATAATATAAAATTTTCACTAATTTAAACCAGCCTTCTGTTTTGTATCTCTATGCATGAGATTTAACATTTAAAAATCCCTTCATTCTAAGCATTCCCATTTACCTTCCTACCTCAATTTCCCCTCCAATACACATTACTCTGGACAAGCAAGTCAACAAGAAACAGAAATGTTTGTGGATTAATTAGGGTATAAGATAAACTATGTGGGAACTATTATTCCAACAACTAGCCTATTAAATCCTTCAGTTCCTTAAATTCACTATTCTGTCCTTAAGATTGTGTGATAAAGAGTACCACATTTGGAGTCAGAAAACTCTTGTTGGTGTTGTGAAACTGCCATTTATTAATTTTTCAATTCATGTAATCTTTTAGAATCTCAATTTCTTCATCTCTAAACTTGGGAAAAGGGGATTATTGTGATTTTCTTTCTCATAGATCCTGTGAAGATGAAATAAAATGTGTGAATAAAACAAGTACTGTACTGAATGAACTTGATATCAGAAATCATAGGTTCAAAATATAACTTCTACTGATTCCTCATGTAATCTAGGAGAAGTAACTTAATCTCTCTGGGTCACAATCTTTAAATGAAGGTGTTGGATTATGTACCACTAAAGGAAGATCCAGTACTAAATATATAATTCTATTTATCTTATCATCATCATCATCATCATCATCATCATCATCATCATCATCATCATCATCATCACATCTATTGTATATTAGTTCAATCAACTCATTGTGATCCCCATTTGAGCATTTCTTGGCAAAGATACCAGAATGGTTTGTCATTTCCTTCTCCAACTCATTTTGCAAATGAAGAGAATGAGGGCCAATAAGTTTAAACAATTTGCTCAGGATACACAGGTAATAAGAGTCTTAGGTTAGATTTGAACTTGTGAGGTTAAGTTTTCTGATTGCAAGCTCACTGTTCTATCTACTGTGCCCTATAGTAAGCACTTACTAATATGGAAAAACTTTGAAAGACTTAAGAACATTGACCAACCCAATCACCAACCATGATTCCATAGGGCCAATAACAAAGTATGCTTCCCATCTTCTGATAAAGAGGTGATGGATCAAATAAGAAAATGCGACATATTTTTGCACATTTCAGAAGTTGCTTTCATTCATCACTCCTTTTTGTTTCAAGAGTTTTATTTACCTAAGTGGGGTCATGGGGCATAGTAAAAAGGAAGAGAAAATAAATGTTTATCAATTGAAAGGATAACATTTAATTTTAACTTCATTTTAATTTAGAAAATTTAAATTTATAACACACTAAAAATAGAAGCTTCTTGATAAATTAATCATTAGTAAACAACCAAGGCAACTTGACATAATGGATACAACATTAGAATGGATAAATCTAATCTCAGATATTTATTAATTATGTGACATTAAGAAAGTCATTTGACCTCTGTCAATATTAACTCATGCATGCTATTAACAAAATAATAACATCTATCTCATGGGGTGGATCAAATTAACAAACAGTTGCATTCATTTCACATGCCAGCAAGTTCTTAAGATTCTACAGATAAGGTTTCAGCAATAAAATGAGTGAGAATTACCAAAAGGACAGACTAGTTTTCGAAGAATCAGAGGAATTAGAGATCTTATCGATACTTGCTGGATTACAGAGAAAGCAAGGGAATTCCAGAAGAGCATCTACTTCTGCTTCATTGATAACACTAAAGCTTTTGTGTGGATTACAATAAAATATGGAAAGTTTTCAAAGAGATGAGAGAGCCAGATTATCTTACTTGTCTCCTGAGAAACCTGCATTCAGGCCAAGAAGCAATAGTTAGAACCAAACATAGAACAACTGACTGGTTTGAGATTGGAAAAGGAATACAATAAAGCTCTATATTGTGATCTTATTTATTTATTTTATTTATTTATAGAATATATCATGCAAAATGCCAGAATGGATAAATCAAAAGCTGGAATTAAGGTTGCTGTGAGAAATATAAACCATCTCAAATATGCAAATTCTGATGTCAGAAACTGAAGAGGAAGTCTCTTGATGAGAATAAAAGAAAAGTGTAAAAGTTTGCTTGAAGCTTAACACACACACACACACACACACACACACACACACACACACCCCTATAAGATCTTGGCAATTGGTCCCATCACTTTTTGGCAAATAGAGGGAAAAGAAATAGAAATGAAGTCAGATTTTATATTCTTGGGTTCAAAGATAATTGTAGATAACAACTGCAGCCATGAAATTAAAAGAGGCTTACTCCTAGGAAAGAAAGCTATGACAAATATGGACAACATACTAAAAGCAGAGAGATCATCTTGTCAATGAAACTCTACATAAGGTTATGATTTTTCCAGTAGCAAAGTATGGCTGTGAGAAGAAGGAAAGCTGAGTACCACAGCATTGACAACTTCAAATTGTGATGCTGGAAAAGACCTTTGAGAGTTCCTTGGTTAACAAAGAGATCAAATCAATCAAAAATACTAGTTACTTCTTTTACTTAAATGTTTCCTGAATCTTGGTTCACATTATTCACCTGAAGGTCAAGTATTGACGCTGAAACTTAAGTACTTAGTCATATAAAAAGAAGAAAGGACTCACTGGAAAAGGCCCTGATATTGGGAAAGATTAAAGGCAAAAGGAAAAGGAGGTGGCAAAGGATGAGATCAATGGTATCATAGAAACAACGGACAGTGGAATAAACGGAAATTGGACAAACTATAGTCCATGGAGTCACCAAAGATCAGATAAGACTAATAACTGAACAAGAACAATAACATAGGGTGATCTCAAGAATCATGTGAGATAAAGTATGTGCTTTGTAAACCTTAAAGCATTATTAATGTTATTTGCTGCTACTTTATCTAGGAGCAGACTGAATGTTTTCTCTGGTAATTTTTCTTTAGTAACAAAGTTCATATCCAGGAGTTTCTTGGTGATACATTTTTATGCAAAATTTCACATAGCTCAGAAATAATTTCGGATACCACAACTTCTGTTAACAGAATTAAATTCCAAAGACCTAGACTAAGTTTTGTGCAAAAATCCTACTGTACCCTTGATATTCACAGGTTCAATATGGATCACAGATTTAGAGCAAAGTCATCCTATCCAAACATCCCTATTGACATATAAGGAAAGCAAGGTCTGAAGCAAGTAAATGTTTTACCTAAAATTATGCAGTTCACATATAGGTAAGCCAGGATTTAAATTCAGGTTCTTTCAAACTTGGAGTCATCTCCATGCTTATAAGAACTCTGGACTCGGTAAAGCAAGTTGTTGGCTGACATTTAGTTTTCCAGCTCTAAGTTGTTTAATCCCTACTTCTTGGTTTGCTTCTAGCCATGTTGCCCAAGTAAGCCTGAAATTGTGACAAAATTAAGCATCATCTAGGAACCATTTTCTTTCCATCTTCCATTTTTCTGATTTTTTTCACATCTTTAACAAATATTCATTCAGTGGCAAAAAGGCCCCATTTTTTTCTGAATAGGCATATTTTTATATTAAGACTACATACCATGCTAGATGGGCAAAAAAGGGCAAAAACTATCAAAGTCTTTATAATTCGTGTCTGTTGGGGGCTGCATAAGAAGAATTAAAGAGGATTACAAGCTTTTCTGATTATCCAGCTAAAGACATAATTACAGGATTTAAAATTAGTTAATTTTTGCTGGGAGGGAAGTTAATAAGATATTCACAATTGAAGTGAAAAGTTGGAAAGCTTAGAGAACATTAGGGATGAAGTCCAAGGCTAATGGATTTGAACTTCATTAGATAACAACCCCCAAAAGTTAGGAAGGCCTGGAAAGGCCAAGAAGCATCTGGCCCTCTGAAAACGTGGAGCAGAATTTTAATGTGATGATACAAGATGGTAAAATGTAGAAATTTGGCCACTTGTAAGTGAAGGGAAATAAAATAGTTCCTTCTATCCACATGGTTCCTACCTAAATTGCTTTATGAAATGTATATCAGACAAAAAATTAACACAATAGCATAGAGCCCTCAATTAGGAAAATTTTTAATGTTTAAATAGAAATCTGACTTTCTGTCCTAATTTAAATTTATGTTTATTTCTAGCTAACTTCTGGCTTTTTGTATTTGAAGCAAAAACCAAGATTCAGGAAATATTTAAGTAATAAGTATTTAAGTATTTAAAAGAAGTAAGTATTGGGCTTATTACTGTTACTGGGTAGATCTAGAAAGGGAAAGTTGGGTGAAGAACAGATTTGGCAGTTGTGTAGAGGAGAATTTCCCTTGGTCTTTTAAAGGTACATACAACCTAACTACACTTACAAATGTAAAACGTAGTGGAGTTATGGAACAGGTTCCCTAATTCTCTCCTCTTCCTCTAGCTTCCTTTTCTGAGGTTGGTTTATTCAATACCTCCTCCTTTTCCTAATATGACAACTTGGGAGTTACCAACAGAAGCAGCTATAACTCATATTCAAAGTACTAGGGGTAATCCTTACAGGAAAAAAAAAAATTCATTTACTGTTCACAGCTCCTAAGCCTCCACCATCGTGTTTCCTATTTAAATCAGCCAAGATGACACCATTAATTCTTAAACAGGAGAAATTTACTAACAAGAAACAAATGAATTAATAGTCATAACAAGGAGGGATTGCCTTCCTTGGAAATCTTCAATGAGCATTTCTTGTTGAGCATATTATATCAAAAATTTCAGATTATAGGTGAAATCCCTTCCAATTCTTAAATTCTTTGATTTTCTGATAACATAACAATCCACTCATAAATCTGAGGCACATTTTTCCTAGAAGGCATATGGTTTTGGGGGAGGACAGTGAGCAGAAACTTATAGGAACCTAGAAATGAGGGACACCTATGTATCTGGACAATTCACTGTACTGGACTGCTGGTTTTGAAATTCTTAGTCCTATTAGTGAATATCCTGTACCACTGGTCACCTGCTGGGCAGAACAACTATTCTTTTAGACTCTCCTGACGAACAAAGCACCTTATCTGCTACTTTCAAGGCACAGAAACAGTGTTTTCATTTAGCAAACAGCAACTTTAAGTCTAAAATTTGCAATTTCCCGGGAAACAGTTTTCTGCTCCCGTAGTTGAGTGTTGAGGCAACATTACATTCTTTTAGTGAAAAACAATTCCCTTGAGCTTGGGATTTACAAAGCTATTCAAGTCTTCTCATTCACTGGTCACTCTCAAAACATAGAGGGCAATAATGGGAAATATGTACAAGATTCTGAGGAATAACTCCCCTCAGAAGCTCTAAGTGGTGCTAAAGAGCAAGGCAGAAGCCCAGATAGCTCTTCAAGCTAAGTAGTAATCTTTTTTCTTCCAAAATAGTCTCCCTCTCAAATAATAGTGCTTTTTTTGTTCTCCAATCAGTTGACTTCCCAGTATCAACTGCAGAGTCTGTTTCCAATCAACTGGGCTCTTCTAGAACCACAGTGAAGATCTTCCTTTTACTATCTTCTTTCTCTTATCTGCTTCTTTTATTCTGCTGGCTTCTTAGTTCTATTGGCTTCTGCTTATTTCTTGGTGTCTAAGCTCCTCATGTCTTTTCTGTCTCAAATCAAGGCCTCTTTATGTGTAACAGTGTCTATTCCAGGTCAAAAAACCTAAAATCCATATTTCTGTTAAATATGACACAAATAGGCAATGTACAATTGTCCCATAATTTCCCCAAATAGTTCTTGGTGTATATATCTAGAAAACTCTGAATTAAAATTCTATAGTAATATAGTAACATATATATATATATACATATGTATACACACACACACACACACACAAATGGATACAAGATGTTTTGAAAGGAAAAGTCCTAGAGAATAGGAAGATAAGGAAAGGTCTCACAAAGAAGGTAACTTCTGACCCAATCCTTGAAGGAAACTAGACATTCTGAGAGATTATGATGAGGATAAGGAGGGAGGGAATTTCAAATATTAGCAACAATAAATACAACAGAAAGAAACACAAATTAGTTGGGGAACAAGATATTATTGCTCATCTTTCATTTTCTAAGAGGATCAAAGACATCATAGATGATGTCTTGACTTAAATCTGAATTGAAATTAAGGGAGACAGTTGCACAAAGTCATCAACATCACTCTCTCTTCCAGAGTCATCAAAAAACAGTGGCAAGGTAAAAGGTCAATGAGCAATGACCCAAGGTGCAATGGATAGTTTAGTGTCTCTGATGTCTGATCAAGCTCTAAGCACTCCATAATGCCTGCTTGGATGACCTTCAAGGCCATTGGAAAAATTGCTCTTATCTACTTTTACATGCTTTAGTAGACATCCCTAACTCACCAGTAGATTTGAGATCTCTTGGTTATCTTCAATCTGGGGCAGCCCTCTTCAAAGATAGTTTTACTGGGTGTGAGCCACTGATGAACAATTAAATAATTTGTATCCTGACAAAGAAAGAAAAGCACCTTGAAGATTTTGAAAGTGGATTGGAGTGAGGATTTGAGGAGAAGAGACCATTTAAGAAGTCACTACCAGAGCCCAAGCAACAAGTGAAGAAGCTCTAAACTAGAGTGGTGACTATTTAAGTAATTCAGAATGTAATTTGGCACCTGGGTGGATAAAAGTGGGTAGTCAGGATAACAATAAAGTTATGTATCTGGGAGGCTATAGGTGGTGTAGGTGTAGGCTAGTGGTATCAAAAGAAATAGGAAACAAGAAAATTTGGAAAGAGAGTGAATTGGTTTGGAGAGAAAGAAAATGACTTCTCTTTTGGACATGTTAAATTTGAGATGCTTTCATAATATCCAGTAGGAAATTCTAATATGCATTTAGTGGTTCAGGTCTTGAATCCAGACACAGAGTTATAAGAAAAGCTAGACTTTAAGGTTCTGTATATGATTCTACTATCACTTTTAAGGTCCTAGATGATTAACTGAGCAGCTAGTAGCACAGTAGATAAAGTTCCAGCCCTTGAGTCAGAAAGGCTCATATTTCTGAGTTCAAATCTGGCCTTAGATACTTACTACCTGTGTGACCCTAGACAAGTCACTTATCCCTGTTTACCTCAGTTTCCTTATCTGTAAAATGAACTGCAGAAGGAAATAGCAAATCATTCCAATATCTTCACCAAGAAAAACTCAAATGAAGAGTCAGAGATGACTGAAAACAAGCGAAGAAATGTTGTTACTATTACCTAATACAATTCCCTCAATTTCAACAAACATTTGCCAAGTTCCTATTATGAACCAGGCACTGTACTAAGTACTTGGGAAACAAAAAAAAAAAAAAAAAAAAAAAACAGTCACTTCAAGTAGTTTACATTTTCTGGGGGATTAGGGAAATGATATGTGTACAAATAAGTAAACTTAAAATACATACTAAACACAGAGTATTTTGGGAGATGAGGATACAATATTTTTCCAGATGAAAACATTCAGATCCAGAGAGCAAGAAACAACTTGCCCATGGACACCCAGATTATTCATGACAAAGCTGGAACAAGAACTCAGTTCATCTAAATATGGATCAAAATACAGTTTCAATTTTACAAAATCAAAGAAACAATTGAAAGGAATGTCAGAGGCCATCTAGAAACTGAATCTGACCAATAAGGGATCCCCAAAATAACTTAGGCATTCATAGTCAGTATCAGTGGGGAATACTGGGAGCTTGAATCCTACCTACAGAGGAAAAGTAAGAGCTAATGGTAATAGAAGAGATAGATTATGGGGCACTTATTTTGTGCGCAGCTGACAATACTGCTAATAAATGGTTTGGAAGCATCTATTTGAAGTGAGGGGTAAACAGTATAGAGTATAGAATTGCCAAAAAATGTTTCATTTATCAAACCTTGTTTTATACACATTGAGTTCTAAAGATTAAGCAATATTTCAGGTGCTGTGAAGAATGAAAAAGGCAAAAAGAAGACTGAGCTCCTCTTTTAAGAAATTTAAAAGCAAAAGATTATATAAAGAGAGTAATGCAAACTGACTAATCACGTGCTATTGGACTACACTCCAAAACAATAAGAAGAAATGAAAATAAAGTGCCTCTGGCATCTCAACCAACAACATTTGGCAAATTGGCAAAAATGATAATAAAAAGTGAATTGGAAATATTAATAGGGCTGAGTATAAGTAAACACACATATACCCTATTAGTGGAGCTGTAAATTCTAGATAACAATTTAAAATTATACAAAAAAGTGACTAGGCTTTTCATTTCCTTTGGGCTTTTTATCCATTTCTACACATTTACCTAAAGAAGTCAAAGACAGAAATAAAGTTTCAATATCCAGAAAAATAGGCTGAATAGTTTTCTTTGTGGTAGCAGAAGAATGGAAGCAAAGTGGGTACTCAACAGTTAGTTAACAGTTGAGAAAACTATGGCATATGATTGTAATAGAATATTGTATAGTAATAATTTATGAATGCAAAATTTCAGATAAACATTAGATTTGTATTAACTAATACAAAGTGAAATAAGCATAACTAAAAGAAGTAATTATAACAATGTAAATGTTATAAGCAAGCTAAAGCTTTTAAGTACTTGAAAAACTAAAGAAGAGTAAAGTGATTATATATATATTATATATATACATGTATATATATAAATGTATGTGAAAATAACATTAATAAAACTTTAAAAGTAAAAGCTAAAGAGGACAGAAAATGAAACCTATCTCCTGCTTTATGACAGAAAGGTGGGAGACTCCAGGGGGAAAATGTTTTTATCCATTGTCAAATGTAGTCATGATATCATATTTCTATTTAATAGCCTTTCTTTGTCTCAAAAAAGGGTTCTATATGCCCCCCCCTCCAAAATAAATGACTATGGTATGAAGGCAAAATCATGAATAAAATGTGTTTTTTGTAATAGAAAACTGAAGAAACCTGTTCAATTTACCCACAGCTGTTCCTAGATAGACATAAATATTGGGAAACAGGTGGTAAGGGATCTATCCAGAGAAAGGAATTGAGACAATGATAAATGATGGATAAAATACCTCCAGAGTGATAATGATTTTAAAAAGAAGAGACTGTGTCAATGAAGGGAATGATAAAGTATGCACAGAGCAAGTTTAGTAGCCTCTAGAGGCTTATATCAGCTTCAGAGGCTGAAATAGAGAACAAACTAGTCTATAATAAGCATATAATCCTGAAAAACTAAAGGCTAAAGATGATAAGGGACTAAAGAAATGGCTGACAGTGACAGGCAAGCCTCTAACTTTTCTCTTGCTCCTTCAGTAGAGATCTTTTGAGTGCAGGTCCTGAATATACTTGATCAAGGCATTAACTTTCCAGTGTCTCAGGCAACAATACGAGACTATCATTTACAGACCAAGTGTTGACCTGCATTAATAGAGGAAATTACTTCAATGAGAATTCCACATACCAGTGAAAGCACAGGTCTAATCCAAAAATTCTTTTTAAAAAAGATTTTCCCTAGAAACACCATTTGCTTATTGATTCTACTCCCACTCTACCTATGTCTGGGCCCTGCTCCAACCCTGTGTCACTGCTTGCAATGCCAAACCTATTAGCCCTGTCCATCCCATGTTTCCTTGTTTTTCCTAAGGTCTTTCCTTCCCATGTCTAGGTAGTAAAGTGGTGCAGTGTATAGAGAAGTAGGGCTTGAATCAGGAAAACCTGAGCTCAAAACCAGCTTCAAATATTTCCTAACTTTGTCACTCTAGGCATATTATTTAGCCTCTTCTACCTCCATTTCCTCCACTATATTTGAGATAATAATAGCTCCTACCATCCACAGTTGTATAAAATGCTTAGTACAATGCCCATTATTAAAGTAGGTGTTTAGTAAAAACTTGTTTTCTTCAGTCTCTTTGCTGGCATTATCTCTGTATCCAGCACAAAGAAAAATGCTGGACACATAGAAAATAATAATAATAATACTATGACTTTAAAAAAAACAAGCAAACCTCAAATTTGGGTTTCATTAGTGTGGGGGAAATCCCAATGTGGAAAACTCCCTCCACAGATGAAAGTCACCAAACATTACAACTTGTAACCTTAGAAAGTTACCTTGCACTAAAAGTCATAGACATACAAAAACCTTTAACATAAAATAATAATAGTTAACTTTCCCCCATTTTACAGATGGGAAACTGAGGCACAGAATGGGTGAAAGGATCTGCTAAAGATCTCACACCTGATGTGCAACTATTATTCAACCTCAGTTCTCCAGTCTGCACGTTGAACATGCTTTCCAGTGTACTATGATACCACTAATTATTAGTATTACGTTCTAACATTAAAGACAATACAATAAACAGAATCCAGCCAGAGAAGCAACATAATATAGTTTATAGAAGTCTAGCCTCAATGCCAGGAAGATCTAGAATCACAGTACTATCTGAATGACCATAGATAGATAATTCACTTTTACCTCAATCACAGCTCTTTACAAGTAAGATAAAGAGGAGTAGTGTGGTTTTATTGTAAAGTCTATCTGACTATGTCTCTTTCCTATTCAGTTAAGTATAATGGCTCCCCATATATTTAAAACCATTAGTAAGCATCATATGTAATGGGGATAAACTGGAACCTTTTCCAGTAATATCAGGAGTGAAACAAGATTGCCCACTATCACCATTACTATTCAATATTGTATTAGAAATGCTAGCCTCAGCAATAAGAGTCAAGAAAGAGATTAAAGGAATTGGAGTAGGTAATGAGGAAATCAAACTATCACTCTTTGCAGATGATATGATGGTATACTTAGAGAACCCCAGAAATTCTAATAAAAAGTTATTAGAAATAATTCACAGTTTTGGCAAGGTTGCTGGATACAAAATAAATCCACATAAATCCTCAGCATGTTTATACATCACCAACAAAATCCAACAGCAAGAGATACAAAGAGAAATCCCATTCAAAACAACTGTCTAGAATATAAAATATTTGGGAATCTATCTACCAAAGAAAAGTCAGGAATTATATGAGCAAAATTACAAAACACTTGCCACAAAAATAAAATCAGATTTAAATAATTGAAAAGACATTAAGTGCTCTTGGATAGGCCAAATGAATATAATAAAGATGACAATACTCCCTAAACTAATCTATTTATTTAGTGCTATACCAATCAGACTCCCAAGAAACTATTTTGATGACCTGGAAAAAAATAACAAAATTCATATGGAAGAACAAAAGGTCAAAAATTTCAAGGGAATTAATGAAAAAAAATCAAATGAAGGTGGCCTAGCTGTACCTGATCTAAAACTATATTATAAAACAGCAGTCACCAAAACCATTTGGTATTGGCTAAGAAATAGACTAGCTGATCAGTGGAATAGGTTAGGTTCACAGGACAAAATAGTTTACAACTATGGCAGTCTAGTGTATGACAAACCCAAAGATCCCAACTTTTGGGATAAGAATTCATTATTTGACAAAAACTGTTGTGAAAACTGGAAATTAGTATGGCAGAAATTAGATATGGACCCATACTTAACACCATATACTAAGATAAAATCAAAATGGGTCCATGATTTAGGCATAAAGAATAAGATCATAAATAGATTAGAAGAACATAGTATCGTTTACCTCTCAGACTTGTGGAGGAGGAAGGAATTTGTGACCAAAGGAGAACTAGAGATCATTATTGATCACAAAATAGAAAATTTTGATTACATCAAATTAAAAAGCTTTTGTACAAACAAAACTAATGCAAACAAGATTAGAAGGGAAGTAACAAATTGGGAAAATATTTTTACAGTTAAAGGTTCTGATAAAGGCCCTCATTTCCAAAATATATAGAGAACTGACTCTAATTTATAAGAAATCAAACCATTCTTCAACTGATAAATAGTCAAAGGATATGAACAGACAATTTTCAGATGATGAAATTGAAACTATATCCACTCATATGAAAGAGTGTTCCAAATCACTACTGATCAGAGAAATGCAAATTAAGACAACTCTGAGATACCACTACACACCTGTCAGATTGGCTAAGATGACAGGAACAAATAATGATGAATGTTGGAGGGGATGTCAGAAAACTGAGACACTGATGCATTATTGGTGGAGTTGTGAAAGAATCCAACTATTCTGGAGAGCAATTTGGAACTATGCCCAAAAAGTTATTAAATTGTGCATACCCTTTGATCCAGCAGTGCTACTACTGGGCTAATATTCAAAGAAATACTAAAGAAGAGAAAAGGACCTGTATGTGCCAAAATGTTTGCGGCAGCTCTTTTTGTAGTGGCTAGAAACTGGAAAATGAATGGATGCCCATCAATTGGAGAATGGTTGGGTAAATTATGGCATATGAATGTTATGGAATATTATTGCTCTGTAAGAAATGACCAGCAGGATGAATACAGAGGGGCTTGGAGAGACTTATATCAACTGATACTGAGTGAAATGAGCAGAACTAGGAGATCATTATACACTTCAACAACGATACTGTATGAAGATGAATTCTGATTGAAGTGGATATCTTCAACATAGAGAACATCTAATTCAGTTCCAGTTGATCAATGATGGACAGAATCAGCTACACCCAGAGAAGGAACACTGGGAATTAAGTGTAAACTGTTTGCACTATTGTCTTTCTACCCAGGTTACTTTTATCTTCTGAATCCAATTTTTACTGTGCAACAAGAAACATGTATGGGATTGTCTGTCATCTAGGTGAGGGGGTAGAGGGAGGGAGGGGAAAATTCAGAAAATAAGTGAGTACAAGGGATAATGCTGTAAAAAATTGTGCATATGTAATGTCAAAAAATTATAATTATAAAATTAAAAAAATTTTTTAAGTATAATGGCTCCCTTTTACTTAGAGGATCAATTTTAAGGTCCTCTGTTTGAAGACCATAGGATGATAGCACTAGAGCTATCAGGTATTTAAAGCCCTTACTACCTAGCTCCAATCTACCTTTTTAATCATATGTATTACTCCTCTTCTTCTATTCTATAGTCTAATCAAATTAGACTTCTTGCTGTTTCTCAAACATATCACTTAATCTCCCACCTCTATACCTTTGCACTGATAGTTTCCCATGCCTAATAACATACTTCTAATGTCTGCTTCTTAAAATCACTTGTTCTTCTAACACTCAACTTGGTCTATATAAAGAGTAGTCAGATAAAATTTATTAAATGTAGTTTTCTGTTTATTATTCTTTTCTAATGAAAGCATTTAAAAATAGGGATAGTGGCACAGTGAAAAGGACACTGAACTTGAAAAGGTTCCAAATCAGGTTCTATAATGTATAAGCTATATGACCTTAAAGGAAGTCCTTATACTTCTCTGTGCCTTAGTCTTCTTATCTACAAATAGGAATAAAGCTTGTACTACATAATTGGGCAGCTAGGTGGTACAGTGGATAGAGTGCAGGACCTGGAATCAGAAAGACTCATCTTCCTGAGTTCAAATCCAGCCTCAGGCACTTTCTAGCTGTGGGACCCTGGTCAAGTCACTTAAACCCTGTATGTCTCAGTCCCTCATTTGTAAATGAGCTGTAAAAATAAATGGTAAACCCGATATCTTTGCCAAGAAAACTCCAAATGGGGTCATGAAAAGTCCAATGTGACTTAATGACAACATCTACTTCACCAGGTATTGGTGAAAAAATCATTTGCCTTAATGCTTTGGTTCTGGTTTATAATTTTAAAAGAAATAATTATACTCTTCCTGCAAAAATCTTGAATGTAATTTCCTTTGCAGAATAATTATGGTACTTTGAATAAAATGGAAACATATACTTCATTTAAAAGCACTATTATAACAAAAAAATAAAAAAAATAAAAATTTTAAATCATTGAAGTAATATTAAATTCTATTCACAACAAAAGATTTTTCATTTGTTTGTTCTTGGAGTCTCTTCTAAAATGAATACTCTCAAGATGATCTGGTATATAGTGATTAGGTCTTAATGAGTGCTTAATTGTGCTTGTTGGTTGGTTGTGTGGATATGTATACATGCAAAGACTTGACATCAAATCTCCCATGGTTCTTCTTGGATGAAAATTCTGGTCCCAACTAGTCAGACAAGAAAGCATTTACTTATAAAAAATACTTTCCCTTATGAAAACATTGAGTAACATCTCTAAACTGTATAAATTGCTTGCTATTGCTGGGCTTTTTCCATTTTAATAGCTCTATTATATTTGAATTATAGCCTAAGTATGGATGCAAAGAAAAGATATTTCAGCTTTCTTCAGTGAGGTGCAAATGGAAAAATTCAGAGTTAGAGGTTCAAATCTCATATCTAGCCCTTACTACACATGAGACTTTAGGCAAGGCATCTGATCTCTCTGGACTTCAGTTTCCTAAACTATAACAAAATGGAGGTAGACTAGATGACCTTCTAAATAAATCTATGATGCCAAGGACTATGGCACAAACTTAATCAATGATCAATCAGGACAGTTGTTCAAGGTATGTCCCCTAACTCAGCTTTCTTCCTTCCAAATTCTGCACATAGAAAATCTGAAAGTCTAAACTGTGAGAAAATTTCAGAATTGTAAACGCATGAATATGAAGGAGAATTATTCCTTTGTCTTTAAATAATTCCAGTAATCCTCTAATCTCCAAAGAGACAGTCTATTTATATGTTTCCAGGAATGTTTATTCACTTCTGTGATCAACGAAGTATTCTTATTTAGTACTAGGTCGAATAGCAATCAAAAGAAACTCAATGTATACAAATCACAAGGGAATATCTCAGAAACTTGTTAATAGATAGCACTACCTAGAACTGCATTAAATGCAAATCAATTATGGAACATACTCCTGGGCAAAAGGTACTTTCCTTCCTTAGACTGTCCTACTTGTCACCCCTCCCCACCCACCTCACTCCCAGCAGAAGCCTAAGGAAATGAGTGAACAAAACTTTTTAACTAAGTCGTTTAATTAAGATAAATCAATAGAAGTTGGATTTCTCATGCCTTAGGAACTAGAACACAGAAATGACTTGAAAGAACTTTTAGTTTCTGTATCAAACTTAGGGAAAACAAAAGCAATGTCGGAAAGATTTTAAAACTATGATGAGGGAATATTTGCCTGAACCAGAGTAGGGTTAGAGTGTAAATTGGGATAGGAAAGTGGGCGGAATAACGACGAGTGAGATCCCCACGGCTCCATTCATCCTCCCCTACCTGCATTCCGGAGTTTGCGGTTCCTTAACACGGATAGGATCACCAGTAAGTTGCCCACAAGGTCTACAATGGTGGTGGTGATCAGCACGCTGGACAGTGCCGGAGCTACCCAAAAAGGCCTAGAGGCCGGGGAGGGCTGCGTCCAGTTCCCAGCTTCCGCCTCTTCCCAGCCAAAAGAGCGGCCTGAGTCGGCCAATTCACAGCAATTATGGAGAGAGCCATTCTCCAGCATTCGGACCTCTGCTTCCCCAAACCGCCGCTGTCCTGGTTCTTGCCTCCGCCGCAACATAGACCTCACATAGCAGCAGCAAGAGCTTGGCACACGCTCTGGAACCTAGGTTCCAACTTCTTTCTACTTGCCTCACCTACCTGGTTCCGGCCCTAGCTTTAATTCTGTCCTTGCCTCTGACTTTTCTGGCTCTTGCCCTAGCCACCAGCCTCACAACTAGGTCTGCTCACCCCTCCCCTCCACCCTCCCCATTCTCACTCCCACTTAGCTAAGCACTTCTCGGACTTCCCAGGCTTACTGACGGTGGAGAGGAGAGGAAGTAGCAGGAGGATTTAAAAGAAGAATGTAAAGGATTGGAAAGGAGAGGAGGGAATAGTGAGTGACCAGTGGGAAATCACCGAAATGTTCTTGTCTCAGAAGTCCATGCTATAGCAATGAACTGGAGATCCACGAACAAATCACTTCACCCGTTATCTCATTTACTCAATAGCCTGAGACATTCTGATCTGGGCAAGGAGAGAGAAGGGTCAAAGTGGGGAGGTCATGGAAGAAAGGAAACAAGCATTATTATGTGCCAGACGTTGTGCAGGGATAACTAAATTGAAAAGATACCAGTCAGGCAAAAAAAATAAAATAAATAAAAATAAAACATATATATATATATAAAGAAAAAAATTAACATTTTAGTTAAAAGTTTAAAATTAAAATATATTAAAGCTAATACATAGTTAATATATAAATACTCTTTACCAAGGTATATTTATGGAGTTTTTGCCAAAGGGATATTTATGAAGTATTTTCCCTTTTAAGACTATCTTTCTTGTTCATACTCATTTTAACCCTATTTTATCTATGTTGTTAGTCCACTTGTATCCCTTTAGAATAGTCTTGGGCACTTTTATTTCCTTAGGCATGACTTTCACCACATAGACCAGATCATCTATTCTCCCTACTTTTGTGCTGAGGCAAACCATAGTTTGGTAGTCCACTTTCCTTACTAAAATCATGCCCCTTCCCTTGGCCTGAGCAGCTCACATTCTCCAATGCTGACAGTCTTACTCATTTTATTTAGTCACATCCAGACTCTTCATTCAGGACAGCAGAGACTGTGAAATGTAGTTCTATGACCAAATCACTGCTTCCTCTATTAAACAGCCTTGACTGACAGAGCCTTTACCTGCTTCTAAGATGGGCATAAAAAGAATGAAAAGAAACCTCCCTTTAAGAGATAAGGGCCAAACCCAGATGAGTCATATCCAAGTCCAAATGGAGCAAACAAGAGGAGGAATGAAAAGGGAAGCAACTCTATCTGGAACCCAATTAAAGCAGAGGGAGACATAAGGAGTAAAGAAGCCACAGACTGATGATCACTTGCTTGGTTTGAACTAGATATGAATTCAAAAGGTACTAACTGGATATCAATGTCTTTCTTTCCTGATAGTAAGAGAAGCAAAAATTCAGACCAAAATAAGTAATCATTTCAGTGGGAAGACATCTAATGTCCTACTTTCTCCCTACCTCTCCAACTCCCAACATAAGACACTTATATTGTATTTACTTTGTATGTATTTTGTATTTATATTTGTTTCCCTAGAAAAGATCTAAGATTCCTTTTTTAAATTAAAGCTTTTTTTTATTTTTTTTATTTTCAAAATATATACATGGACAATTTTCAACATTCACCCTTATAAAACCTTGTGGTTTTTTTTCCCCTCCCTTCCCTCCATCCCCTCCCCTATACTGCAAATGAGGATCTAAGCTTCTTGAAGGCAGTTTCTGTTTTTGTCTTTGTATATCCATCATCTAGCATAGTTCCTGGCACATGATAGACACTTGTTTGATTCTTGTTCAAATATGAATTGGTACAAAGTATTCTTAGGTACTTTCCAATCTGAGCTTTTGTGATTTTTCAGATGAGAAAAATGGAGCTGAGAGATTACTAGCCAATGGTCACAAAGTGAAGATGACTTCATATTGTTGCCCATGTTTTTGCCTCTAGAAAGAGAAATAAACAAATTGTTTATTCAAACAATTGAATCCAGCCCAGTTTCCCAATTCCATTCCATATAGGAAAGTTTCCACTTCAGTGCACTGCCCATCACTCTCTGGGAGGAGATCTGCTGCCATTAACTTCTGCCAATTCTGACATCGTGTAGAGACTCTTTCTCTCCCTCTGGAGAACTGCCCCAGGTCTGGCCCAGACAAGACTCTCAATCTCTCGAGGGCCGCCCTCTTTTATCCTCCCAGAGAATGGGCTTCTGGGAAAAATTACTTCAACCAATGAACTTGCTCCTCCTAAGCATGCAAGCTCCTCCCCAGGAGTTCACAGGAGTAAAACTCCCAATAAAGGCCAGAACTAGAGAATTGTTAAATACTGACTTAGCATTTAGTAAGAACCTAATATCTCATTATCTCATTGGCACTTAGTAAGAACCTAACAACCTCCCAAGATTGTTGTTAAGATTAAAGGAATATTTATAAACTATGCATAATGTATGCGATAACTATTTGATTCCTTCTTTCTTTCCTCTTCCTTATGAAAATCATTCAAATAACTTGAATATCTTTTATCCCAATTGTTTTTTCTTCAAATACAGGCTAAACATAACTAATTAGTTCAACTAATCATGTGAAATAGTTTCAAGCTCCCTCATCATCCTAGTCAGACTCTTCTAAACACACTCCAACATGTCAATATCCCTTAAGATAAAGTATGCAGAATAAGATTCTAAGGAAGGAAGAAAAAGAAAGGAGAGAACAAACAATTGGTGATCTGAGCCAGAAAGAACCAGCAACTTAGGGGCAACCAGAGAAAGAAATAATTTAAAAATATGAGCACCACATTTGTTTCATAAAACTCTTAAGATTTTATACTGAGATTATTTTAGTAATCACCAACCTCCACCAACAGACAGCTAAGCACAGGAGCTCTTGGAATGGCAGCACTTCTCATTCCTCTTGGTCCTGCTTCCAGCCCAACACTTACAGCCACTATTTGAGAAATGGCTTCTGAGGAGAAGGAACCAGCCATCCCAACCAACTACCAACCAAACAAGCAAACCAGCCCAGATGAAGCAGCAGGAGGAGGAAAAGACAAGAGGCAGTTAAATCACCCCCACCAACATGACCAGGAACTTCCTACTCCTTCCCTAACAGAGACAGCCTTAAACCCATGAGCCTTGGAAATATCAATTTTCCTACCTGTACTCATTTTCTTAGGAAGTAATTCCTGGGAACATACGGGAAGTAACTATCATTACTCCTTTATATCTATTGAGGACCTAGAGATTTTTGTCACCATACACCTTGGCAGTGTTGAATGGTTCAACAATAGAAATAGATATGATTTTATCAGTAGAAATTACATTGGAGGGACAGCCTTACCATCTGCTTTACTGTTGCAGTAAAGTACTATCTCACCTTAGATCTTTTCTAGGGAAACAAATATAAATACAAAATACATACAAACTAAATACGATATAATTGTATTATGTTGGGAGTTGGAGAGGTAGGGAGAAAGTAGGACATTGGAGGTTCTCCAACTGAAATGATTACTTATTTTGGTCTGAATTTTTGCTTCCTTTACTATCAGGAAAGAAAGTCATTGATTGATCCAGTTAGTATTTTACTCACACAAAACAAAACCCAAAGCTCCAAATAGATAGATGATTTAGACATAAAAGATCATATCATAAACAAAGTAGAAGAGGAAAGAAAAAGTTGTATAGAAGAAGAGTTCTTGACCAAACAATAAGATGATAGAGAGGATCACAGAAGATAAAAAAAATGATAATTCTTAAAATATAAAATTGAAAACCTTTTGCACAAACAAAATCGATGCAACTAAAAATAAAAGGAAAACTATTGCAAAATTTTTTCTATAAAAGTCTGAAATTTTAAAAGATACAAACATAGGAAACTGCTTCAAATATATAGGGAAAAGATCTATTTTTTCTATTGATAAATGAGGATAGGAGCAAGCAGTTTTCAAAAAAAAAGAAAGAAAGAAAAACAAGCATAAATAACTACATGAAAAAAATAGTCCAAATTATTATAATAAAAAATACAATGTAGGACATCTCTGAGGTTCCACTTTACACTCATCAGATTAGATAAGATTACCAAAAAGGAAAAGGATAATTATTGGAGTGAATATGAGGGGAAACACACCATTGCATTGTTGGTAGAGCTATAAATTGCTACATTCATTCTGGAAAGCAATTTAAAACTAAACTATGTGTACAGAATTTAACCAAACAATTACATTGTTAGGTATATATCCCAAAGAGAATAAAACAAAGGACACATGAACAAAAATATTTACAACAGAATTTTTTGTTATAACAAAATTAATTGAAAACTAAGAAGGCCCCCTTTCATTTCGAGAATGACTATGATGGGATATTGTTGCATTCTGATAAAAAATATCAGAAGGGACAGACTCAGAGAAGTCGGGAATACTTATATGATGATACAAAGTAAAAGAGTAATTCCAATTTATTTATACAATAATCCATAACACTAGAAAGAAAAATAACTTTAAAAAATTTAAGTACAATCAAAGAAATGATAAACTTCTCTTGACACAGGGGGGATGATTCAGAAATGAAGAATGAGACAGATATTTTGGGGCTTGGGCAATACATAGATTTACCTCACTTTATGCTTATTTCTTACATAAGGGGATTAAAAAAACTTTGATGAGGGAAGAAGTCTTTTGGAAAAGGTAGGTCAGAAGACAATAAGGCCAAAAATGAAAGAAAAAGAAAGCATCAATAAAACATTTTTTTCAATGCAAAGAATAAGATAGGAGAGTCAGAGGAAAATACTGACAAATGGTCCCACTTTAAAAAAAGCATACTGAATTTAATATATCTTAAAAATGAATTTAATAATGGAAATTCAGGATTTCATATGTAATTTTCTTTTTATGTTATTTATATATGAAAATGTCCAAGTTTCTTGGTCTTTGCTAAGTGTAAAATAAAACTATTTTAATATGCCATATGATTATAACACATCTTTTAAAAAAATAATTGTTTTTTTTCAGACCCCAAAGCTTTTATTTATTAATTTCTTGCATTTAAAATATTCTCTGATGATATCTTTGGCCTAAGATTCCTTGCCATAGTCCTTAACAACAACAGAATTGCAACTAATCACTTTACTGGGTTTTCCCTCTCTGTCATTTTTACAGAAACCTATCCATTCACCCAGCTTCTTGTTGTTATCAACCTTGATCAAGTTGATTTAATGCTCAGCATACAACTCCTCAATCAATTTTGCAAACATGGGTTCTTCACAGTTGGAAGCAAAAACACAAAGATGGGCCTGGCATTTGTCCAAGGCAGCTTCACAAATTCCACAAGCTAGGCCATCACGGATAACTGCGGTTTTCAGCACTTCTTATAGAACAGTGTTCACATCCATTACACCTCCAGCAGCAAAGCCTTCCTTGGCCATGGCAGTGGTTAGCAAGTGAAAAATCTTGAAAATATCCACTTAACTCAGCAATAAGGAAAGAGCAAAATAATGGTTATTTTAAAAAAATTAGTGAATATAATGACCAGAACAAGGGAGATGATAGTTCTGTTAGACTTGGCCCTAATAAGATTACATCTAGACTATTCTGTTCATTTTTAGAAAACTGGAATGTGTCCTGAGGAAGACAACTAGGATGATGAGGGAATTTGAAAACATGCCATGTGAAAAAATGGTTAAAGTAAAGAGATTTAGCCTGGAGAAGGGGAAGATTAGGGGGATACATAATTTTGATATTCATTTCCTGAAAAAATTCCAGAGCATGTAGTTAAAGGATGGCTTATCAACTCTTGGGAAGAGTGAATCATTAATCATTATCTTGAATTCATTAAGAACAAATCATGAGAAATGAACCTCATTTATTTTTTGGATAAAATTGTGTCAAATAATACTCTGTTTATAAATTTCATTTAAAAGTTCACGGTTAAAATGACTTACTATGAAATACCAAGAAAGCATACAAACAGAATTTTGTACTTACAAAATCATAGTGATGTTTTATAATAATTCTACATAAGTCAGCCATTAGAATCTTATTTTTCCTTCTTAACTTTCTGTCACTGTCAGCAGCCTAGAATGCTACCTAGGTGTAGTCAAAGAAGGTTCTTCTCTTAAAGTAAAGGGCTGTTCTTACTCCTCTAACTAACTCAAAAATCCAACCTAGGACCAATCCATATGGCTTTCACCTTTGGAGTTGGCTCTAAGGAAATGCTTGATTTAGAAAATATTGTCTTTCCCAGTACTGAAACTGGCACCTTCTCTAGTATCTCCCATTAAATTATGGTGTTAGGGGACTTTTTTATTTCTAGGCTGACCTGAGAGAAAGGGGCCTTAGTTTTTAGTTTATCTGAAGAATAGGTAAGACCAGTGCCTTTTGGGATAAATGATATCTTACATTTATTCAGGCCTGTTAATTCCATTAATTTTGCTGAGTTTGGGGATTCATAAGTTATTTGTCATAGATAACAAGACATAGAAAAGTGAAGAATAATGGAATACTAATGAAAACGAAGAGAGATAATTTTGGAGAAACCTGGGAAGGATAGCTTGGACTGATGCAACTTGAAGTGAAAAGAAAGAATAATTTATACAATAACAACATTGCAAAGACAAACAACTTTGAAAGACTTGAAAATTTTGATCAATGCAATGTTCAACTATTTTTTTCCTGAGGATCAGTGATGAAAAATCTATCCACTTCTTTGCAGAAATGTGACATATTAAATATGCATCCTGATGTGTTAAGGACCATGCATAGTGTGAAACCCAGGAAACCTGAAAAGAGTTAAGAGGGAATTGCACAGGAAAGCAGATCGGTTCTCACTAGCTCTGCAGCTGTGTATCACAGCACACTTTGAGACGTTAAGGGAGTGGTTGGTTCTCACAGACCTGCAGCTGTGTATCACAGTTAAGAAGTTGCAAATCAGTCTCTACTGTTAGTTTACTTTTAAGTTGAGCTAGCAGACTCTTGGGAACCAACATAACCCTGGTAATCAGAGATAAATGTGTGAAGGTCATAACACAGAGTTGCAGATGCAGGTGTTGCTTGCAAAAGGATGCATGCTTTTTTTTTTTTTTTTTAACAAATAAAAACCTTGCTGTGTCTTGAAAATAAATGTATTTTACATAAAGCATGAGAATAAATTAGAGGTATTCACTGACATATAATTGCTTCTCATCTCCTTGTATCATTCTCATCTTCTCACATGATTTGATCCATTCTGCTGGTCAGAATTATATCCCAGACACCACTAACAAGTGGCCCCTAACACTGAAGCACAGATTTCTGAACATGGTTAATATGGGAATTAGTATTGTTTGACTATGAATATATGTTATAAGGGTTTTCTTTTTCTTTTTCTTTTCCACTGATTGGGTCAGAGGGAGTAAGAGGAAGAGATAGAAAAGGGGGAAATGATTTAAAATGGAAGCTTCACAGTGCCTGAAATCATGTTTATTATAGAAAAACAGACAAGTGTCCAGGTGGTAGAATGTGCAAGTTGGATATAATTGGGTTGGATATCAGGCCTTCTGGGTTCTTGTTTTAGCTCTGCTGCTTATCAGATATATGATTCTAGACAACTCAATTCATTTGTTGAGCCTCTGTTTCCACATTTATAAACTATGAAAGTGGAACCTGAGTGTTTAAAGGGACTTTAGAAATCATTTAGTCCAATCCTATCATTTTACCATTAAGGAAAGTGAGATCCAGAGGGATAAAGGAACTTGCCCAACATCCAACAGTAATACTGAGTTCCCAATCAATTTTCCAACCATTAAGTGATGCCTTATTTTAAGACTATCTCTTCTGACAGTGATTTGGTCTTACATTTATAGATTAATAATGTTCCAGGAATCCAAACATGCAGTAACAAAATATGATTTTTCTGCTCACAATAAGAGAAAAATAAGATTACTGGATTTGATTGGAGAAGAGGCAAAGAAGTGATTATTTTCACCATTCTGCTATATCAAACAACTTATAGAATATGAGATAATAATATGAATAATAATATGAAGTGTCTGGATTTTTCTCATCTGCCTGTTGGTGCTAGGCCAGATGCTACAAACACTTTCCCTTTCCTGCTTAGTACATGATCATAGCTTGACGAGCTTGTACCTTTGCCAGGCTTTGTGGTAGGTGTTAAATTCATCTCCCCCTAAAAAAAATTAATAATCTGCCTTGTCCTAGCTATCAACACTGAATTGATTTCCTCAAACAAATTTATTAGGCTAAAGCTGACTCTTGCTTTCTTTTCCTCAAGAACTAGTATCTGTAGTGAAGCTAACCTTTTTCTCATGCCATAGGTGGACCTCTTATACTTCTCAAAGTTTATTTTTAAGTTAAGCGCTAACATCCAAGTTCTACATGGAAAAAAATGGTAGCATGGTGCTATGGATAGAGTTCTGGATTAGAAGTTAAGAAGATGTGGATTCAAATATGGTCTTTGACTTCTATTAACTTTATGAATATCAGAATACCTTATCTAACACCCAATTTTCATATCCACAAAAAATAAATATATTTGGAATATCTACCTCCCAGGAGTGTTGTTAAGGTCTAAGGGCCATAATTTACATGAGGTTCTTTGCAAACACCACAAAAATATTAGTTTTTATAAACATCATCATCTGTCTGAATAGTGGCAAAATGTGCCAGCCCAGAGTGGTTTGATTATTCATCAAATTATGAAAATAAAACAGGACAAAATTAAGCTGTTTCAAAGAAGTGTTCATCACTACCTCATGCTAGGAGTATGAAAACAAATGGCCAGATTACTACTTTGATAATGTGCTCTGTTCACATTTATCATACTAAGGTCTTCATGGATTTTCTGAGATTCCATACAACTGTGCACACATGAAAACATTTTAGGCTGCCAATAGGGCATCTAAGTAGTACAGTGGATAAAGCACTACAAGTCAGGAAGATCTGAGTTCATAACTGGTCTCAGAGACTTATTAGTTCTGTGATCCTGAGCAAATCACACTTAACCTTGGTATGCTCCAGTTTCCTCATTTGTAAAGTGGTGGCAATAGCACCCACCTCCCAGACTTGTTTGAGGATCAATGAGATTATAAAATACTTAGCACCTAGGAAGCTCTATATCTCTGTCTGTCTGTCTGACTAGTTGCTATTGCTTGTAAGTCCGTACTAGCTACCTGGGAGCCTTGGGATCAGTCATAGTCAGGATAAATAAAAGCCCTTGGTATTTAGAGGAGAAGTGAAAGAAGCAGGCAAACTGTCACAAGCTTTGCCAAAGATCTCTTCTCTATTCTGGAGACCAGAATCTCCACCTTTCTCCTCCTTGTCCTGCCGCCAAGTGAGTCTGGTCTCTGTCACCCCACACACTAATTCTTGCCTATGATTATCTTTACACCAAACATTGAGCCAGCATCAACTGTGAGAAGAGCCATTTATCCAAACATATGCTAATAGAGTCATCATCCAATAGGTAATTAGCCTTAAATGCTCTGCTGTCTGATTCAAGCACACCTTTTACACCTCCCACTTTTGTTTTAGAACACAGGTGGTCACACCCTCCCTGACTTCTCAGGAAAGGAAGTGAAAAACACCAAAGGGAAGTGGGGAGTCAAGCCAGATACCGTTAGTGGGTTTCTGGGATGAAGGGTCTTGTTAGAAACAGGTGTGCACAAACCCATCAGCATGGGAGGTATTACACAAGCACATAGCTGTAATGTTCTCTCTAAAATATAATATTCTCTGTTGAGATTTTCTTGGGATCTCTGGGAGCAGCCTTCCTTTCAATCAGAATAATCACCACAAGTGCAGCCAGGGGTTAAAGTCCAAATCCTTTATTGTCTCTTTCAAAGTCTTGTCTCCTTTCCTGGGGCCTGGTTAGCTTTCTTTGAAGCCTATCTCTCTCCTTGGTTCCAAGAGCTTAAGCTCCTGCCACCAGTCCTTTGCCTTCTCAAACAACTGAATCCTGGCTAAGGCTCCTAGCTTATATGATCTCTTATCAAAGGTGTGAATCTTATAGAACTATAGTAAGCACTAAGTACATGTACTGAACTAGAGAACTGTTAAGCACCATGGTAAATTACATAACTGTTGTCTCTATTAATTCCACTGACTTAGCACCTTGTTTCAAATTCTGACTCATAACACATAGCAATAACGCAGAGGCTATTAGTGATGAGTCTCCCCACAGCCAGTGGAGGCTCAATGTGGTGTAACAAGCATGAATTGTACATGCAAGTAGTGATATAACAAGCCATATGAATCAACATGGTCTTGTAAAAGATTTCCAGAAGTCCTAGAAAGAGGGTATGTAAACATCAGTCACACATAAGCCTTCTTCAGCAGCCAAGAAGCAGTCCAAAACCAGTCTATTGTCCACTGCTTCACATGTCAGAGAATCCAATGATCCCCACAAGTTTTTGAAGTCCTGCAACAGCCTCACCATGTGTCAGGGAATCCAATGATTCCTGAAGATTTTGAAGTCCTGCAACAGTCTTATTATTTATCAGAAAATCCAGTGATTTCTGAGGGTTTTCAAGTCCTAAAATTTGTGATGTCCATGAGTCAAATGCCATAACTGCCAGGTTCTTTCAGTGGTGGTCACAGTCAGCAATGGACCCACCCAATGTTTTTTGGGTCTTCTCCTTCGTTTCAAGGGTCTGTTCCATCTCTCTGATGGACAAGGCAAATATGGCTCATTGGCACCCATCTGATTCCTTCTCCATCTGTAGAGATACAAGCAAACCTTCTCCCCCAAGCAGTTAACCTCTTTGGTCCCTTCCATTCACCACTTTCTGGGTCTCTCCACATCACCTGGCGATTATCTAAAGACAGTGGAGCTGCTTGCACTGGACACTGCCCTTCTGGTGGGTTATAAAACCTGTCTGCTGGAGCCAGTGCATCTTTGTCAAAAATCAAGAATCGTACAAAGGACTAAATTTAGAAGTTCTCTAGGGTTACCTGTGGCTCCCCTTTTCTTTTGTTTTTGGAGGAGCATCTTAATGTCACAGCTTATCCTCTCTATTATTGTCTGTCCTTGAGGATAGAAAGTGGTGTGTAAAATCTTATACTTTGCACAAAAATGTGAAAAATGTTTAGAAGTATATAAAGGTCCATTGTCTGTTTTTATTGTTTGTGACACACCTATAATGGCAGATCCTTGTATAAGGAATTCAGTGACCACATCGGGATGTCTCTTTTGCTACTGGTGTTGCAAAAGTGAATACTGAAAAGGTGTCTACCACAACATGGGTGGGGAAGAGACATTTTACAGCAGATAGGATTACAATTAGGTACTCCGGCTTTTTAGGCAGGACTGCTGTTGAAGGCCTGTGAAAACCTGTTCCTATCCAATGGAAAACTGACACACCAGTGTGGATAGAACAGTGACCCTTAGGTAGCGATAAAATGCAGGCCTTATTAGATATAGTACAGAAACAACTTGACCAAGTCATGCTTGTCTTTTCTATGTTACTAGTATCCATGTCCATATGTTAGCCACAGAAAATCCCCCTAATTTGCTAAAGACCTTCCTTACACACTCTTGACAGCCAAAGGGAATCACTGGAGCATTCTGGTTTCTCACTTACCATCCTTCAAACTTGCCACATGTCCAACCCATCTTATCTTTCTGTCACATATCTTGCCAATGACATGATTTATGCCTATTTTAAGCTCCTTATCAATTATATGTTGCAGCTTTCTCATGTCAATCATATTACTATCCATTGATCTCTTTTGATACTCATTTTAATTCTTCATAGATTTATAATCTGACTTTCATCGCTATACAGTAACACTGACACAATGTTGATATTCAAAAGATGGGCCTTTATTTGTCTGGAATCATTAAAGAAAGTTTTGCAGTTTCTCAAAGGCAACCCAGCCCACCTATCAAGCCTGTTTTTCTTTTACTGGTATTATCATTGAAAACATCAATTTATATAAATATTTTGGATAAGTGGGAGAATAGGCATTCTAATCAGTATTTATTGATGGTTTTTGATCATCTTTTATTAACAAGAATTTTTTCTATGCCTTTAATGGCTTCCCTTCCTTCAGATACCTATTATTACAAGAAGACCAGATACCTTCAAGAGCATATTGATTGCTCTATATTTATACAGTCATGACTTCCCCAGTATAGATTTCTTCTAACTACACTTAATCCAATTCAGCTGTTTTTCCCATCTTTATTCTTCTTAGTGGTGGTGTTTGTTGTACTTATAGGCACATCCAGGAGATTGATATTAAAATCCAGATGAGGTATTTCCACAATTCTTAATGGTAAAAATTGTTTATTATAGTGATCCTTGCAGATATTTTTCATTTTTATTCTATTTGTTATCCATCTGTTTTCCTCTTTAAGTGCAGTTACTTCAAGACATTTAAGAATGAAGATAGTAGGACAAGAAATTTTCTTTAATTGGTTTTATTCTCAACTGACTAAATCATTTCTTTTAGTTTTTCTGGTCTTCTTGTAATAATAGATTTGCAATAGCTAAATGTCAATTTAGAATTATTATAAGAGGTTTAAATACAATTTTTATTGTTCATTTCTCAATTTTCATATCTAATTACTTGCATAGTTAATGATCAGGTTGTTTCAATTGGATCTCAATCCTTTTCTCAATATTATTATTTCTTTTTGCTCTTGACTAATTATGATCTTTTGCCCTGATAAGTCAGTAGTCTAACTACATACAGAATCTGCTTCAGGGATAACTTTTGAATCAATTAGAAGCCTTTTTTGTATGTTAAAATAGAATCAATTTCATAATGTTATTTGATGCTAAATTCAGAATCAGTAAATTATTTTATTGAAGAAAGTATTCATGATGTAAAATCCTGAGGACTCTCTGAAGTAAACAAGTCTTTAGCCTTTCTGACTAATTTTTCCTGTACCATGCTTTCCTATATATATATAATTTTTCTTGTCTTTCCCCACTTTTGCAGTGAAGTCCCTGAACAAATTTAACTTGGAGGGCTTTTTGATCCTTCTTTTAGTATAAGATAACCAAGGTTAGATCAGCTTCTGTTCTGCTATCTCCATCACCCACAGACATTTTTAATTTTCCATATGTTGGGTGAGGAATTGGGCTTTTCCTCGTCTTAAGTAATAGAAGAATTATAATCTACTTAAAAACTGAGGGTGGAAACACGATCAATGCAAGGAGTAGGGAAATATAACTCAGGGGTCTGTCTATTTAACTATATTTGATAATATTGAAGTTATCTACTGACTCCTTCCTTACCTTTCCAATCATCTTATATCTTTTTACCCCCACCCCCCACTCCCACATGCTGTGTGATTCAATGCACCTAGACTCACAGCTATTCCTCAAATAAGACACTCCATTCTGGCTCTCATGCAAATAACACTATCCTCCCTCATCTCTGTCTCTTGCTTTCTCTGTTCCTTCAAATTCCAACTAAAATCCCACTTTCTATAAGAAGTCTTACCTTATTTTCCATAACATTAGGGCTCTCCCTATTTTGATTATTTCTAACTCATCTTATAGATATCCTCTTTGTACATAGATGTTTATATATTGCTTTCCCCTTTACATATGGAACTCCTTGAAATAAGAGACTGTTTTATATTTCTTTCTATAGTCTTCATTTAGCATAGCCTCTGACATAGATTAGGCACTTAATAAATGTCTATTGAATGATTAAGATCTCATTGCCCTCTAAATATCTGGGAAGTGAGTTCAAGAGTGAGATGACTGGAGCTTCCCCTACTCAGCTTCACTTACTAAAGTGAGTTTCAGAAAAAGGGAGCAGCATTTATCATGTGACTAGATAAAGGTTCTAACTTTCTGTTATAAATGGGACCTTCTCCACTTAAAATGATGAAAAGAGGTTAAAACCCCTAAGTGACCTTCAGATCTGGCCTAGAAGTTGGAATTCAGCTGTGATATTACCTTAAACCTAAAGGATGCCAAAAACTAGGTTTTCAAGTTTATTAAGAAAGAAAGTAACATACTATCTGGACTAGACCAGATGGATAGGATTTAAAGAGCCACCAGTTTTCTCAAATTTCTTTCTTCTTGTAATCCAAAAATTGATAAAGAGCTTTAAAATTTGCAAAGAACTTTATGTACATTATCCTATTTGGTCCTCCCTGACAACTTTATTAAATAGATAATATGAGGATTATTATTTCTGCTTTACATAATAGAAAACAGTCTTAATGACTTACTTGCCCACGGTCACACAACTAGTAAATTTCTGTTTCTCTCCCTCTCTATATTTCTCACTTTGCCTTGCTGTCTATCTGTTTCTCTCTCCTCTTTTCTTTCTCTCCCTATTCCCTTCTTCATTTGGAACCTAGAAGCCAATATGGCTTTGGGTCAAGTAAAAACCAAATGGATTCAGGAAATGCAATCTAATTTTATCCTTCTCACTGATTCTATTTTCAATATTAGGAATTAGATTCTTAATTCATAGGCAATGTATGCAGCTGCATATGTAATGTATATATGTATATGTGTATATATATACATATATATGTGTATATATATATATATATATATATATATATATATGTACATACACACATGACAGAGACAGAAAGAGACAGAGAGATAGAAAGAAAGGCACACACAAAGAGAAATGTAAAAGTGAAAAGTTCTGCCTTAGGAGTTCCTCTTTCCTGGAGGTCTTTTAAGTAGAAGCTGGGTGTTAGCAGCTTTGTTAGTAAAAGATTCTTAATTGAGTACAGATGGGACTACATGGCCTCAAATCTTTTTCAATTCTAAGATTCTGCATTTCTCTGAATGGGGGCTTTTTGGGTAGATTTTCCCAGGAGATGGTGAGCTAGAAATGTTCTTGAAAGACTATAAGAATGATAATCTTCATTCCTCACTTGATTAAAATTATTCTTGGTTTTTTACTTGTCAGACAAGTGTTTACTTGTCCATTGCTTGAAAATCCTGAAGAAAACTGTACAAAAAGGGTTGGTCTCAGTTAGGCACACAAACACACACATACACACACCCTTCTCAGACAATATTTTTAAACAGATTTTTCAATCTGTTTTAAGTTTTAAGGGGACTGATGCCTTTCATGGCTATACTCTATATTTTCAAGCACATTTCTCTAGTAATACAAAATAGAAGTGATCCTTGAACTAATGATCAAGGAGCTGAACATTAAGACCAGCTGGACATAAAAGTCCAGCTTTTATATAAAGTACTCTTTGTAAATATAAAGTACTCTTGTGGTATAGTCACACTGATTTCCTCACATTCTACATCTCTTATCCCCAGTGCTTTCCATTCTCATCTCTACCTCTTGGGATTCCTGTTTTCCTTTATTCAGTACAAGTACTACCTTCTATGTGAAGTCATCCCTAATTCATAGTCCTGCCCCTACCTGCTAGAGCACAATTCCCCAAACTTTATGTATTTATTTTACCTATATTCAGTATATAATTATGTAATTCCACTTGTATATTTGTTGTCTTCCTGATTAAAACGAAAGCTCCTTGTTGTCATGAACCGTTTCATTTTTGGCTTTGTGCAATTTTCTCACCACACCATACCAAGTTTAAAATATAGTAATAAGTGCCTAATCAGTGTTTTTTGAATTAATGGAATGGAGTTTACATAAAGTGGTGGCCATTTGATGACCTTGTCCTAATTATGAGCCAGAACTCTTGTACTTAAAACAAGGATTCTTACAAGGTGCTAACTCAGTGGAATTGATAAAGACAATGGTTATCTAGTTTAGCGTGGTGATTAAAAGTTCTCTAGTTCAGTACATGTACTTAATACTTAATATAGTTCCACAAGATTCATACCTATGATAATGTAATTATAATAGAGTAATATAACAGCCAGCAGGGACTAAGAGACAGATTCATACCATCCTCCATCTTTGTGGTGGCTGGAGGCTGAAGCACAAGCCTTCTGACTCAGAGAGATTCATTCACTCCATCTCACTCCACCGCGATGGCATCCTCCTTAGCTTCTCCACTGAAACTAAGACTCTGGAAGGCCTTTAAGAAAGCTAGCCCAGGCCCCAGGCAAGGAAATTAGACTTTGAAGGAGGTAATAAAGGAATTAGACTTTATCCCTGGCTATTCTTCTGGTGATTACTGAACTGAAAAGAAGGCTGTTCCAGAGACCACCAGGAAACCAACCAGGGAGACTATATCCTAACAACATTTTTCTCCTATTTCTTCTTTCTTCTCCACTGCTTCAAATTACACCTCCTCCCCCATTCAATCTGGCAATTTATTATTATTGCTGCAGTTAATAGCATCTACATTGTATTTTATTCTTTGCCAAGTGTTTTGACATCTATGTGCTCATTTGATCTTCATAACAACCCTGTATGGTTGACAAAACTGACACGATTCTCTTCTTTTAGCAGATGAAAAGTTTGAGACCAAGATCATTAGAGGTACAGCTGAATCTGGAATTAGAATACAGGTCTCTACTTCTCGTCCTATATTCTTTCCATCATAGACTGCTTCCTTATACACAGTGTATGTGTGATGGCCTCAGTAAATACACAAACATAATCAGAGAGACAGAGACAAAGAGACAGAGAGAGAGAGAGAGATGTAAAAGTGAAATATGCTTGCTGCCTAAGAAGCAATGGATTGCTCTTTACTGGAGCTCTTCAAGTAGAAAGTGGGTGACCTTTTGTTAGCATAATTATAGAAAGGATTTTTAATTGGGTACAGGGTAGACTAGACTCTTAATATTCTGTATTTTCCACTCTTAATATTCACATTTCTCAGAAGTTGTGGGGTTTTTTTTTTGGGGGGGTCAATTGTCAAGGATGTGCTGAGCCAGAATGTCTTTGAAAGTCTATAAGTATGGCAATCTTCATGAGATATCTCTCCATGTTCCTCACTTGATTAAAATTAGCTTTTTTTTTCTTGACAACCTGACAAGTGTTTTATTAGCCATTGTTTAAAAATTCTGAAGGATACTGCCTTAATTAGCCATTGGAGGATTAGTGCCTGTGTACAAGTAGATGTATTTTTCCGCCCAGTGAGATCTCTCTAGGTATATTAAATGTTACCTTACAATAAGGTGAAGATGGTCACTTCTACCAAACACATGGGCTGAGGCATTCCTGAGATCACAGCCTCAAATGGGGATTGCTTAAGACGGTGGGAATTTTTCTGAAAAGTAGGCAGGATAAATTGTTTTGAATCTTCATTGGCTTCAAATGAGTGCTGCCTTCTTTAAAGAATTATAAAAAGTCAGACGAATCTCCTAGATATCCTCTACAACATGATGTCATCCAGCTTTCACTTGAAGTCTTCTAGTGGTGAGTACATTGCTACCCAAGGTAGGCCATTCTTCAAAAAGTTCAAATAAGATGATTTTTCTCTGCCAAATATATATTCTTTAAGCCAAAAAATGGTTTCATATTTATATTCAAAGCGTCAACATACAGTTGTAACTAGGGTGGGGCAACTATGTTTCTTGAGGCACTAAAATTTAGTAGACATCAATAGTATTTATATACTATTCATACTTTCCTTACCGCCTTTATGAAAGTTCCCCATTTTATAGATGAGGAAATAAGCTCATAAAAGTGACTTGAACTAACCTTTTCACTCAGCTGGTTAGTGGCAGATTCAGCACTCTTCCAAGTATCCCACAGCTGATTATTATCCATTAGCTTTTATATCCTCTCAATAACCCATGGACTAGTAAGTCCAAGCATTATAATTAACCCTATTTTACAGATGAAGAAACTAAAGTTTAGAGGGATTAAATGAATTAATATAGGTTATTAACATTGTTATTAATACCTTATAGTAATAGAGCCCAGATTTTAGTTCAATTAAATTCTATTCCCAGAACATTTCCTAAACATTTATTATACTAAATGCATAGTGAAAATATATATGTTAAATGGTACTTTTTTTTGAAGTTTTCAAAAGTTTAAATAAGCAATTCTCAGAAGGAAATCCTTCTTTCAGGCCTCTACCATCTACCATGGCTCCTGGCATAAGTGGCAAGACTTCATTATCTCCTTTGACCTTCATGAAGATATAAACTGGCAATGAATTACTGATTACATTGGGATGATTATTCTCCTCCTTAGTGTTTCCCTCTGTCCAGATCACTAGGTAGGCTAAGTCTTTATCTATGGAATTTGAACTAGGACATCCTGCAAATCCATTTGTGCAGCTGACTTACTGGGTCTCAGGGAAGGATTTGAGCTTGTCATAAAAATGTAGCTTAGCTTTAAGTTTGGATTCAGGCTGCAGTCAGCCTGTGCCCTTTGAGAACCAATACAGCTGTCACACAGACACTGAGGAAATACTTTAACACAGTGCTTCTCTCAAAACAATCAGCCAGTCATGATAAGGAGCACATTTGAGAAAAGATTTACCCACTTGTTCTTTTTAATTCTATTGGTTTTATTTCCCTTCCTCCCCATTTTTTGAAGCAATTGGGGTTAAATGATTTATCTAGGGTCACTAATTAGTATCTTAAGGAAAATTTGAACTCAAGTCCTCCTGATTCCAGGGCTTATGCTCTAGACTGAACCACTTAGGTGCCCCTTCTAGCTTGCTTTTCCAACTTCCTATTACATGTGTGTTACTTTGACTTCTGATTAGCAAGCAGATCCTTTGCAAGCACAAAAATTACAAGAATGAATGCAGTATCTAGCCACATATACACCCAATTTTCCAGGTTAGATTTTGGGTCAGCATTCTCATCCCTGTTTCATTTCTGTCTTTGTTTCTAAGAGTCTAGCAATATTAAGTGCCTGGGAAAAACTAGTCCCTTAGCAAATATTTGTTGATTGATAAATTGCCATGGGGTTTATAATGCCTGCTCTGGCACTTAGTAACTATGATCTTTGATAAGTCACTTGATCACTCAAGCCTTAATTCCCCCATCTGTAAGATGGGAATAATAATATCTATCTATGTTATAATGAATAGGGGGCTGAGCCTGAAGTCAAGAAGATTTGTATTCAAGTTTCACCTCTTCTATATTAGCTATTTGACTTTGTGCAAGTCACTTAACATTCTAATGTTCTAAACAAATCCCTAAGATTATAAATTTCAGAGATGGCTGTTGATGTCCAAGTCTTTGTGACTCTATTTGGGTTTTCTTTGCAAAGATAATGGAGTAGTTTGCTATTTCTTTTTCCAGTTCATTTTACAGATGAGGAAACTGAGACAAACAAGGGTAAGTCACTTAACCTTAAGTGTTTGAGATTGGATTTAAACTCAGGTCTTCTTGGTTCCAAGTCCATACACCCTATCAATTGCTTCACCTATCTGCCCAGTTAGCTGCAGAAAAGGTGCTGGATCTGCATTAGCAGAGGAAGCTTCTCCTCTTCCCATACCAATGAAATCATATTTCAGTAAAAACAATAACAATCACACACACACACACACACACACACACATACACACACACACACACACACGCCATCAAATACTTGTGTTACACAGAAAGAGTATGACACTCAAAAGAGTGTATGTGAAAATATTCATTCCAAATGGTCAGAACATATATGCCTTCCAATTACTCATGTTAGAGCCCATCTGTGCTGCACATCTAACTCTTGCACCTCTTGTCCACATCCTCTCATCACTTTTCCAGAGACCTTCCTCACACTTTATTTGACATTGGAAGGGTATCAGTGGAGTACAATGGCTATGCATTGGTATGCCTCACATCCACCACACAGCCATTTTCTCTTCCTAATATTCATTTCCTTGATAACATTTCAAAACCAGTTTCAAATTTCCTTCTTTATAATATGTTGCCGTTTGCTCACAACCATCATGTGCTTTTCCATCATCTTCTACGAAATGCTGATTTTCAGTTTCTCAGAGATAGTAATATTTTATGAAAGGAAACAAACATTTACTCAGTGCTTACTATGTGCCAGGTATATTGCTAAGTCCTTGACAATCATTATCTCAGCATCCCTTTGAAAATTATTATACTCAGTTTATAATGAAAGAAACTGAATCAAATAGAAGTTGCCCAGCTACTTGCCCAAAGTCACATAACCAGTAAGTGACTAAGCCTTAATTTGAATATCAGTCTTTCCAACTCTAGGTACAACATTCACTGCATTTTGAAAAATTACAATTATAAAGAACTACTTTTTTTTTTTTTACTATTTTTTACCATTCCCAATCATAAACAACATGCAATTCAAAGTAAATCAGATAATTTATGAGCATGAGTCCATTAAAAACATATCACATTCTCCTTATTGTTTCATTTTATATAGAATCATATTATTAGATTAAGATCTAAGACCAAGCACTTTGGAAAGACAGAATGATGTAGCATAAAAAGATCTATATCTGGAGTCACACAACATAGATTCAGATCCCAGTTCCAAAATATATTCCAGTGATTTTGGGAAAGTCACTGCATCTTTCTTGGTCTTGGACCAAATGATTTAAGTTTTCTTTTAATTCTAGACCAATGATTCTGATGACATTTAGATTAGCTCCCATACTTTTAAGTAAGATCTTTTAAATAAGTTTTTATTTTTTCCCTCAATTAGATGTTTAATTTTTTAAAACATTTTTTGTTTTGTTTTGAGTTTCAAATTCTATTCTATTCTCTCCTCCCTGCTCCTTCCCTGAGAGAGTAAACATATGCAATCATGTAAAACATTTCCATAGGAGGCATTTTGTATAGAAAGAATCAAATAAAAGAAAAAGAAAAGAAAGTTAAAAATAACATCTGGAGATGGATGGTATGCTTCATCATTAGTCTTTTGAACTCCTACACTTTATTGAAGGTTATACACCTTTAAGGAGCATTAAGTTTCAATCTAGAAAAAACAAAAGTGAATTCTACTCCATGACTCCTTAACACAGATCTAGAAAACACATGAGAGCAAGTCCTGGTTGAGAAATCCAAGGAAAAAAACAGTCATTTTTCCAACCCTAGTTGGCAAAGGAAGATAGAAAGATAGGTCTGCAGACATTTTGTCAAGAGTCTTGCTTGGAACAGCTTTGAGGAACATTACAGTGAAAAGTTGGACACCAGAGCCAGATGTCCAAAACATACTTAGGTAGGCTTGAGCTTGTGCAGGATGCAAAGCAAAGTGCCAATTGGCACCTGTTGCTCATCAGACTAGAGCCAGCTTGTTCTTGACTCACAAGAATAAATCATTAAATGTTTAGTGTAGATATTTACACCTTGAAACTCAGTAAATGCTACAAATCAGGCCTTGATTTGTTGTTTTATTTATTGTCTAGACTTAAGAAAGTGATGGGGAAAATGTTAGTAATGAAGATTAAGCTTATAGTGTTTTGTGGATACACTTTTTCCTCGGGAGCCAATTGTTGAGCATTTAGCAACATATTCCTACTTACTATCTAGTTCCAGGTCATAGACACAGCAGAGTGAGAAAAGAATGAATACATATGGATGACATTCCAAGATAAGGTGTGATCCTATATGCCCTAATCCATGCATACAACAAGAAACAAGCTCAAAAGCAAGCCACAGCTGTGCAACTCTGATCCTAGGAACCAAGCAAGGTCTCATTTCCAAACTCTAGCCAGATCTAAAACTTGTAGCAAAATAATCAGGGGAAGAATCCTAGACCAAAGGAAAGTCAGAAGTTTTATCATTGATAATCATCAGGGCTTTCTTACTGGCTGATAGTAGCTAAATTCAGGAACAGTTTTCTGAAACTCTAATTGAAGCAAGCCACAAGTGTGTTGCTTAGATTTAAACTTAAGTCAGGAACTTACAATGTGAAAATAAAATTTTTGTCTTGATATAACTGAATTCATTTATTTCTAAGCTTCTATTTTGTAATGGAATAGATGCTACATAATTTTTTTTCTGTATTAAAATAAGAACTTGAATGACATAATTTGGCAATGATATGTTTGTTCTCCAAATTTAATAAATAGCTACTAATGACATATCCCCCGAATCTGCTGAACAACTGACAAATACTTGCTAATAATATCAGCTCTAATTGATAGTTTCTCTTCATCTTAAGCTTAAATAATAAATCCCCGATCAGAAAATAGGTGACCCATAGCTAAAACTATAAGAAACCCACCAGGAACCCCTAATTCAACTTCTGGTTATGACTAGGGCTGGTTTTTGTGTTCCCTTGCACTTGGGAATCTAAGCAACCTTATGCTGGCTTGAGGAAAAAGATTTCCTGACTTGCCAGGCCTTTGAGAGAGACATGGCCTTCATTGAGGCAGAGAGGGAACCTTATTATTTAATGCCAATATGAGACATACTTACTATAACACCCAAAGAAATCAGGTTAATAACTTGTTCCTAATGGAACAAGCCCCTAGCCCCTAATGGGGCTAATGTTTGTATCATCTAATAGATAATATAAACTAATATTTGCTTTTATTTAATAATAAACTTTGATTCTTAGCATTAAGAATTATAAGCCTAATTAACAGTTCCATTGCACTAATTAGCATAATTAATTGTAAATCAGTTTTATGCATGGACCACAAATTACAATTGAAGGGGATAGAACAGGAGACAGTGCTCAGACTTCACTTTGGATAAAACTCTTTTGTGGACCCTGAATATTTCCCAGTATCTAAGCTGAACTATCCCCTTAGAATAGATAATAGAATAATAGAATACTCAATATATCATGAAACAGCAGGGGCTAGGAGGACACAGGCCAGCCCAGAAATTTCCACCAGATGAGGGTTTGTCTCTAGCATAAATTCCATTGTTCAGAAATAACCTAATTGTGAAACTAAAGATACAAACCCAGAAGAAAAAAAATGATTCCAAAATATCCTCAAGCAAAGTTTCAAATTAAAACATACTTTCTATACAAATTCAACCAAGTTTTCTGGGAGAGACAAAGCAGTTTTTTTTCCTGGAAATTAAAATGTTTTAGAAATAAAATGAGAACACTGGGGGTGGAGGCAGGGGATAGAAAAGAAATGAAACCTATGGGGGAAAACAATTGGAAAATACATTAACATCTTGGAACAAGAAAGTACAAAACCTTGCCCAAACAATAAATTCATTAAAATAGAATGGGTCAAATAGAAACCAATGGGCAACAAGAAATATTAAAAAATAAGTCAAAACACAAAAATAACAAGAAAATGTAAGATATCTCCTAGCAAAATGACTGACTCAAAAAGAATATTGAGGAAAGATAATTTAAGACTCATTTGGACCACCTGAAATTTGGCCCAAAAAAGAAATCGTAAAACTACCCAAATGTCTTAAATAGATGACAAAATAGATATAGAAGGAATCCACCAGTGACTTATTGAAAGAAACATCCAAATAAAAAACCTTTAAGAACATGATAGCCAAACTCCAGAGTTTCCAGATTAAAGAAAAACAATACTACAGTTATCCAAAAAGAAAGATTGAAAGAACTAAGGGGCTACAGTTTAGTAATCACCATTATAAAGGCAGAGGCAGATTTCCAGAAGGCAAAGGACATAGACACTAAGAATAACTTACCCAGCAAAACTGGGTATCCTTCTAAACCTCTAAAAAACCTCTAAAAAATAAACATTATAAACATTTCCAATGGAAAAAAACCACAACTGCAAAGAAACTCTGAAATGGATGACACAGGAATTGGGAGAAACATAAAAAGGTAAATGAACAAACAATCATAAGCTATTAAATTATGATAAAGTGTTTGCCTTTATCTCCTTAGAAATTTATCATCATCAGGGACCACAAAGGGAATCTAATTAGACAAAGGTATGGGAATAGTTCTGTTATGTTTTGATGATTTTAAAAGAATAGAAAGAGATACATTAGAGGAGATATAGAAAAAAAAAAAGAAGGGAGAAGTTGTCTTTTATAATTGTCCTTCAATGGGCAAGGAGAAATATAAACAAAGAGAAAAGTAGGGAGGGACTGAGTAATCTTTACATCTTATTCTCATCTGAACTGGTGAAAGGAGGAAAGAAACCACACCCAGAATTGGGTAGGAAAATACTTTTGATTTAACAGAGAAATAGGAAGAGAAAAAGGAGAGATTAAAAAGAGGGTACAATAAGGGAGGGATTATTCCTTTTTGTCTGTTTGTTTTTTTCCAAGGCAATTGGGTTAAGTGACTTGTCCAACATAGTAAGTGCTGAGGCCAAATTTGAACTCAGGTTCCCTCTTTCTCTATTTACTGCATCATCTAGCTGCCTTGAGATGTTTTTTTCCTAAGCAAACATTAAAAAAATTTTTTCCTAAGAAAAATCATTCCTAAGCAAAATTCCAAGAATGTACAAAATTATAGCAACTTCTTTGTAGTGATCAAAAATTAGAAATCAAAGGCATAACTTTCAATTGGGAAATGACTGAACAAATTATGGTATGAGAATATAACAGGATACTAGTGTGATATAAGAAACAAGGGGGTTGAATTCAGAGAAAACTGGAAAAATTCATATGAACTGATGCAGAGTGAAGTGAGCAGAACCAGGAGAGTAACTTCTGCAATAACAATAATATTGTAAAGACAAACAACTTTGGAAGCCTTAATTGCTCTAATCATAATGACCAATTATGTTTCTTAATAAGAATGTCAATAGAATCAGAGTATAAACTGAGGTACATTTTTTGGATTTGGAAATATATTTTTGCTTGGCTCTACATATTTGTAATAGGGATTTTGGCTTTCTTTCTTAGTTTTGGGTTGTAATGGGCCAGAACTCAGGAGAAACATACTTGAGGCAAGGATTCTTACAACAAGGTGTTAACTCAGTAGAACTGATAAGACAATGATTATCTAATTTAGCATAGTAATAAATAGTTCTCTAGTTCAATATGATTGAATTAATCTTACAACAAATAATGGTTCCCCAGTGATATAATGACTGGCTTATACTCAGTATATGTATGGATTTAATTGTAATAGAATATTTAAGAGGTCATAGTCAGACCTAAAGATAGACTCAGAGATAGAGAAGAAAGAGGACTGGAGGCTGAAGCTCAAGCTGTAGCTCCCCTATCTCCTTCACTTCGCCACTAAGACCAAGGCTTATCTGAAGGTCCCCCAGAAAACTAGCCTGGCCCCAGGCTAAGGAGACAGACTGTGAAGGAGATAATAAAGACTGGATTTTATTCCCAACTATTCTTGTGGTGATTATGTTGCTGAAAAGCCCATTTGGAGGACCTCCAGAAAGCTAGCCAGACATTACAGTGGGGTATGGAATTGGAGAGATGGTGGCTTTTCACTGATTAAAAAACATTTTTTAAGTTCTAATGTGTAACCCCCCCCAAAGACTTGACACTTTATCCTGGGCCTACTATTTTCAAGACCCCTACAGATGTAGAGGCTAAAATCCCCTACTTACCTTACCTTAATCTAGTTATTTTGGTTTGTTTAGATTCAATTTTAATGTCCCACTTATTGGTTCATCACTCTCTAAGCAGCCCAAGAAAAGCACTATTATGGAATTAGTTATAATCTCAGAAATCTAAGGGCTTTTTCCAAAAAGAATGAGAATTAAAAAAAATAACCAATATACAAACATGAATTTGATAAAGAATAAGTAATTTGTTCCCACACACAAAAGGCAGCACTAGGCCCAAAAGAAGCAGAATTACTGGATCAGTAGTCTGATTTCTTTCCATGTTACTTTACTTTTGCATTATCATGGTCATGGTGTGAATTTCTCTGATTTATCTTGCTATAGTCTGCATCATTTTATGCAATCTGGGATTCCTTTCAACTCTGAGATTTTGTGATGGTGAGGCAATAACCATAATTTACATAGTATTTCTGTATATTCTACCTCCTTCAGTGCCGAATACAAAATTGCCTCTAACTGGATGAATGCCAGACAGAAGCATAACTCTCTCATAGCTAAAACTACTGCATTCTTCCTTTCCTTTCTCTCCTTTAAGACCTAGAAAAATATCTATGATCCCTCAGGCTAATGGGGGAAAAAGCCCTCCATCTCCTCTGGGATAATCTAAGTTTGTTTAGCTCCTTCTTCTGAAAAACGGTGATTGAATTCATGTCACTAAGAAATTCAGAGAAAATAATTCAGAAAGGCCATACAGCATTTTTCTTATAACTTATAAACTGGCAGACAATGGGAGAGAGCTATCAATCAGTGGGGTGCTCCATGCCAAGTGTGAATTAGGAATGAGCAGGCCACATTCTGCAGAGCAGCCAGATTACTCTGGGGACTGATTTACACTCTATTAAAAGTATGAAGAGCTTCCTTCCCTCAAAGAGAAGAGACTATATCCTAGTCTTAGAGCCCAAGGAAAGCACTGATAAGAAAGTTAAATTTATGGCAGTTTGCAGTTTAAGTACTTCTTCCCACACTTTTGAAGGTTTTAGACAGCAGTGCCAGAGTGATGGAGAGAAAGATGGGAGGGAATCATTAGGAATCTAATATCTATTTGGCTATTTTAAAATTTAAATTTAATTTTTTGATGTATTTTAAGTTCCAAACTGTCTGCCCTCCCCAACCCACCCACACTGGAGAAAACCACCATTTGACATTGATATGTAGATATAAATAGGTAGGATATCTATATCTATCTATTTACACACACTCATATATGTATGTGTGTGTGTATTTATATATGTAAAATAATATTATGTATACCAGTTTTTTTCTGGAAGTAAATAAAATTCTCTTTCATAAGTCTTTTGTAGTTGATTTGAGTATATATAATACTCAGAATAATTTAGTGTGTTGAACAATATTGTTATTATGTACAATATAGTTACTATGTACTATGTTACTATGTATAGTTCTTTTGTTTCTGCTCATTTCACTCTTCATTATTTTGTGCAAATCTTTCCATTTTTTTCTAAAATAAATGGACTTATCATTTCTTGATGCACAATAGTATTCCATTATGATCAAATATTACACTTGTTTAGCCATTTCCCAATTGATGGGCATCCCTGAAATTTTCATTTCTTTGCCACTACAAAGAGAATGGCTATAAATATTTTAGAACATATAAATTCTTTTCTTTTCTCCTTGATCAGCTTGGGAATCAGATTTAATAATGATGTTGCTAGGACAAGGGATTTATACACAGTTTTATAACTCTTTGGGCATAATTCCAAATTGCTCTTCAAAATGACTAAGTTAGCTCAAAATTTTACCAGTATGAGTGCCCCAATTTTTTTATATTCCTTCCAGCATTTGTCATTTTCCCTTTTTCTCATTTTAGCAATATGATATGTATGAGATCTGGAAAGACTTACATGAGTTAATGCCGAGTGAAATGAGAGCTGGGAGAACATTGTACTCTAGGAGAACATGTGTACACATTGTACACATTATAAAGCAAGATTATGTGATGATCAACTATGATAGACTTGGGCTCTCTCAGCAATAGGATGATCCAAGACAATGCCAATAGACTTGGAACAGAAAATGCCATCCATATCCAGAGAGAATTATGGAGACCATGCAAATAGAAGAATACTATTTTACCTTTTTTTGTTTGTTTGCTTGCTTTTTTTCCCCTCATGGTTTTTCCCTTTTGGTCTGATTTTTCTTTCACAACATGACTAATGTGGAAATATGTTCAAAATGATTAGACATGTATAACCTATATCAGATTGCTTGCTATCTTGGAAATGGATGAGGGAAAGAGGAGAGAGAAAAAATTGGGAACTCAAAATCTTACAAAAATAAATGTTGAAAACTATCATTACATATAATTGAAAATATAAAATATTATTGAAATTTTAAAAAATATCCATTTTATATCTCACAATATTACCTCTTGTTTATTCATAAGTTCTTTTCTCCACTAGTATTTTCTTCATTAATCTGATAAGTAATATGTTCCATGTTCTTCTAACTTACTTATGGTATTTCCCTTTCTATCCTAAGGACTCAAGTATTCATTTTGACCTTATCTTGGTAAATGTATTATTTTGACCTTATCTTGGTAAGTGATAACATACCACAAAAGTTGCAGACATTTTTTTCATATAAAAAGTAAATAGTTTGGCCTTATTAAACTCTTATAATTGAAATTTCATGTTTACTTTCTTATGTTTCTCCTGATTCTTGTGGTCAAATTTTCTGTTCAGTACTGGTCTTTACCTCATTAATATCTGAAAGTCCTTTAATTCATTAAAGATTCTTTTCTTTTTCCATACAAGATTATAATCAGGCTTTGCTACATAAGTTATTTTTGGTTGCAAACCCAATTCTTTTACTCTTTGAAATATTATATTCCATGATCTTTAGTCTTTTAATGTAGAAGCTACTAAACCTTATATTAATCTGGATGTAGCACTACAGTATTAAATTTTTTCTATTGTTGCTTGTAATATTTTTCCCTTGATCTGGGAGCCTCAGAACTTAGTTATAATGTTCCTGTGAGCTTTCATTTTGGGAGCTCTGTGAGGTAATTTTTTCCAACTTCTATTTTTATCTTCCAATTCTAAAACTTCAAGGCTAGGCAAAATTTCTTGGTAATTTCTTAAAGTATAGTGTCTAGCCTCTTTTTTTGGAATCATAACTTTCAGGTAGTATGATATTTTTTATATTGTTTCTCCTCAATATGTTTTTTACTTCAATAGTTTTTCTTCCCCCCCCCCCCCCGAGGCTGGGGTTAAGTGACTTGCCCAGGGTCACACAGCTAGGAAGCATTAAATATCTGAGATCACATTTGAACTCAGGACCTCCTGACTTCAGGGCTGGTGCTCTATCCACTGTGCCACCTGGCTGCCTCTTCAATAGTTTTTCTAATAAAATGTTTCACATTCTCTTCTATTTTTTCATTCTTTTGATTTTATCATTTCTTGGTGTCTTGTGAAGTCATTAGGTTACACTTGTCCGACTTTTATTTTTAAGGAGTTATTTTCTTCTGTAAGTTTTTGGATCTCTTTCTCTAATTGGTGGAATTTATTTTGATAATTTTCTTGATTTTCCTTCATTAACTTATTTTTTTCCAAAATTTCCCCCAATCTCTCATTTGATTTTAAAGTCTTTTTAAAGCCCTTCCAAGAATTCATTTTGGACTTGTGACTATTTTACATTTTCTTTGAATTAGAAGTAGCTGTTTTTTATTCACTGTCTTCTCAGATCTTAGTAGTCGCTCTATTAACTAGTTATGATCATTTTTTTCTCTTTTGATACTCATTTTAGAAGCCTTTTTCTTGGTTTAACTTTTATTTTAGAGTCAGTACAGTCCCGAGATATGGGCAACAATGGATCAGGCTTCATATTTTTTGTTTTGTTTTTTATTTCTGAGCTCTATCTGGGGGCTTAATCACAAATATACCTCACTATTACTGACCTCAATCAGGGGCTCCAGCAATATCAACATTTGTTGTGCTTCCTTGTGGCCCAAATAGTGGCTGTAAACTTCAGCTTACCCTGAACCAAAACCACAAACTCTGTCCTCTTGGAAGTGACTACAGCCAGGAGGACCCATATTCCTAGTTGACTACATTCACTGGCATGCACGTGTACTCTCTTTTTCTCATCCACAGCAACAGCCTGGGACTATGTTTGGTCAGTGCACCCAGGCCCTGCATCCAGAGTGAGTAGAAGGTCCTTTTGTGTTCCCCTGGTCAGTCGTTTGACTTGTACACTGTCCACGAAGCAGAGGTAGCTAAACTGCGACTAGTACCTACATAGCTGCACCTAAGGCTTATTGTCTGTTAATTCTTTGATATCTGCCCCTTGCTATCTACTCCTCATTCACATCACACCACCACTACCCAAGCAGATCAGAAATTTTTTACTGTCTTCCCAAGTTGTTATAAGCTAGACAACTTATTTTACCCTATTTATTTCTACTACTCTAAAATTCACACCGATATTATTTTAAAGTATTTATGGGGGAATTAAGGAGAGCCAGGTACCATCTTCCCAGAATCCTCTCTCCCCTGTTTGACTATTAAGTAGATCATCATGAAAAGTGACCCCAACTACTTTTTAACTCTTTGGAGTGGGAGGGAAAGAGTGGGGAGGATTCTGGGAAGATGGCAGAGCAGCTCAGAAAATTTCAACTTTTCCAGATTTCTCCCACAAATGGAAAAAATTGGTAACTCAAGGCAAATATAAACAGATGAAAAAAACAAGAACAAAAAAAGAACAGGGGTAGAACAAGTCATCCTGGGAAAGCCCAACTGGAAGAAAGACCCAAGGATGGGGAGTGAAGTGCTAACATCTCCAGGCCAGCTCCACAGAAACTGGAAGTGGAAAGTTCTGGAGCTAGTTGGGTTCAGAGGGAGCCTTAGCCCAAGCCACAGAAACTTTCACCTTCCAGTGTAGGAATTGGGGAGGGAGGAGGGAGACTGAGTCTGGGAAGACTAAGGGAACATCAGCTGATTAGGAATGCCAGATCTAGATATGCTGCTGAGAGATGTTGCTGGGCAAGAAACAATCAGTATACTCAATAAGTGTAGAAGTGGGGCAAGGACACTGTTGGCTGTTGGCACTGGCAGGAGGGTGGAACTTTTGGTTTGAAATTCCAGGTCAGAGGGGAACTTAGAGTGAAGCTAGAGGCTTCACAGGTTCTGATAAAGGCCTCATTTCTAAAATATACAGAGAATTGACTCAAATTTATAAGATTTCAAGCCATTCTCTAATTGATAAATGGTCAAAGGATATGAATAGACAATTTTCAGATAAAGAAATTGAAACCATTTCTAGTCATATGAAAAGGTGCTCTAAATCAATATTGATTAGAGAAATGCAAATTAAGACTATTATGAGGTATCACTACACACCTGTCAGATTGGCCAGGATGACAGGAAAAGATAATGATGAATGTTGGAAGGAATATGGGAAAATTGGGACACTAATATATTGTTGCTGGAATTGTGAACTGATTCAACCATTCTGGAGAGCAGTTTGGAACTATGCCCAAAGGACTACCAAACTATGCATACCCTTTGATCCATTGGTGTTTCTACAGGGTTTGTATCCCAAAGAAATACTAAAGAAGGGAAAGGGACCCACATGTGCAAAAATGTTTGTGGCAGCCCTGGCAAAAAAACTGGAAATTGAGTGAGTGCCCATCAGTTGGGAAATGGCTAAATAATTTGTGGTATATAAATGTTATGGGATATTATAGTTCTATAAGAAATTATCAGCACAATGGTTTCATGAACTGATCCTAAGTGAAATGAGCAGAACCATGAGATCACTGTAGACTGGAACAGCAAGAATATATGATGATCAATTCTAATGGACATGGCTCTTCTCAGCAATGAGACGATTCAGGCCAGTTCCAATGATTTTATATGAAGAGAACCAGAGAGAGTACTGTGGCGACAGAGTGTAGACCACAACATAGTATTTTAACTCTTTTTATTGTTGTTTGTTTGTATTTTGTTTTCTTTTTAATTTTTTTTCCTTTTTGATCTGATTTTTCTTGTGCAGCATGATAATTGTGGAAATATGTATAGAAGAATTATACATGTTTAACATATATTGGATCACTTGTCATCTAGGTTGATAGGGGGAAAGAGGGGAAAAAATTGGAACACAAGGTTTTGCAAGGGTGAATATTGAAAATTATCCATACATAATGTTTTGAAAATAAAAGGCTTTAATAAAATTTTTAAAAGAGAGAGATTAAAGAAAAACCAAAAAAACTAAAATAAAATAAAAACCATCCAAGAAAAACAAGAAGATTATAGAAAAAGTTAACCAAATAGAAAAGGAGACACAGAGTTTTAAAGAAGAAAGTAATTGTTTGAAAATTAGAATTATGCAGGGGGGAGTCATGAAGGTATAAGAGAGCAAGAAATAACAAAACAAAATTTAATGAATGAAAAAATAGTACAGAATGTGAAACATCATATTGGAAGAATATATCATAAAGAGACAATATAAGAATAATTGGACTATCTGAAAGCTATGACTACAAAAATAACCTTGACACAATAATGCACAAAATAATCAAAGAAAATTGTTCTGGAATGATAGAACATAAGGGAAAAGTAGAAATAGGAAAAAAAATCCACTAATCACCACCTCAAAAGATCCTTTTGGGAAAACACATAGTTACATTATTGCCAAATTTTGAAACCCCCAGATCAAAGAAAATACTTTTCAAGAAATAAAAGAAAAGAAAAGAAAAGCTGGAGCTAAAATTAGAATTTTTAAAGGACCCACAATGAAAGACTGGATTAATATATCAGAAATCAAAAGAACTTGGCCTGAAATAAAAAATATCATATCCAGCAAAATTATCCATAATATTGAATGGGAAAAAAATGGATATTCAACAAATTCACAGTTTTTTAGGAGGAATTCATGGGTGTGTCCAGGTTAAGTAATAGCAAGGAAAGTTAAGCAGATTTAAAGTAGAAGAATTATCAGGGATAGGAAATAAGAGATATACACAAATACTATTATAAGGATCAGGAATAGAATTTGTTAGGGAAAAAAATAGGGCTGGTAATCATTGATTTCAGAAAAAATTATACTTAAAGATTTAACCAAGAAAGAAATCTACATTATATATCAACCATATTAAAATTGTTTTACATACATATTTACATATGTATAAATATGAGTATATATGTGTATCTGTAAGTATGCATGTATGCATGCAGCTCTATGTCTGGATATGTAGGTAGGTGTGAATGTAAATGTCCACATATATGTGCTTGTGTGTGTGTATGTGTTTATATGTCTATATAACTATATCTGCACTTAACTGTAGCCTGCTTGTGGGAGATAGGGGGATGAAAAAGGAAAAAAAAATTAAAGTATACAGCAGAGAACAAAAGAATAGCTTACAAGGAAGCAAATAAGAGATCAACACTCATGAATATAATTTCTTTTGTTATTATATGTGGTTTCTTGAAATGGAAATTTATTGTTATATATTTTGAATCATTTCTGACATTCTACTGGGATATGACAATGTTCTTTTTTGTTTTGTTTTCTGTCTTTCTTATTTCTATTCTGTTTTTTTCTTACTCTTATGTTTCCAGAAGCAACCAAGTGGTTCAGTGTATACAGCAAAAAGTGTCCTCGGACACTTTTTAGTTACGATATCCTAAACAAGTAACTTTGCTTCTAACCACATATTCCTCAACATCACAGAATTGTTGTGAGGATGAAATGGGATAATATTTGTAAAACATTAAGCACAGTACTTGACAGGTGTTTAGAGGTTCAGTCATGTTTAATTCTTTGTGACCCCATTTGAGATTTTCTTGGCAAAGATCTAGCATGATTTGCCATTTCATTTTCCAGCTCATTCTACAACAGTTAAAAACTGGCAAACAGGGTTTGCCCATGGTGAGCCAGTGAGTGTATGAAGTAATATTTGAACTTTAAAAATTTCATTTTTAAAAGTCTTAGCCAAAAGGATGGATAGTGCAATTCCTGACAATTGGTCCTGGATGGACTATTCCTTCCCCCTGTAATATTCAGCTAAATATTTTCATCCCTTTTTGGTGCCTAATGATACTGAAAATGCACAAGGCAAAGACTGACAACCTGAAGGAGAAGGATGCTTCGGATATAAATGGTGTGCATATAAAACAGTTCCTTTAATGAAGAGATCAAACAATCCAGAAACTGTCTTATCCAGGAAGCATTTAATTGCAATACTAAACTTGACCAAAGAAAGGGACAGTACACTGAAGTTGTAAAGAAAACAAATATTAATTAGTTACCTGTTTGCCAATCAGGTGTATGGAGTGTCCGGCCTAGAGTAAAAAAGACATCTTTTTAAGTTCAAGTGTTAGACCAGATGAACAACCTAACAGGAGGGAACATGAGGCCTTAAACCTAGCTATTGTTCTTTGGGTGAAAACAAAGAATGAAGAAAAGAGAATTGGGGGGAATAGAAACTGTGTTCAATTGTGCTTTGGAGCTTAGTAAACTTACTACCCTTTGTTTTTTCTTTCCCTGTAGTTTTTAAGTTATAAACTAAGTAAGTGAATTATTTTGTGATTATAATGAGAAATGAGAAGATCAAGTACTTAATTGGGTGAAGGCATGAGCCAAGAGGATTGTTGTTTTTTTTAAAAATTAATCCAGTCTCTTAGACTTTAAACATGGCATCCAGGATATTTAAGAAAGGCTGAAAAAAATGCTAGAAGGTAATCTGAACATGTTCTATTTGTAAAGAGCTAGTACTTTGGAGTTGAAGTTGACTAATTTTGAGTTTTGAGTTACCTTGTAGTTTAAGAAGATACCGTATATCTACCTCCCAACATATATACAATTGCTATCACCAAACTTGTCCACATAAGAACTAAACTTTCTATGTGAGGGTAAAGTATTTCGTTAAGAAGTGGCGATAATCAATCAATATCTTTATTTTTATCCATTTCCAATTTCTGGAGTCAACAGTTTATTGGAATAAGAATTGTACATTTTTTGTTTGCACTATTTTCTTTCTACCCAGGTTACTTATACCTTCGGAATCCAATTCTTACGGTGCAACAAGAAATTTGGTTTTACACACATGTATTGTATCTAGGATATACTGTAACACATTTATTATGTATGGGATTGCCTGTCATCTAGGGGAAGGAGTAGAGGGAGGGAGGGGAAAATTTGGAAAAATGAATACAAGGGATAATGTTATAAAAAAATACCCATGCATATGTACTGTCAAAAAATATAATTGTAAAATTAATTTTAAAAATAAAACAATAAAAAAAGAATTGTACATTTTAAAATTTTTTATTCTTTCTTCTAATTAAATGCTGGTTTTGACCCTTAATTATTCACTGATCTGCTGCACACAGGCAATGGATTCTGAAATTTTATCTTCCTCAGGAATTACTTATTAAAATCTAATTGGTTGCATGTTTTGTAATATTGTTTGGGTCTCATATCTTTCTGATTCTTTTCTTGAAGAAATATTAATGAGAAAAATGGCAGCTTTTTGAGTGAAATGGGCAGAACCAGAAGATCACTGTACACTTCAACAACAATGCTGTATGAGGATGTATTCTGATGGAAGTGGAAATCTTCAACATAAAGAAGATCCAACTCACTTCCAGTTGATCAATGATGGACAGAGGTAGCTACACCCAGAGAAGAAACACTGGGAGGGGAATGAAAATTGTTAGCACTAATATCTGTCTGCCCAGGTTGCATGTACCTTCGGAATCTAATGTTTATTGTGCAACAAGAAAGTGATATTCGCACACATGTATTGTACATAGACTATATTGTAACACATGTAAAATGTATGGGATTGCCTGTCGTCGGGGGGAGGGAATAGAGGGAGGGGGGGTAAATTGGAAAAATGAATACAAGGGATAATATTATAAAATATATATATATATATATATATAAAATAAAATAAAAAAAAAAAAAAAAAAAAAAAAAAAAGAAAAATGGCAGCTTTTAATCTCTTTGAACCATATTTTTCAACACTTTTCCCCCTTTTGACAACTTTCAAATTAAAATCATCAAATTTTAAGGTATTTCTTGACTTTATTTAGAGATTTTCTGGCACTGATCTTCTCCCCCCACCCATCAGAACTCTGTACTCCTATTCTGGATTCCTTGGCCCTAATAGGGTAGCTGATGTTTTGCCTTATTTTGCCAAGATCTGGCCTCCACACCACTATGTGGGGTCTCTCTCTCCCCTCATTTTCCATTTTCCAGTATCCCTCTCTATGTGCTAATTGTCCCATATTAGCATGTAAGCTCCTAGACAGCAAAGACTGTCTTGCTTGGTTGCATTTGTATCCTAGCACTGGCTCAATCTCCATGAATTTCTAACCCATAGAATGTGTTTAATAAGTGCTTTATCCATGCCTCTATCTATCTGTAAGTATGGCAATAACTCCAAGACATTTTCATTAAAGCAATCAATCAAGAGTATGAATTAGATGTGAGCAAAGCCTATAAATCTCCACTGAATCAAGAACATTGGGTGAAGTTAACTGATTTTGATAAAAAAAAAATTATTAAATGCCTACTATGTATAAGGTACTGTGCTAAATGCTGATGATACAAACAGAGGCAAAAAACTCCTTAATCTTAAAGAAATTGGGATGTAATGGAGTAGACATTATTTTATACATATATATATATGTATAAATATATATATATTTATATATATAAAGTAAACTGTATACATGATAAAGAGGAAATAATTTTAAAAAAGAAAAGAAAAGAAAAAGCATTGGAATTAAGAAGGGTTGAGAAAGGCTTCCTATAAAAGATAGGATTTTAATTAGAAGTTAAGAGACTTTGAAAGCATTTGCATATGGATACAAGGAGATATATTGGCATTGGCTAAGAAGATTCTGTTATGTCCTGAAGGGAAGGACATCCCTTCTATAAAAGAGTCATTTCTTTTTTCCTTGAAAGCAACTAGACTAAGGAATTTGAGTTCTTCTTTTCAAGCCTTTTTGTGTGCACAATCAATTCCAATTAAAAGACTTTTTAATCACTATGAAATAAATCGTTAAGATACAGTCTGAATAATTACAAATGTTTTGAATTAGGACAGAGCCCCTCCATAATGAATCATTAGGTAATTAGAGAAGCAGGTTCCCCAAACTGCTCCATATGCTGGCACAAGGCTGTACAGATTGGATACAATAAAAGGACTGGGCCCTCTGCTGGCCAATCCCCCATTACTTAGATGTAGATCTAATCTAGTTCTTCATAAAACTATTCATCTTCTTTATACTTTCTAATAATACTGGCCTATGAGTTATGAATTGTAACTCTGGAGAAGTATACTTGAAACAAGGGTACTTATAACAGGGTGTTAACTCAGTGTGATTAATGAGATGATGGTTCTCTAGTTCACATATACTTAGTACTTAGCATGGTGATGGAATGGTTCTTCTAGTTCACACATATTCAGTTTGCTATAATGATGTAATTTTGCTATAATGATGTAATCATACCAAGATACTTAAGGGCTTAGAAGGCCTGGAAATGGGACATTCAATTTTTGACCATCCTCCTGATGGCTCTCCTGCCTCCTCTACTCCTCCACTAAGATCAAGACTGCAGTGAAGGAGACAATAAAGACTCTAGACTCTATTCCTGACTATTCTCATGGTGTCTATCCTGCTGAGACCAAGGGCCATCCGAAGGACCTCCAGAAAGCTAGCCCGAACATTACAATGAATATTTTCAGTATACTTTTTTTTTCTTCTCGTAACTTTTCTTGTAATTTTTCCTCGTAATTTTCATAAACATTGCAAGGTAAATTACCAAGTGTACAAAGTGATATTTCTTGTATCTTTAATGTGAATAATGAAACCATCTCCAACATTGTTTTAATTCCCAATGATCAAAAAAGGAAGTGAATGGAATTTGTGAACTTCAGGCCAATGGGTTTGACTTCAATTTCCAGTAAAATTTGAGAATATATTATTAAATATATGCTTATGAGTATCTAGAAAAAGAACTGTAATCATACAGAACCAGCAAAGCTTCAACAAGAAGAGATCAGATCAGATCAACCTTTGTAGTATATATAAACTCTAAGGGTCTTTATCCCAATTTCCACTCACACTGATGAGTTGAACTCCTGGAGCAAGGCTGCTATGTTTCTCCTCCAAATCTAAGGTTAATACTGATAGGTTGGGATTAGTACTGAGATTTTTATAATGTCATAGTTCACAAGCCTCCACTGTTGTGTTTCCTGAAATGTTTATGGGTCAATCATCTATGAGTTAGGAAGACTTGAGCATTTAGAAAGATGTATTTTATTGTTCTTCAGTTGTTTCAGTCAAGTCCAAATCTCTGTGACCTCATTATGGGTTTTCTTGGCAAAGATAGTGAAGTAGTTTCCCATTTTCTTCTCCAACTCATTTGACAGACAGAGGGAAATGATGAAGTAAATAGAGTTAAGTGACTTGCCCAGAGTCAGATAGTTACTAACAATTTAAGCTGGATTTGAATTCCTGGCTTCCTGCTTCCTGGCCTAGTGCTCTAATTTGCTGCCCCATCTATCTGCCTTAAGGGGTTTTTAATTCACTCCCATCAGTGCAAAACTGCCACAAATACTTATTAATCCTCTTTACTAGAAATCTATTTTTCCATATTATGGGGTATTCTTGAAGTTCTTAGGTAAGTATAGAGTAACTTTTCTGCAGGACTTATAGAGCTGTGAATTTTTGACTAGTTTTTCTCTTGATTTCCTGCCATCACCTGCTCCAGGAACATGGCTAGGAAATCTATGGGAAGATAGGAAGTCATTTGGGTCTTCTAAGTTCACCAGTCCTTCTGATCAAAGTGAGCAGAAAAGATGGGGACTTAGATTCAAGTGGGGTCTGTGTTTCTGTCTACCAAATGAATCCTTCTTAGGAGTCTAGTTGCTCTAGTGCTCATATGTCTTAGATTCTGAACTAGTTCTCATTTGCTCCTGGTTTTGTAAAACCCCCACAAGTCATTTTCAAGCTACTTCAGCTAATCTGAATAATTTCCTATACATTTGGTTGTCTAAAATCTATAGTTAGTGGTTAAGATGTGTTTTACTAGGTTGACTAAGACATGTTTCCATCTGATTAAATAATCAGGATTAACAGTAGCACTTTATCTCCTACTTTAGGTGGGTTAACTTGATTAATAAATCCAATCAACTTCCACTTCCACATTTTGCTTCCTTTTTTTTTTTTTTGACGGGTAGTAGACAGGTAGAACACAGGAATACCATACATATAATTTAATTAGATTTTAGCAAAGCATTTGACAAAAAGCTTTCCTTATATTCTTGTGGAACAGATAAGAGAGATTTGAACTAGAGAACCATACAATTAAGTAGATTTGGAACCAGTTGAAAAGCTAGACACCAAAGTAATTAATTGCCCAATATCATCTTGGAAGAAGGACTCCAGTTAAATGCTTGGTGGCAGTGATTGGACCAGTGCTGTTTCACATAGATGACATGCTTATCAGGTTTTCAGGTGACAGAAAGCTGGCACACAATACCTAACATATTGTGTAACAGTCGGGATCCTTAAAATCTTAAGAGACTGGAACATTTTGCTCTATCTAATAAGAGAAAATTTAATAGGGATAATTTAAAAGTCATGCTTGGTTTCAAAAAATTAACTTGACAGGTTATTAGATCACATAGTATGGCTAGACAGAAACAATTTATCGGAAAGAGAGCTAGAGATTTTTTTTTTCAGAATTTCATTATAGCTTTAATCATTTAATCTTTAATTTAACTACTGAAGACAAAACCCAGTAGTTAAAGTGATACAAGAAGTCAAAGTAATGTAAAGAACAAAATAAACAATTCAATATCAATAAAAATTATACTATGGATATTTAAGAAGCAAGAAATTTAGAGAAGAGAAAGCCACAAAAAAAGAAGACTATGAAATTTTCTGATAATCTATATGGTCAGAAGGTGAACAAAACAATGAAATTGAAGTAGACTCAAACATGAAATGGAAAGGTCATGTACTACTAACATAATGGCAGAGCACTTATGGCTAAGTTAAGAAAAATTTCTTTGTAAAATTCCCAAGTGGAATGTTTGGACAATATCTATAATTATTTGACCAAAATGATCTATAATCTTTGAGCACGTTGTTGTTTTTTGTCTTTCATATTTTTAATTGTATTAAGTTTATTTATTTTTAATACACATTATACATCATGTCGGGAGAAAAAAATCAGAGCAAAAGGGAAAAAACATGGGAGAGAGAAAAAAACAGGAAAAAAAGTGAATATAGCATGTGTTGATTTACATTGTTTCCTTAAATGTTTTTTCTGGATGTAGATGACATTTTCTGACCAAAATCTATTGGAATTGTTTCAGATTACTGAATCGCTATGAGGAAACAAGCTTTTCATAGTTGATCATCACACATTCTTGCTGTTATTGTATACTATGTATTCCTGGTTCTGCTTTGTTTCCCTTAGCATCAGTTCATGCAAATCTTTCCAGGCCTTTTTATTGTCAGGATGTTTATCATTTTTTTTTGTAATTAAATATCTATTTTTATTTATATCACTATTGTATATATCTATATTTATATTGACCAAGTTTGAAACCAGACAAGAGCAAAAGCAGCATTTTCTTTTTAAAGGGTCAGAATATTTGAGTGTGAAATGTTTATATATTTTTGAGGCAGGTTTAATGTGTTGATTTTGCCAAAATAAGATTTTTTCTTATTAGGGAAAGCTTCCTGGATACTTAATTGGGGGTAAATTCAAAAGTCAGTGTGAATAAAAATAAGACATCAGTTCAACTTTTTTAAAAAATAAAGGGAGATAGATAATTGCAAAGGAATTAGTGGATGGGCTGCACCAATGGAATCATAGTGATGATACTATTTTAATTTATGGATTTATTGACATACCAATCAAATTACCAAGGGATAGTCTATAGAACTTTATGGAACTGAATAAAGTAATAATGAACTTCCTTTGGAAAGATACAATTTTTGTGTTCTTTTTTTTTTTTTATTCATTTTTCCAAATTATCCCCTCCTTCCCTCCACTCCCTCCCCCCGATGACAGGCAATCCCATACATTTTACATGTGTTACAATATAACCCAGATACAATATATGTGTGTAAATACCATTTTCTTGTTGCACATTAAGTATTAGCTTCCGAAGTACAAGCATCATTTTTTATAGAACAACAATATTCCATTATCTTCATATAACACAGATTATTCAGCCATTCCCTAATTGATGGGTATTCATTCCTTTTCCAGTTCTTTGACACCACAAAGAGTTATTGCAAACATTTTTGCACATGTGGGTTCTTTTTATGATTTTCTTGGGATATAAACCCAGTAATGGCACTGCTGGGTTAAAAGGTACACACAGTTTTATTGTCCTTTGGGCATAATTCCAGATTGCTCTCCAGAATGGTTGGATCATTTCACAACTCCATCAACAATGCATTAGTGTACCAGCTTTCCCAATTCTCTCCAACATTTGTCATCTTTTCCTGTCATCCTAGCCAATCTGAATGGTGTGAGGTGGTACTTCAGAATTGTTTTAATTTGCATTTCTCTAATCAATAGTGATTTAAAGCATTTTTTTCATATAACTATGCATGACTTTAATTTCATCATCTGAAAATTATCTGTTCATATCCTTTGACCATTTATTAACTGGGGAATGACTTGTATTCTTATAAATTTGACACAGTTTTAAAAATATTTTAGAAATGAGACTTTTATCAGTAATATTGTCTGTAAAGATTTTCCCCCAGCTTTGTACTTCTCTTTTCATCTTGTTTATGTTGGTTTTGTTTGTGCAGAAACTTTTTAATTTAATGTAATCAAAGTTGCCTATTTTGCTTTTCATAATGTTCTCTAGTTCTTCTTCAGAGCTAAAGATTTTCTCTTGTCATATCATATATAATGTATTCATTTTAGGCACCATATTTTGAAAAGGATTTTTACAATTTAGAGAATATCCAGAGAATAACCAGCATCTTAAAGGCACTCAGGACCAGTTATAGAAAGACTGGATGGCTGAACTGGGGATGGAGAAGATCACCTTCAGGGAAAACAAGTTTACTCTCTTCTTTGAAGTTCTACAGAGAAGGGATTAAACTTGTTTACTTGGCACCAAAGGGCAGAAGCAGGAACAGTAAGAAGACTTATGAGTTTGATGTGAGGAAAATCTTCCTAATATATAAAATATAGATATATAACTATCATACCTATGTGTGCATATAGGTATATACATATCTATATGTATATATCCATACATATATGTCTACAAAAACTATATAAATGTCTATAGTTTTATATATATATATGTATGTTTGCTTATTTATATATAATATACCATATTATATATACATACATACTTACTTATATACACAGGTATGTATGTATACATGTCTATAATTATGTATCTATACCTGTATCTATACATATATGTTTACATAAGCATACATATACATTTATATGATCAAACCTGTGATTTTACTACTGTAGAGAGTACTTAGTGAAAAAAATTTTGCTTCTGAATTAGATTATCTAGCTGTTTAAGTTAACTTTTCAATGTTCCCAGTCAGATCTTTAAGATTGTAAATGATTTCTCCAGGATTATACAAGTGAAAAGATGAACCCTTCTCTTCCTGATTCCAGGGCCAGTTCTCTATCCTCTATGAAATGCTTCCTTTCTTCTAATAATTAGTAGTGCCCAAAATGTGGAACAAGTTGTTCCAAAGAAGGCAAAGTCTAGCAAAGTATGGACTTTTATATTATTAAGGAAATTCTTACTTAAGTTTGGGTAGGATTTGTTAGTGTCTAATAATTCTGTGATATTTAATTTTTAGTACCTTTACAGGATGTTGGATAAAATTCCAAAAAACATGGCAGTCAGCCAATTCAACTCCTAGTTTCTTTTTTTAAAACTTTGAAGCAGCTTTATACTAGCAGGGACTTAGACTATTATTGTTTTAGATGAGGCTTGTAAAGAAATCTCTCTTTTCTCTCATTCCTCACTTTTTGGTTACCACCTGCTGCTATTTCAATTTAAACCTAGGACCCATTTGAACAAAAGAGAAAAATTAGGTTCATACCCACGGGATGTATTCTTTCCTCTCTCCTCTCTAATAGCCCCTGTTCAGCACCAACACTGGTGATCCTCCCATACAATTATCCCCAACAAGGACTGTTCTGAATGGTCCTTCCTTATTTTGTTAGTCCTCTGAGCACAAAACTAGAAGGTTACAGTCTTTTAAAACAGATCAGTGGAAGAAAATTTTAAGCAAGATAAATATCCTGGTCTTTGATAAAATCCAGAAATGGGAGAGGCTTTCCCTCAAGAAATGGGATTATCCACCACTTTTTTTAAAGCTTGTTCTTGGTTCTTTAATTCCTGTATCAAGAAGCCTTTTTTGTGGGCAGAGACCATATCTTATACTTCTTTGATTATCTTGCACACTGTCCTACTCCGACTAAGGCACTTTGATGACCAAGTCTCCTACTTCACTAAAATTGAGAGTATCTGAAACCAGGATCTCCAAAATTTCTCAATATTATCAGACTTGTTTTTTTACTCTTCTCTCAATTTCAATTTAATTCCTCAAACTGTGCTACACTCTAAGGGAGACATTGAGCTTAGATAATACCGTGTTTCCCCGATAATAAGACACTGTCTTATTATTTTTTTGGGACTAAAAAACACCAGAGGGCTTATTTTCAGGGGAGGGCTTATTTTATCCTCCATCATGCCCCTTTTATCCTCCATCATGCCCATTTTAGCCTCCAGCATGCCCCTTTTAGCCTCCATCATGCCCCCTGAGTGCTTATTTTATTCTCCATCGCTTACTGAACTTACCGAGTTTTTAGATGGTCCTGTCTCAGCTCTACTCCGCGGCGCTGCTCTCAGTAGCGCCAGCAAGCAAATCACCAGGGAAGAAGAGGATGACGCGCTCACTGCTGCAGCTCTGATTGGATGCAGCTCGGAGCGCGACGTGCGTTTCACCCGGGAGGGGAGGGCGGGGCTGCTTACTGAAGGTACCGCTACGCAGCATATAGCGCAGGGGATCACCATGATGACCGTTTTCATAGTAAGTTCGATAGGGCTTATTTTCGGGGGAGGGCTTATTTTAGCGGAATATTAAAGAGTATGTGGGTGTCTTATTTTCAGGATAGGTCTTATTATCGGGGAAACACGGTATGTGGGACAGTATCTTTAGAGACATTTTAGTATAGTAGGTAGTAAAGATATAAATATGTTATAATATAATATATTATGATGTTATATTATAACATTTAATTATAACATTTTAATTTTAATATTTAACCATTAAATTTACATATATTTTCATATATTAAAATATATAATAAAATATAAGTACATCAAATGATAGGCATTCATAGATTGGGGTATAGAGAGAAAATCTCAGAAAGGCCTGGGTTCAAGCCTTGTCTGTCTCTTAATTTCCCAGAGACCCCAATTCTCTGTCTTGCAGAGAAGGCACAAATTTGTATTTGTGAAGAGTTTCCTCACCAAAAGTGTCCTACACTAATACAATTACAAGTCTAGTTTTAAATATATATTTGTAGAGCTATAAAACAAAAAGCTCTGGGACATCCCAGAGATAAAGCTTCATGGAGGAGATAGCTTTTAATGGGTTTAAGTAATGAACAGAAGTTTTAAAAGGGAAAAGAATGAAGGAAGTTATTCCAGCTATAAAGAATAGTGTGAGAAAAGATGCAGTAATAGAAAATACAGTGTACAATCAGGAGACAGAATAGAATGCAATTTGGCTGCTATTAAGTAAGCATAGGGGAGTAATATGAGAAAAGCTTGGAAAGGGAGATTGATTTTCTTATGCAGAGCTTTGTATGTCAGATAAAAAAAGAGGAGAAAGTGGGACAAGGAAAGAACTGGGGGGAGTATCCACCTTCAGGGATGAAGAAGAGGATAAGAAGTCAAGAAAGGAGATTGAGAATGAATAGTTGCAGGGGAAAAGGAGAATCAAGAAGCCAAAGGAAAAAATTGTTCATAGGGTCACAAAATTAGAGATGGAAGGGACTTGAGAAGTTTTCCAATTAGACAAATGAGGAAATATAGATCCCAAAGGTCATGGGATACACACAATGTCACACAAGAGAAAGATTTGAACCCTGGTCCTCTGACTCCATATATATGATAAACAACTTAGATTCATAGAGCATACTGAGGTATACAAAACCCTTTGCATACATGACTTCATTTTTCAAATAAAAATCAAAAGTGAACAAATATTTATATGATATATACCATAACATTATATTAGTATATTATATGTGTATCTGTGTATGTATGTAATCTATTCACCATGGGAAAGAGATGGTTGGTCTCTGACTTACAGTGATAGCCAATGGTGTTTTGGTATAAATGGAGTGTTCAGTGGCATTTGATAAATTCCTCATCTTCTGTCATGGTGGAGGTAGCTCTGGAACTTCCAGTTCTATTTTATCAATAAGAAAACTAGCTCAAGGAGATTCAGTGATTTTCCCAGAATTCCAGATATTAAGTACCAGGAGTGGGATTCAAAATGAGGTTTCATGTAATTCTAAGTCCAGACCTCTTTCCATTTTATCTTGCTTAGACAGCTAGGTGACTACAGCATATAAGCAGCTAGTCCTGGAGTCACAAAGCCTTGGCCAAGTAATTTAATTTCTGCCTTAGTTTGTAAAATAGGGATAGTAACTTGTCTCAAAGAGTTGTGAAGATAAAATGAGCTAATATTTACAAAGTGCTTTGTGAACCTTGAAGTACAAGCTAGCTATTATCATTATTGTTGACTCTCATAGTTCTGAAGAAATCTAAATTATCAATAACCATATAAAATGATCCAAATCACTCATAATTTGTGAAAGACATTTATAAATTGAGCATCAAGTATTTGGTGAAGGCAACGAGGAGGTACAATAGTGCTTAGAGTGAGTTAGTTAGAGTGCTTAGTGCTTCCTGAATTCAAAACTAGCGTCAGACACTTATTAGTTCCTTCCCAGATAAATGGACCCACATGTGCAAAAACCTTTATAGCACCCCTTTTTCTAATGGCAAAAAACTGGAAACTAAGTGGATGTCAGTTAATGGCTGAATAAGTTATGGTATATGAATGTTACAGAATATTATTGTCTATAAGAAATAACGAGCAGGATGATTTCAAAGAGGTTTGGAGAGACTTACATGAATTGATACTAAGTGAAATGAGCAAAATCAAGAGATCATCATACATGGCAATAGCAAGATTATACAATGATCAATTCTCACAGACGTAGCTCTTTTTCAACAATGAGATAATTTAGGCCAGTTCCAGTCTTGTGATGAAAAGAGCCATCTATGCCCAAAGAGAGGACTATTAGAACTGAGTGTAGATCACAGTATAGTATTTTCACTCTTTTTGCTGTTGTTTGCTTGCATTTTGTTTTCTTTCTCATTTTTTCTTTTTTGATCTGATTTTTCTTGTGAAGCATGATAATTGTGGAAATATGTATAGAAGAAGTGTACATGTTTAATATATATTGGATTACTTACTTAGGGGAGGGACTGGGATGAAGGGAAGGAAAAAAATTTGGAACACAAGGTTTTGCAAAAGTAAATGTTGAAAATTATTTATGCCTATATTTTGAAAATAAAAAAAAAGAATTCCTTCCTATATAATCTGAAATTGTTTGATAATAGAATTATCTGATAATAGCTTCTTCCTGACAGGGAAAGAGAGTTGTCACATCAGGAAACACTAATATGGGATGGCCCAGCCCTTATCAGAGAAGGTATTGGGTTCTACAGACAAAGCAGAATGAATTAGCTCAGAAGATGCACAAAGTTAAAGAATCCTAAAGGTTCATAAGGACTATTTGTGTCTCCTGTGGCAGAGCATTCCGAGCTCATATTGGTCTGATCAGCTAAAATCGGACACATTAACTTGACTCTAACATAATGATGCCATTTTGGTTCTCTTTGAGAAGAAAGGACAACAACCAATCAAGTAAACATTATGTCTTTAAGTTTAGAATCTTCCAGTCTTCCCAAACATCAGCATATTAACATGATAACATCATTTGCTTCTGTTGTAATAGCTCTCTGGAGACCCCTTACAGAGGGCACATATATGTGCAGAAACATTGTTTTAAAAACTTTCTAGATGAAGGAATTATTCCAACTGAATTTTGAAATTCTTTTAGCTCTCAATTTATAATCCTGCCTAGTCCATATCTTCTCATTTTACAATTAGAAAACAGAAATGATTTGTCCAATCATACAGCTAGTGAGTAGTGCAGCCCAGCAATTACTTTTCACTATTTATTGGTCAGTCGTTTTTTAGTCATGTCTGAACAACCCCATTTAGAGTTTTCTTGGCAAAGATAATGGAATGGTTTGCCATTACCTTCTTCAGCTCATTTTACAGATGAGGAAACTGAGAAAATAGGACTAAGTAACTTGCTTAGATCGCACAGCTACTGTCTGAGGCTGGTTTTGAACTAAAGATGAGTCTTTCTGACAGCAGTTTCTGCACTCCATCCTCTGTGCCACTTCCTATTTTCATATTTAAATTCTCTCTATATATCTCCTTCTGTTTCCTGAAATGCTAAACTAAGAGAAATTAAGGATTTACCTCCAGTAAAATTTGGTGCATCCCATAGCCAAAAGAAGGAAATAATGAAAGGGGCAGGAAAAATATGAGGCTTTGGAAGTAGTAGAGTCAGATGGGAAGCAATCACTCACAACTTTCTGTTGTTGAAGGTTAGTAGGACAGAGTTTGAGGGTGAGGGTCTAAATGGACTACCTAAGAAAGATCAGTAACAATGGTTGAGCAGATTAATAGAAAAATTTGTCAGTCAGACAATCTCATCTTGATTAGGCAGTTGCTCTCTTTTCCCTAGTTCCAATTTCTGGGGAAATCACTCAGAAAAGAAAAAAAAAAAAAAAAAAAAGAAAGAAAGAAAGAAAGAAAGAAAGAAAGAAAAAAAAATAAGAAAAGAAAGAGGTTTTTATTGTGGGCACTTCTGACACCTAGTGACAGAAATTGGAAAATACATCCAATTTGTAAAACTTGCCATTAACAAGACTTCTCAGCATTTCTACTTGTAATTTAAAAGCAACATAATAAATCTACAACTTTTCATCTTTGGTTTGAGGCAATTTTTTAAAAAATCTAAAAAAATCTTCACCAAAGTTTAATTTGGTTAAATAAATCTTTACTTGCCACACAACTTCAGAAATATCCCATATTTCAAAAAATATTATTAAGGATGGAGTTCAAATCTGGCTTTGCTACTTACTATGTCTGTGACCCCATCAAGCCACTTCCTTTCCCTATTTATCTCCATATAAAAATGGGAAGATCAAAATAAATTATATCTGGGGAAATTTAATAATAATAAATAATAGCATTTGTACAGCACTTGAGGTTTACCAAACAATTTACAGTCATTTTATGTTAGCCTCACAGCAACTTTAGGAACCAGATGCTATTATCATCCCCATTTTACATTCAGGGAAATTCAATCAGCCAAAATTAAACGATTTGCATAGAGTCACAAGGATAATGTCTAAGGCTGGATTTGAATTCAGTTCTTCCTAACTCCAGATCCAGTTTTCTATCCACTGCTGATTCCTAGAAACTTTACATCACTACTTGAAAATCTTTATTTTATTTAAAAATCTTAGGCTTATAGAAATATTTTATAATTTACAGTGTTTTCTTACATAACAAATATCAATCCCATTTTACAGATTACTCAGCTGAGAAAAAGGAAGTGATTGTCTAATGTTCTATAGCATTCCAGGTCACATGATTTTTTTACTCAAAGGCTGACACATTTGCCATGACAAGGTACTCTCCAGCTCAGTTCTCAGCACACCACAGTTCTCAACAGAGGCAGCCAGGTAGTACACTTCACAATTATTATTTAATTTATACTCTCAACAATCTTGAGAAGTAGGTGCTCTTATTATTTACTTTTTCCAGATGAGGAAACTGAAGCTGTAATGGGGTAAGTGACTTGATCAGCTCACACAGTTAGTAAGCATCCAATACAGAATATGAAAGGATTTTAATTCCTATTTCCACATCTTCAGATACAGCATTCTGGGGACACCTCATTGTCTTTGCCGGGAACTGTGGTACAGTAAATCTGAAAGCTGGCCTTCCAACCCAGTGTTCTAATCTCGGGTTTTCTGATTTCAAGATCAATTTACTTTCTGCAATACTGTGCAGTTTCCCATAAAATACATGCAGGTGTGGGTCCATTTTCACTTGACATGAGAATATTAGTGTTGTAAACTAAGTGCATATATTTATACTAATATTTTTAAACAACCTGCATCGTGCACTACATAATATAATATAAAGACATGGATAATGATCTGGGCAACCAAGATATAGTTGAAAAAACTCTGGACCTGAGTTTAAATCCTGGCTCCGACACTTAGCAGCTACCTAAATGATCTCAAACCAATCCCTTTAGATTTCAGCACCTGTTTTTTTATTTGTAAAATGAGAGTCTCAAAGATGCCTTCCATTCTAGAAAGTCCATTCTCACACGAAATCCTATGGCTTTGTGGCTAAGAGCCCTCCAACCTTGCAGTATAATTTCTTGATTCTAGGATTTCATTACCCATTTCCATCAGTGCAGGCAACAACCTCACTTCAATTTAGTTGGAGGGCTGAAAAATGCTTTTTTTTGAGGCCAGTCTGGTGATAGACTTCTCTTTGCTTATCTTGACTGATCCTCAGACAGCAAATACACATTTGTTCAATTGGATTGTAGCCAAGGATTTTCCAGTTTGATGGTTCTTTCTAGAGCTTGTGTTCTTCTAGCATAGCCTTAGAGAGCTCAATATAAGCTACATAGACATATATTTATTAATTTATTTATTCATGTATACAATTATCTAATAATATATTTCATATAAATTATATATCAACATATTAATATGAATTGATATAAACATATTAATATGATAAATACACATATCAAATATACTATAATAGAACAAATAGAATAAATATAATATATTATATAATACATATTATATATAACTATATATAATAACTATGTTCTATATTACATATATGGAAAAAGACTTTTGTGAATATCTTTACATGTATCCTTGAATATAACATCTATGTATATGAATGTACACATATACACACATATGTGTGCATATGCATATGTATGTATACACATACTTATAAAGGTAGCACCTAATTACCCATCTCAGATAGTAAAGAAGTTCTTCAACTTTGAAGACCTCCAAAAATAGGAGTTTCCAAGCTCACTGAGCAACCCCATGAATTATCCAACATATATCTTACTGTTAAGTACAATACAGCCAGTCTCTTTCCTTTTGGTCTTAGCTTCAGCAGGGACGGATTAGAGCTTTTTATCATCCGAATAATGGATATGGTGCCCAATGGGATAATTTTGGATTCTTGATCTCAGGCTTGACTTTCATTGAGATAATTAGCCAATCAGCCAGTATATATCAGGAATCAAGCACAAAATAGGAGCGAATCTTGTTCCCTGAACAGGCCACAGAAAGCTCCGATGAACAGACAGAAGGAAGACTTTAGGGGGTACTAGGGCCAGGAAAACAGAAATAGGCAAAGTAAGAGGGATGAGAAAAACATAAACCAGGTTAGATAGGACTTGCTCCCTATGTAGGCTAGACTGGTTTCCCTTCAAAGGATTGGGGGTCAGTCATAGAATCATCTTGATTTGGGTTCTTCTTGCCTGAAGCATGTTCTATTTCTATTATGCTAAGATCACATGACTAATACTCATTGAAATGAATGTTCAAAAAAAAGAGAAAATCTTTCTCAGTGGATGGGAGCTCTGAGTTAAATTCTAATTGTATAACTCCAGGAGAACTAGCATTTGAGTTATTAAGATAAAGAAGGTAGCAGTCATTTTATGTGAATTGTCCTATTTTTAACCTTAAAAAGCATATTAATTTTCCCCTTTTATTAGTAATCATTTTTATTGTATTTTATGGTTTATTATTATCTCTCTGCCCTCTAATTCTGAGCCTGAATTATTGGACTGGACTGAATTAGGGATGCCCCAGAATAGAAAAGTGCCTTGTATTGTACCTGCTACATTTTCTTGGCACCAATAACTAAACTGCCATAGAAAATTTTGAGCACTCATGCTCAAACATTTCCATGTCTCTTTTCTTTTGATCTTAGCTTTAGTGTTTTGGTGGAAAAGAGGGGCAGTATAATCACAAGGCAAAGGACAATCATTAGGGAGATTCAAGGGGGAAAAGAATACTTTTACTCCATCAATCCTTCTAGCTACAGAAACATTCACTGAAAGCATTCCCTTTGAAGGGGAGAGAGAGTGTATTACTGCCAATGCCCAAGGAAGACAAAAACAGAGGAATGGGTTGGCAATATGTCAGAAAGGATTTAGGCTAAACAGAAGAAGTGCTTTTTAAACTTGATTTCTGTAAACACATCAGCCAAGTCCTGAATCCTGAGGGAGTTCACCCCATCTAAACATATAATCAAATTAAGCATCGCCCTACACTATTTTCCTAAATACAAACAGCAGACATTCTGGACAATTACTTCCAGTTCATGAAGTAATATGTCAATGAGTCACCAGAGAGACTGTGAAGCCTCCTTCCCTGGAGAGGTTTAAAAGCAAAAAACCTCTAAATTGTGTGTATGAGTGTGTGTGTATTGGGGGGTGGAGGGATTACGTCTTATCTCTTGTTCCTTAGTTCTCTTGGTTCAATCATAATGATAATGAGACCAGAGTCATGGTCATGGATTGAAGACTCCCATGGGCTAATTAGAATAGTAGAATTAGAAGGGATTATTGAGTCAAACTTTTCCATTTTTATGGATGAAGAAGCTAAGATCCAGCACGGTGAATTATTTTGCCAAAAGGACACTAAACTAACAAATAGATCAGGGATCAGAAGTAGCTTTCTTAATTTCCATCTAGTCCAGCAGTTTTGCTCTTTTAAATAGCCATGTAGTATATACCTTGATATCTAGGTGTCTTGCAAATTTAACTACCAGATGACATGGCATTAATAGCCACTCAGTGCCGTCTACCACACTCATCCAGGTGATTTGCAACTGCCCTGCTGGATGTAAGTGCTAAGTTAGTACTACATTCAGTTCCATCTCTCATGATAGAACAATGCTAATTGATTTTCAAAGTGCAGGTGGATTCCTGGATTTATACAATTAGAATTTAACTCTGAGCCCCCAGAGTTACTGAGAAAGGTCTTCTCTTTTTTTGAACATTGAATTCATTTCAATGAGTAATAGTCATGTGATCTTATCATAATAGAAATGACTACCAGAAGGAAACAGAATATTAAGTATAATTGTTTTTCATTTTTCATTGCTGTTTAATCATAGGATAGAATTTAAAAGCAAAATAAATGTAAGGGTAAGGGACAAAACTTATTTCAGACTTTATGTTGCCCAGACATAGAGTGGTCAATTAATGGATTAAAAAAAAAAAAAAGAATGGTTAGTATAAGAGTGAAACCTTGAATGACATTTGCATGGGAAAAGGTTAGGCAGTCTGAAGGTTGGAATGGGCTTTAGACATTGAGAGTCTGTTGGAAAGTCAAGTTGTGACTTGAGGGAACGATTTTGAGAATCCACACTGACTTAAGCCAGCCCCATGGTAGTTTGGGGTGAAGTTTTGGAATGATAGGAAATATTCCTAGAAGATCTGATAGTAAGAAATTTACTAAACCAAAGCAAGGGTAGGGAGGACACTAATCATCTGATTCTGTCTCCTCTGCTTCCCTATATGATAATCCTCTGGTCAAGCATCAGGGTGGAACTAAAATACCTTTTATACTCAGGTAATCAGGAAGTAATATCATTCATGATTTGTAGTCTCTTGAGCCAATTAAATTAAATGCTCTCAATACATTTTAAGGAAAAGAACTGTTCTAGTCCACATGGAAAATATTCCTCCAACCACAGTTCCTCAGAGTTGGTATTCGGCTGGTCCTAAAGTTGGATACTTCATATCTTTCTAAAACTGTATAGCAGTACCCTAGATGAAAATGTCAGCTGAATTTGAGTTAAAGCCATCACAACTCCAGTCAAATAGCATCTATCAAATATTCCAAAGTCAAATTTTGGATGCAGTAGTTTCAGGAAATACAATTTGAATTGGCTTATTTTCTCATAGCTGTGCCATCTTTGAAGTAGCAAAATAGTGTTTGCTTACCATGAAGAGCTAAGGAGATACTATGTGTGACTCTGGCGTTACAGCCATGGTTAAACTTCTAGAGCAAGGATTCTTAAATTGGGTTGTATAAATGTTTACATATATGTGTGTGTATACACATAGACATACATACACATATGTGTATGTTTATATAGATGTATATGTCTGTGTATCTGTGTGTTTTTGTATACATATATACATACTAAAAAAGAAAGAGATTAATCTTCTGGAGGGAAAAATAGAAGTTTCCTTCTGGAGGAAAAAAATAGTCAAATGGGCCACAGAGTGTTGACATCAAATCATTGGAACTTTGGATCACAGCACATGGAATAATCTAGAAATCTGGATGGACTGGGGAGAAAATGAAACTTTTTCTTGGTCCTGGACATCCTTTTGGTAATAAAGACACTCACTCAATTTTTTCTAACTACAACTAAGCTACCACAAAGTAAAATCAATAGTGTCTTAGGTACATGAAGTTAATTAATTACAAATATTAAAGAAATGACAAGATTCTCATGCCTATTCTCCAATATTTAACAACAAATACTTCCTACATGGATAATTAACCATTAACTCTTTTCTACCACTAAGTAATAAAAGTAAAATCTACTGTACAACTCCTGTATAGTCCAATCAGATTTATTGAGGGATGCATAGCTGGCTGGATCTTGTTGGACTAGAAGAACCCTCTCAGGTACTTTCACACAAAGGGTACAATTCTCTAAAATTGTCGAATTCCTCCGACAACCTTCCCTACACTAAAAAATGTATCCATTGTACAATGGTGAAAGTATGAATCTTTGGAAACAATGAAATATCAGTCTGAATCACTTCACTTCGATTATTTCTTATAAGCAAGGTTTATTACATTGACAGCCTTGAAAAGTTAAAAGCACTAATTGGTCAGTGCTCAGGCTTGTGTATATTTTTTTGCTGTTTGACCAGAGCACATACATTTGCTTGAGCTAATGAACGGTTTTCCCCACATTTATTACTAGTTGTGGGAGTAACTTTCACTTGGCACAAATTCAAGACTCTCATTGGCCTCAGGTGTAGGAAGTAGGAATGGGAATGAAGCAAACTTACAACTTGAGCCACATATTTTCATTAGTCTGGAACTAATGACCATATTTTATATAATTATAACTTCAGAATAGCTCACAATCAAATGCATGTAATCCTTTCATGGAATTCATTATTTATGCTAATTAGGACCTAGAGACATTAAATATTCTGAAATTGAATCCAAAGAATTCTTCAAAGAAATTACTGTTATATTAAAGGGGAGATAAGAGTCAGTCAGTCAATAAACATTTAGTAAGTGAATACTATTGACTAGCACTGTGCTAAACACAATTTAAACAGAAACAGGCAAAACACATTCCCTGTTATCACTGAGCTTATATTCAAACGGGAAAGAGACTATATAAAGAAATAGCTATAAACAAATTTTTATGAGCAAATGGAAATTAATCTCTAAAGGAAAAGGATTAGTAACTAGTAAATACAGGAAAAACTTCCAATAGATGTTCCAACTAAGGCCCCCTCTCAGACGCTTTTTATCAAAAGGGCACAATTCTCTATAATTGTAGAGTTCCTCTGACAATCTTCTCAAAACTTGATCTATTGGGTTTTTTTATTTCCTAAAATGGAGAAAGGAATGAAAATGTTAACAACCAACTTAGAAGTGTGTCCTGCACACATTTTTTGCTCTTAAAGATTCAATTTTTAAATATTTACCAGCACAATGCTGCACAAAGCAATCAAAATAAGGGACAAGGTAAAAAGTATAAATGTCTCCCCAGAGAAGCAAAGCATAGTAATTCTCTGCAATATAGTAAGGTAAGTAGATTCCTGTTTGGATATGCAGAATAATATGCCCTCCCTTTTAATGTCCCTCTGCCTGGCAACAATCTTTCTTTCTAGCCTCTATATCTCAATTTTACTTGTGGGTACATAAAAAGAAATCCCCTTGTGTTTCTCCTCTGTTAACATTCCCTTGTGCATACTGGATTTTTTTTTAAGTCTGAGCCTGAAAATATGAATGGTAGGCTATCCTTAGTAATGCTGAGGCAGACTTTATTCTGGGAGCAAGAAAAAGATAATAAGAGCTCTATAAACCTGGGATGTGTGATTAGTAGGCAAAATGACTGATTCTTCCATAGGGAAACATTTTATCCAATTTTTACATTTAATTTCTTTTCTTGGGTTTATAGGAATCAGGTGGTAAGACAAAGAGCTAATCATGATGAAGAAAGTTATTGGATTTTCATTAACTGATCATGACTCCATAGGGGCTACATAAGGAAATTGATCATAGCTACTTGAAGGTGAATTTTTTACAACCTGGAAACTTTAATTAGCACAGCACTGACTAATATAAATACTCTAGTTCCATCCTGATGACACCTCATATACCAAAGATACTGAGCTTGAGGTGGGAGAACCAAGAAAACCCTGAGGCAGGAAGAAATCATTCTCCATTTCACCCAAAGAAAATCCTTCTAGGGCCATTAAAATCCCACCACTATTGGTATATCTTCTAGAGATTAATTCTTTCTTGGTTTTGGACAAACAACATCTCCTCAGCAAAGTTCTTGGCCAGTATTCATGGTTTCCCCTTATGCTAAGTTAGAGCAAAGGCAAAGGGGAAAAGTGACAAGATTTCAATGAAGGAGAAAGAATGAATGGACCAAAATGATTAGAAAATGGTGCAAATATTAAAATAACTTTTGTAATTAGTTCTTTCTCCAAGAATTAAGTGACTGTATCCCAAATCAAAACAATAAACAAAAAGGGATCAGTTTTGGAAACATTTTCTTCAGTGATTCCAACTGTGCAATTTAATCAAGCTTTGATAGTATTTTTATTTTTCTAGAAAAAACATTATTTCTCACAATACCCATTCACAAAACAATTCTCTACATTCTTCAGGTGATGATTTGGAAGTCTCAAATGGGAGTTTGTCTTGGTAGTTATCTCAATCTGTCACTGCCATTCACCCTTGGGATGGTATAATTTACTTATCATTTTGCCTTTATATCCAACTTTCCATTCCATTCCATGTGCCCAAATGTTGATTAATTGTTTTCTGGAGCAAACTGTTTAATTGGGTCAAAACAAATGAAAGCAATGTTATGTAATAATCAATAAAATAATAATAAAAGACTTGGATTAGGGCTTAAACTCTGGCCATGTCTTACAGGGACCGATGATTTCTATTTTACTACTGGACCCAGATGACTCTGGAAGAAAAAGTGAGGCAGATAACCTTGCACAACATTCCTTCATTTAAATCCAACTCACTTGCATGTTATGGCAACACCTCTCTGATGTCATAGTCTTCTTTGAGAACAAAGAAATTTTTGCAGTAATGGGGTCCTGGAAATAATTATGGGGCACCAATGAAGGTAGGAGGACAAAATCATAATTTAATCTTCTTTCATTACCAATGAAGAAGAAATTAAGGCAATCTTTAGGAAATGTTTTGTACAATTCATGCCAATCAATCTGACAATCTGGGTGAAATTGATGAATATTTACTAAAACATAAAACACCTATATTAACAAATCAGGAAATAGGAAATCTAAATAACTCCATCTTAGAAAATGAAATTGAACAAGCAATTGATGAACATCCTAGGAGAAATCCCCAGGGCCAGGTATGTTCATGAATTAATTCTACCAAACATTTAAGAACAATATATTCCAAAACTATATAAATTGATTCTCTGATGTTTGTGCTAATTTTGTCCTAACAATTAACACCAAGAAAACACAGATACTCCATCAGCCAGCATTACACTATCCATATGAGACTACAACAAATGGTGAAGTTTTGAACATTGCAGATAAATTCACTTACCTTGTGAGGCAGTGGAGGTAAATGAAGCACATGTTGTCAAAGTTTATTCAGAATTTGAGAGGCTCCAAAGGAAAACATGGGAGAGAATTACTTGACAAAAACGGATGGGGAAAACTAGAAAACAATAGGACGCAAACTAGGTATAAATCCACCTCTCACGTCATATACCTAAATATCATTAAAATGTGTGAATAATTTAGACATAAATGGTGACGCCATAAACAAATTAGAAGAGCAAGGAATAATCTATCTGTCAGATCTATGGGGAGGGAAAGAATTGATGACTCAACAATAGAGAACATTATAAAATGTAAAATAGATAATTTTGAGTATATTAAATTATAAAGCTTTTTTTATAAATAAAAATATAATCAAGGAAAAGAAAAGCAGAAAGCTGGGAAACAATCTTTATATTAAGTGTCTCTGATAAAAGCCTCATTTCTCAAATATTTAGAAAACTGAGTCAAAATATATCAGAATACATGCCATTCCTCATTTCATAAATGGTCAAATGATATGTACTAGGAGTTTTCAGATGCAGAAATAAAAGGTGTCTATAGACATGAAAAGTACTCTAAATAAATTTTGATTAGAGAAATACAAATTAAAACAACCCAAAGGTACTACCTTATACCTATCAGGTTGTAACAAAAAAGGAAAATCATAAAATTTGGGAGAGAAGATGTGGGAAATTTGGAGCACTAATGCATTGTTAATGGAGTTGTGAATTGATCTAACCACTCTAGAGAACTATTTGTAACTCTTTCCAAAGGGAGCCAAACTGTGCATACTTTTTCATCCAATATTACCCCTATTAGATCTATATCCCAAAGAGATCATTAAAAGGGTAAAAGATTGATATGTATAAAAATATTTATAGCAGCTCTTTTTGTGGTGGCAAAAAGTTGGAAATAGAAAGGATACTCATCAATTGGGGAATGGCTGAATAAGCAGTGATATATGAATGTAATGGAATACTATTGCATAATAAAAAATGATGAAAAGGCAGATTTTAGAAAACCTGAAAAGACTTATTTGAACTGATGCAAAATGAAACAAAAAGAACCAGAAAACACAGTATTGCCTTATTATGTGATCAACTATGAATGACTTAGCTCTTCTCAGCAACACAATGTCCCAAGGTTAAAAAAAAAAACAAAAAACAAAAATAAAAAACCTCACAAAGGAAAATGTTATCTACATTCAGAGAAGGAACTAATAAACTGTGAATGCAGAAGAAACTTTTTTTTCATTTACTTTATTCTTTTTCATGGTTTTTATTTTCTTAATATGTTTTTTTCTTTCACAAGTATGGCAAATATGGAAATAATGCTTTCTATGATAGCACACATATAACATATCAAACTGCCTACCATTTTCAGAAGAGGGGAGGGAAGGCAAGGAGGGAGAAAAATTTGGAATTCAAATTCTTGCAAAAGTGAATGCTATAACTTGTTTTGACATGTAATTGGGAAAAAAATAAAATACTATATAAAATAATAATGATGAAACAAAGACTCTTCTCATAAGGAAGTTGTAGGGATCAAAAGACATGACACACGTAAAGTGTTTTGTAAGTCTTAAAACATTATATTAATTATGATTATTATTATTATTAGCTATCTAGCTGATATTAATGGTACTCAAAGAAGGTTACATATAGTCTTTGGTCCTCTGAAAGGCAATCATAAATTTAGAGTTAGAGGGAAGCTCAGAAGACTTCTTATACTCCAACATCCTAATTTTACAGCCAAGAAAACAGAGTATACTAATCAGTTTCTTTGACTGAAATAACTAAAGAACAACACATTTCCATATGTCCCAATTTCATGATCTTTAAAACTGAGTAAATAATATTTATTATGCTTATTTCATAAGGATGCTGTGAGAATGCACTTTGTGAGACTTAAGATACTGTAGAAAGTTAAGCTATTATAACTCTTGCTATTTTGGGGATTAGGGCACCAAGTGAATAGGACAGTGGGCTTAACTCCCAAGATATATTGGAGTTTCGGGCTAGTGTCCCAAGTCCTACAAATTCAAGAGAATTTGTAGCCTTAGTCCTTCAAATCAAGAGATAAAGATGTTATTATGCTGCTAAGAGCTAGCTAAATCCATGTGGGGTTTTTAGCAAAGAAAAGAGATTTTAGTAATTAACAAGGAAAAGAGAAGAGGAGAGATAAGTTCCCTGGAGGAACTCACAGTTAATCAGGAGGAAGATGCCATTATGGAGAAAGATGCCATGAAGATATGGCAAGTTCCTAAAGAACTCTTGATCCATAAGGCAGGCTAAGCCTTAAAAGGATTTAGGGTCCTAATAGACATTAGCTGGGGAATTAGAGTAGAGCAGGTCTTTTCTAGGAGAAATATAACCTCAGGAATTGACATCATAACTTGGCTTTCTGATTGGATGCAGTAATTATGGAGTTGTGATGGCTTTGTCAATGCAAAGAATTAGGCTAAAAATTCAACCAAAGGTGGGATTGTAATAGAAGTCCACTTAAAGATTTCAAAAGATCTAATTAAGTGCTCCTCCCTGCCTGTCTCTGTCCCTAACAGGTCTTCCAGATTGTTTACAGTAATTCAGGCTCTCTCCAGATGTCACTCCCTGCTACCAAATATTTCCACTCAGGGCAGGAAGATCATTTAGGAGTCATTGCAATAGTCCAGGTATGAGATGAGGAGAAAGGCCTGATTAGGGTAAAGCTGGATGAAAAGAGGAACACAGTTGTTGATTCTACTTCCTAGAACTCTACAATTGACTGGTCATATGGGGTGAGGGTTAGTGAGGAGTCAAGAATAAGAGTCAGAAAAAGACAAATTCAGAGGAATGATGGTTTTTGTAAAAAGAAAATGTAATGAGATTTTGGAACCATCCCATGGTCCACTAGGGGTGTTAGGCTTTCACTTTATATATATATATATATATATATATATATATATATATATATATATATATATATATATATACATATATATATATATATGTATATATATATATATATATATATATATATATATATATATATACATATATATATATATATATGTATATATATATGTATATATATATATATATATATATATATATATATATATATATATATATTCTAAACAGTCAGATTATTTCCCTTCCCAGCCCTCAACACAATCCCCTTATTTGCTGTGGGTTAAAGCAAATTCCAAAGCAAAGTCATAAAAAATTAGTTCTGAGTCAGAAAGAGACCTTTGACATAAAAATATCTAATATTTAATATACTGCTTACTATATGCCAGGAATTTTTATAAGTGCTTGCTTATTATTATCTTGTTTGATCCTTATAACAACTTTAAAAGATAGGTACTATCCTGCAAAATAACTGTTTGGACATGTATACATATATTGTATTTAATTTATACTTTAACATATGTAACATGTATTGGTCAACCTGTTATCTGGGGGAGGGGGGTGGAGGGAAAGAGGGGAAAAATTGGAACAAAAGGCTTGGCAATTGTCAGTGCTGTAAAATTACCCATGCATATAGGTAAATAAAAAGCTATTAAAAAAAGAGAGAGAGATAGGTACTACTTTCAACTCCATTTTATATGAGATAACTGAGACAAAAAAGAAGTCAAATGATTTGTTCAAGATCTTAAGGCTAATAATGTCTGAGATTTATTTGAACTCAGGTCTTTTTAGCTCCACTGGAAAAAAATGCTGAATCCAAATTCAGAGTCTAATATTAGTTTCACCTATTCCCTAAGTAATTTTAGTCTAGTCATTTAAATTTTCTGGATCTTAGATCCAGACCTTTTACAAGGAAAAAGTTGGACTAGAAAATCCCTAATTTCCCTTCCAACTGTAAATCCTAAATTCTCACATAACCATTTTTTATTGACAACTAAATCAGTTTACTTTCTCTGAACCTCAGCTTTCTCATCTAAAAAATAGTTTCTCATAATGATCTTCCAGGGAATAAATGTGAATCATCATTATTAGAGCTTGGAGAACACCAATCTAGGGAGCTCATCAAAGTGAGTAGTTTGTCATTCTCTATTTATATATATATATTTTTCTGCTTTCCATAAAAGTTCACACTCATGTCTTATTTAGATTTTTGTATGTGTGCAGATAATATCCATTAAGAGACTATGGAGGACTATACTGGGAGGAGATGGGGATGAGTAAAAGAAGGAGCACAAAGAAACTTCATTGTCCTGTTATTCCCCATGTGGCTCCACAAAGCATGATGTAGACTACTCTTGTTGTCATACAACTCAGGATAATTTACATTCACACTGCATGTTATTGACATAACAATTTTGTCCCTTTGAGCTGTTTTATTTCAAGTGGTTCCATTTTAATTATCTATAACTAACAGAGCAACTATAAAAATGATTGTAAAACAATTTGCAAATTGAGAAGTGTTGCCCATAAAAGCTAAATACCAGTAAAATGATAAGCATCACACAAGAGGATCTGTCATCTTTTAGGGTGATGTTTTCATTTGCCACAAAATATACAGTCAACTTTTTATCATCCACCTCTGGATGAACCATATTCTAGATGTATACCTGGATCCAAATTTGAGAAGACTATTTGTGGAGGAGGAAATATTCCAGGAGATTAGAGGTACATAATACTTTTCTAATTTTTTCCTATTTTTTTCTGGATTGTGAAATGCACACATTCACATACACATATACCCACAGGTCCATGTACAGCAACATATTTCCTTTAACAGTGAAATAGGGAAAAGGAAAGAAGGGGGAGAAAGAATTAGAGGAAGTGCAAATTAATGGAGAGATTAATTCTAAGCAAAACAAATTTTAAAATGCATAAAAATATATGTAGCATTTTTTGAGGTAGAAAAGAATGGAAATCTGAGAGGGCTATTCATAAATTGGGGAAAAGATGAATAAAGTCATGGTATATAAATGTAATGGAACATGATTGTGTCAAATTCTAATCAATGTAATGACCAACCACAATTCTAAAGGATCAATGATGAAACATGCTACCCAGCTCCACAAAGAGGGGGAAAAGATTCAGAATAAAGAATGAAACTTTTTTTTCCCTTTAGGACATGGCCAATGTGGATATTTGTTTTGATGTGTGTGTGTGTGTGCGTGTGTGTGTGTGTGTGTGTGTGTGTGTGTGTGTGTGTGTGTGTGGACTGGATGTGCAATTTCTTATGATCTCAAAAAGGAGAGAAACTGGGGTAGGAGGATAAGAAAGTAAATATTGACTGATAAAAACCAAAATGTACACACACACACACACACACACACACACACAAAAACTTTGGAACTCTAATCAACAAAATTACTTGTCATTAAAAATGTGGCCCACTTTCTGATGGAAAAGTGATTAAAACATTTTTTGACACAGCTAATGAGAAATTTTTATTTTGCTTGATTATACATACTAATATCAGGGACTTGGTTTTTTCTTGTTTCCCAATTTAGGAGGGGGGGAAGAGAAATGGGAGGGAGAGAAGATTGATCTTTGTGTGAAAATAAAATATATATATATATAATTTTAAAAAAGAAAAAAATTAAAAATCTTTATTACATGTTGTTAATAATCAGAGGAACTCTTATTAAAGAAATTCTGAGGTTGCTTCTTTTACCCATGAGATTGACAAAGATGACAAAAAAGGAAAATGGCAAGTATGGATTATGGGAAAACAAATTTACAAGTGCACCATTGATAGGGCTGTAAGTTGGTCTAGCCTTTCTGGAAAATCATTTGGAACTATGCTCCCAAAAGTCAGTTAACTCTATGTACCCCTTGTTCCAGGAATATCATTATTAGGAATATATTCCAAAGAGATAAAAGGCACAGAAAAACACCTCATGTACAAAAAAAATGTATAGTAGCTCCTTATATATTAAAAAAATTTTGGAAACTAAAGAAGTACTCATCTACTGTAGATCTGTTATACAAGATACAGTATATGAATATTATTAGGTCATTAAGAAATGATTGCACTGACAATTCCAGAGAAAATTGGGAAGGCTTTTATGAATTAATACAGAGTGAAGTCAGAACTAGTAGAATAATGTATTCAACATTATAAAGAAAAACAACTTTGAAAGACTTTACACAATATGTAAGCAGCCAGGAGAGATGGAAAGACTGAAGATTAATGAGAAACTGAGACTGAAGAACATGCAATATGTGAAAGAAGAAGGCATGAAAAGGGGACAAGCAGGTTTTTATATAGAGTGGTATAGAATGTTCAGTCCTGTTAGACGGAGGAGTAGATAATTGAGAAGGAGAATACTAAAGTGATGTGAGATAAGAAGAGAAGAGACAGAATAGCTTTGGTTTTTAGGGAAAAGACCAAATAAGGTCCTTAGCTAAAAGCACAAGGGAAAGAGGTACTGTGGGAGGTTAGAGAAAAGACAAAAATGCTTGGGAAGCTATTGTAGAGTGGGAAAGCAAACTGGGAAAGGAGAAGCAGGTTTGTCTAGCTGCAGTGAGCACCCTGTTGAAACAAATTTGGAGAAGATCCAGTTACCAAAGAATCACATTTAGTTCTGGAATATTAATGTAATGGGATAATTTTGTGCTATAAGAAATGATAAACAGGTGGATTAAAAAAAAACCTGGAAATTTTACATGAACTGATACAATGTGAAATGAGCAAAAAGACAATAGCAACATTGTTTGATGATCAACTATGAATAACTTAGTTCTTCTCAATAATACAATGATCTAAGACAATTCAATGGATTCATGATGGAAAATGCTATCCCCATTCAGAGAAAGATCTGATGAAGTGTGAATGCAAATCAAATCATACTGCTTTACTTTAATTTTTTCATGTTTATATATTTTTCTTTTGGTTCATTTTTTCTTTTACAACATGACTAATGTGAAAATGTTTTACATGATTGCATATATATATATATATATATATATATATATATATATATATATATACACATATATAAAACATAACAAACTGCTTACAATTTTAGAGAGGGAAAAGGAGAAAAAGGAGACAAACTTGGAAACTCAATTTTTTTGAAAAAAGGAATGTTATGTATTGTATTTAACTTATACTCTTATCATATTTAACATGTATTGGTCAACCTGTCATCTGGCGGGGGGTGGGGAGGAGGGGAAAAATTAGACCAAAAGCTTTGGCAATTGTCAATGTTGTAAAATTTACCCATGCATATATCTGATAAATAAAAACTATTTAAAAAAAAAAGGAATGTTAAAAATTGTCTTTATATATAATTGAAAAAAAATACTTTTAAAAAACAACAATAGTCATTTCCGCCTCCCTCACTCTACTTAGCAGCATGGGAGGCAGATGGTGGGAGTTATCCAACTATGGTATGGCAAAGAATAATTTGTAACATGAAAAGGCAACGGATTTGAGAATGGAAAATGATATCAAACTGAATTGGTAATATAAGCCTCTTGAGGGCGGGGAAAGTTTCTTTTTTGTTATTGTATTCTTAGCATTTTGCATAGTGACTGAAACAGAGACAGAGTAGATGCTTTAATAAATGATTATTAAATGAAAAGAATACCTTTGATTCCAGACAAAGGAGAAACTCTGCATAAGGCCAATATGCTCTGGGTTCATAGAAAACTGAAAGAGATGTTAGAAAATATTTTAATCCGAGCCCCTTTTTCTACAATTAAAGAAATCCCTGAGCACAGAGAAAAATTATCCATGCATATGTTTTGAAAATTTAAAAAAAAACTTTTAAAAAATCTTTGTTCTCATTAAAGTGAGTTCTCATTTGGGTTCTCATTTAGTTTTAGAGGAGATGATCAGAGTTTTCTAATAGAAGAGGTGAGAAGTGACAGGGAGTCATCATATATTAAAGTCTTCAATATAGAAGTTCCAAGAATTCCAAGAATTAAAATGGACATTAAAAGGAAAAATCAAGAGCATACTTTCCTTTATTTAATTTGATTTTTAGTTCTTCTTCAAATTACCTCTGCCTCAGTTGCTTATCTATAAAATGAGCTGGAGAAAGAACTATTCCAATATCTTTGCCAAGAAAACTCCAAAGGGGTCACAAAGAGTCAAACATAAATGAAACTACTGAACAACAATTGGGTTCTTCCATGAGGGGGAGGATGAAAAAGGGCTTGTTTCTTGGGACTGAAGAAACTTCCCTTCGGAATAAAGATATAGAATTCTTCTTAACAAAGAATTTCAGAGCTCCTTACCTTAAGGATTCTTTTGGAAGAAATTGTTTGTCTTTCAAGCTTACAGAGAACCAAAATAACATCATATAAGGGGAAAGTAGAAAAATCAGGAAAGGCCATGAAGAGTTTTTTTGGCTTTCTTTTGTTATTTATCTTTTGGTGTATTTGTAGAGTTTGGATAGAGCCAATTTGTACAGACTTGGGTGGAGCTTTTCATAAATTTTCAATATGAGCAGTTACACCTTGAAGTTGGCAAACATTACAAGGTAGGACTTGATTTATTGTTTCATTGATTAAACATTAGAAAGTGATAGATAAAATGTTAATAATGCAGATTAAATTTAAAAGTATGTCATTCATATATATATATATGTTTTCCCCTGGAGAGAGTCATTTGTTAAGATGGATAAATATTTATCAAATACCTATTATTTTCTAGGGACTGTGCTAAGCATTGGTGAAACAAATAAAATAAGAAAGTCCTTTCTCTCATGTAGTTTACAATCTAAAGAGAGAAGACAATATACAAAGGGAAGCTGAAAAAACAAGGGTGTGGGGATGCCCAAAAAAGAGGAAATGGCTGAAATTTTGAACCCTCTAAAAAAGGGAAGATATGATAGGAGGCTTTTCTTATTTTTTCCCTCCTCCCTCCAGCCCCCAACTCAAAGTGGAAAAAGTAAGTGAGAATAAGAATGATGTGTGAATACCAAGCTGAAGTAATGTCCCTGAGAGGAATTTCCTGGTGATGAGCTTATTTTAGGGTCAGAATGATGGTGGTGGTGGTGGAGTTAGAACCAAATAGAGCAGCTGGTGACAAATAAAAGTTGTTAAATATTTGCCATGTCACTACTGGTAGAGATCTAGTCTTAAAGTGAACAAGACCTTTCCTGCCTCTGATACACTACAAGCTATGTAATTCTGGACAAGTCATTTAAGCTTTTGACAACTTCCTGAAACTCAATTGGAGAGAAGGTATCAAACTGGATTAGTGAAAGTATTTCTTTATACCTTATTCAGGATTCCCTGTCTAATTTTTGGAACTCTAGGGATCATAGCATGTCAATACTGTCCATGGGGTTTTCTTGACAGAGATTATAGAATGGTTTGCCTTTTCTTTTCCCAGTTCATTTTATAGATGAGGAACTGAGGCAAAACAGACTGGAATTTTTCATTCCAAGCCTTGTCAGTTCTACCTTCAGTAGCTTCTCTTCCATCCATCTCCTTCTCTGCCCTCACAGACCATGTCCTCATTTATATCATAATTCCCTCTTCCTTGGATTAGTGCAAGAGTCTCCCAAATGGCCTCCATTCCCCCAGTCTCTGCTCTCTCTCAAAAGTTCCTCTACATAGCTGTCAAAATGATATCCCTAAAATCCTGATCTGATCCAGGTCACCTCTCTTCTCAAAAAGCTCCAGTTCTTTATTGGTTTAGAATAAACAGCAATTTCCTCTGCTTACTATTTAAATTCCTTCACAATCTGGCTCCAACTTATCTTTCTAGACCCAGTTATCATTACTGTCCCTCATGCACTGTACTCTACATTCCAGATGAGCAACACTACTTTAGGTTTCATGGGTACAACGTTACATTTCCTGCCTCGATGCCTTTGCATAGGTTATCTATTTCCCCATTCCTGGAATCCCCCTTTACTCTCACCTTTGGAATTCCTGGGTTCCTCCAAGACTCAGCCCAAATGCTAACTCCTGCATCAAACTTTTCCTGGCTCCCTATCCCTTTCTATTATTTGTCCTCTTTCCCCATCCCATAATTGCTTATTTTATTCTCTATTTATCTATCTACTATCTACACACATATTTATAAATATATATTCTGCATTTACTTATATATGTACATATGTACATGCATATTATTTTCTCCCATAAATTATAAATTTCTTGAGGGCAATAAAAGTTTATTTTTCTCTGTGTCCCCAGTGTCAAGAGTTGAATTGAATTTCAAGTGACAATAAGGATAATTTAAGGTCTTTCACTGTGTCCTTTAATATTCTTGAAGTCTGTTATGAATTCTCTTCATAATAAATTAATAATAATTTATTATTATTAATCATATAATTATATATAATTTATCATAATAAATTATTAGAGCTAAATTAATAATAATAGTTAACATTTATATTAGTATTTACTATGTTCCAAGCACTATGCTAGATACTTTACAGTAATTATCTTGTGCCAAGTATTTATAATTATTATATCATTTGATCTTCAAAATAATCTTCAGAGATAGATGCTATTATCATCCCCCCCAATTTACAAATGAAGAAACTGAGGCAAACAGAGGTTAAGAGCCCTGCTCAGGGTCACCTAGCTAGTAAGTCTGAGGTGCTTTTGGACTCAGGACTTCCTGACACTAAACCTGGAATTTTAAATCTACTAGACCACCTAAACCTAACCAAAGATCTGTGCCAAGTTTCTATTGCAGGGGGCTAATTGTATTGAGTTGTCAAGTGCAGTAAGTGAATCAGTGAACAATGAGTGAGGAGAGATGGTTTGGGGTCACCATTTTCAGCGGAAAGTGGCCAAAGGGCTTTTGACATGCTGAAATATGACTCCTCATGGCTATCCTTCTGTGTCCAGAATTCACCCCCAATCCCAGACAGTGCTAATGGACAAAATTGCACAAGAATCTGACCAAACGAATTGTGGCCAGGATCTCACCTTTACAAAAATGGTTTTCCTTGACTGATAACTTCCAGGTAGAACTTTACCAACCCTGCTTATAGATTATTTATATTATAGATTAATAGTACATTTATAGATTGCATTACAGCTAACAAGGATTGGATCCTGGAGGCAGCTAAATGTTATGTAGGTAGAGTACTGGATCTGGGGTCAGAAGACCTGAGTTCAAAACTGGCATCAGGCACCAGCTGTATGACTTGAGAAAAATCATTTAATCTCAGTTTCTCCATCTGTAAAAAAGGGAAGCAATAATGCCAGCCTTTGAGGGCTTTATGTGAGCAGCAATAGATATTTGTAAAGCATTTAGAATAGTACCTGGCAAAAAGTAAATGCTACATAAATGCTAACTATTACTATCAAATCCTCAGATATTTCCTCAAAGTATGTCTCCATCAATATCTGTGAGTCCTTATCTGATCAAATGTAAACCTTACTCTTTAACATTTAAAACTCTTCACAAGCCTTCCTCCAACTTACCTTTGTTTGTCTCAGTAAACATTACTTCTTCTAGAGCCTAACCATGAGGGTCCATTTGCTATTTCTCACTCATGACTCTACATCTATGTCTTAACCTTTTCAAGGCTGTATCTCTCTCACACCTGGAGTGCACTCTCATCTCATCTCACCTCCCCCTCTTGCAGTATCTTTCTCTTTTCTAAACTCAGCTCAGGAACACACAGATAACTGAGCTACCATTAAAACTTAGATCATCCTTTCAGCTTTCCAGGACTGCTTCTCTATCTAGGTGGCTACAAAAGTGGGTTTTGAGTTCATTGAATTTGAGAAGGTTCTCTAGAACATGTCTTTAAATAGCAGAAAGTCGTGCATATATGGTATTCTTCAAGAATTTTGTTCTTCTCTATCTATCTATTTCTATCTATCTATAGCACTTGACTTGAAATCCAGAAGCCCTGAAATAAAATTTAGCATCAGATACTTATTAGCTATGTAAACCTGACTTAGTCACTCCAATCTGCCTCAATTTTTCATCTATCAAATGGGTTTACATAATGACACTTATCTCAAAACCTGTTGTGAGGTCAAAATCAAATAATTGTTGTAAAGCATTTTGCAAACCTTGAAGTGCTATGCAAATGTTAGTTATATCATCATCATCATCATCATCACTACTTCTTCAATATTTTAAAGTCAAAATGATTTCTCAAGACTTAATCATGTCAAATATAATCATAACAGGATTAGGGGCAGCTAAGTGGCACCTTGGATAGAGCACCAGCCCTGGAATCAAGAGGACCTGAGTTAAAATTCCTCTTCAGACCCTTGACACTTACTAGCTATGAAATCTCAGGCAAATCACTTAATCTTGATTGCCTCACCAGCCTCCAAAAAAATCAATATGAGCTTGGTATTAAAAACAAATTTGAGGCTTATAAATTTAATATATTTATAATATATTTCTTATGATTTTATAAGTTTAAAATGATTGAAATATAAAGAAAGGAAAATTTATCTGTAATCACTTGAAGGGTAAAAGAAAAGATGGAAAGAAAAAGGCTTCATTAGACTTCCAAATTAACACAGCACCAACTTTCTACTTCTGGAAATACTTGTAAAATTATAACTCTGGTGATTAAGGGAAGACTCAATTTCCTAGTTTGTAAAACAAATGGGTTGAACTCAGAGCTGGAGCTGAGCTGGAAAAGACCTCAGAGACCATCATGATTCCTTATGATCTCTCTCAGTTCCCTAGAGGGGGTAAAAACAAAACAAAAATTGAAACTGAGGGGAAAGGAGGCCTCCCACTTCTATGAGTAAAAATTAGTGAACATAAAGAAAAGTGAGTTCACTGACCCTAGTTCTACTCTGTTACTCTTATTGCTTTTAAATGAATGCTTTCTTCCTATTCTCCTTTGGTTTCAAAGGTCAGTTATCTATATAGTTTCCATATATTTTAGTAATAAGAGCTGAAGGTAGGATTGTATTAGCATTCTGAGCTCCAATAATTATCTCATTTTTTTCTTTATGAATAATGGCCCCATTATTTGTCAGAAGCATAGTTATACACAAAAAAATGGTGTAAATTTTTAAAAGAGCCTAACACTTCTTTTTCTGTTTTGCCAATTCAAACCCCAATGTAAGCCTGGAAATAATATGAATATTCAAAAGAATAAATCATATTAGACAACTTATTATTCCATTTTGTATAATTCATTTTGCAAAGTACTTTCATTTAATTGCATAGTGTACTTCTTTTGTTTTTAAATTTTAATTGAAGAAAATGTATAGTGACCATGTGATATCAACTAATAAAGTTTTGGGGTCAAGAAGATCTGGATTTGAATCCTGCCTCAGATACTAACTAATTGTGTGACTCTGAACAAGCTGCTTAATCCCTCTGAGCCTCTATTTCCTCATTTGTAAAGTGGAAGCAAGATTGAAATTAGTGACTTTAAAGTTCCTTCCAATTCTATGATCCTGTGTGTAAACTGCCTCTCAGCCCAAATAAAATCTGCTTTCCTACTCCCATATACCTTCCTTGATTATCAGCAACAAGAACAATTATACTTTATCCTTCTTGGATTCTACAGACTGTCCTTCTTGCTATTCTAACATGAAACCTCCAGATTACGCTCCCATCCTACCTTCTACAAGAGGCCTTTCCCATGCCCTCATTGCTAGTACCTTTCCTATGGGAGACTGCCCTAAATACTATGTCTGTGTGTACGTATGTGTGTAAATACACACATATGTGGGTATGTGTTTCATGTAATATCACATAACAGATCATTATATTATATAATATATTAATATCTATAATATATACTATTTTATAATATGTAACATATAATTATACAACATAGTATAATTATAATAAACTACTATATATTACATATATTATATATACTATAATATATAATAAAATCTGGGTCTACTATACTATATACTACATGTAATAAGTGAGAAATACTATACATACACACATACATTTATATGGGGTGTGTGCACATGTTTAATTGTTCTCTTGTTATATCTATTAGAACATGGGCTCCTTCAGGACAAAGATGTGCTTTGGGGTTTTTTTTTGTATTCCCAGACTTACATATGGTTTGGCACCCAATAAGTGTTTAATAAACCTTGTTGTGCATGGTAATAATGATGATAAAGATGATGATGAGGCTGCTTTGGTAGCTAAGAACAAATACATGATAAATAATAAGATTACTACTGTTAAGAGGCATTCTTTGGTCTCTGTAAAGCCATCGCAAGGTTGCTGGCACATAATGGTGTTTAATGTTTGTAGGACTGAGTGGCAATCCAGAAGGGCTGATAAGAGTATCAGGATCTGTTTGTAGTTTAGTACAGTTTAATTTACTGTTGGCATTGTCTGTTGGATGAATTACAGCAGAGACGGAGTACTGTAACCACTGTTCACGCTTCATCAACAGCTCCTAAGAACCTCTCCTCTGGGGAAATTTTGCTGCAGCAGCTGAGTTCCCTCGTGCATCTCAGTCCCCGTGCAATTTACCTGTGTAATTCCTGTCTTCCTCTGTTCCTGCCACACTTTATAAATAGGGTGATAAACCTTAATGACTGGGGGAAGGGGCAGGCAAGAGATGGAATCGTAGTTGTCCCTTTGGTAGAGCCTTAGGTTGATCCATCAGTCAAGTAGCTACTTACTAGTGAGTCCTTTTCAGATTAGGTCATACCGCCCTAACCTCCAATAATTTGAAACTCAAGTGGAAGGGAGGGAGGGACATTGAAAAACCTAAACCTGAGAATCCTGAAGAATTTTGGAAAATGAGAAGTGGGTGCAATCTCTGTAGGGAGCACAGCACTTTCTCTAGAGAGGACCCTTCAGCAATTCATGACATTAGAGGGTTGTCCTGAAACTGGGGTGTTAAATGATTTGCTCCAGATCACACAGTCTTTGTCAGAGGTCAGACTCAGCCTAGGGGTGATTTGTCTGCAATATCATGTGGTGTATATGCTTATACACTTGAAACCTTTATAAGATTATATCCACCTTAAAGTGGATTTTGCTTATTATTCTTTTATATAAATTAAAAGTATGAGAAAATAAGATCAACTCAAAAGGAAGGTGTGTGTATTTAAAGTAGATGTATCCCTCCTAAATAACACACATATTCCCCACGTTATGTGTATATACTTACATATGCACATATGTGTGTATTATATATGTGTGTGTGTGTATGCATTGTGTGTATGTATCCCTGGGGATAAGAGGATAAAAACTGGATCTGTGATTTCATTGCTGTAAGGAATTTCCTGGAAGAAACTTCTATCATTTCAGGTTGGTGCTGTTTCTACAAATGTTAGCATTAGAGAAATGTTTTATACCAGTGAGGTTAAGTGATTTGCCTAAGATCACACGAGCAGTATGAACCCATATCTTTGTGGCTACAAGACCAGTTCACTACACCAAGTTGCTTCTTAGCTTAACATACATATATACATAAATATATATGTACACATATGCACACATTATCTACTATTGATGGATTATTGATTAGTGCTTTTAGAATTCGTGTTTCCCATTAATAAGCCATGCTGACCCCTACCCCAGGTATAATAACTAAAGCACAGCCAACAAGCCCATCTTGGCTGAGTAATAACATTAATATAATTGTCTTCTCTGTGCATTCCATTTGCAGTGCCCTAAATGATCTCATTTGATTCTAACTACTTGAAGCTTACATTACAGCCATGGCAGATTTCATTTCTAAATCCAAACTGTTTCATTCCAGGAACACCAATGACCTTAAATTTATGAGTTGTAAATACTGTTTCTAATAAAGTGATAATGAATCACTAGTTTCCATCCAATTTGTAAATAATAGGAATATTTCCCTAGCAACAGCCAATTATATCAAAGGAGGAAATCCATTCTATCAAGAACATTTACCCTTCGGCTTTTTTTCAATGTCGGGAAACCTCTTAGTTCTGATTATTTCTTCAGCCCCAAGTCAGCAAAGACCACAGAGATTGTTGTTAAATGGGGCAAGGGGAAGAGCCATAATAATAATAATCCTTAATGAGATGACAGGCTATCTCAGAAGATGCACAGCCAAGGAACCTAATCTCAGTTCGCTCAAGGTCCACTACTTTGGGCAATTCACAGTAGCTCTCTGTGCTTAAGACTGTATCAGTTCAATGAAATTCAATGCTGGTAGAATTTATTAAGGCTGCTAGGTGGCACAGCGGGTAGAGTTTCAGGTTTAGACAATCAGGAAGACTCATCTTTCCAAGTTCACATCTGGTCTCAGACATTTACAAGCTATGTGATCCTGAGCAAATCCCTTAACCCTATTTGCCTCAGTTCATCATCTGTAAAATGAACTGGAGAAGGAAATGGGAAACCATTCTAGTTTCTGCCAAGAAAGCCTCAAATGGGGTCATGAATTGATCAAACAACAAAAAGCAGAGCTCCTGTATTTCTTTAAAGACCAACCTACAACCTAGTATGGGGAGGAAGGAAAGGAAAAGAGAAAGAGAATTTCATAGCATCAAAGAAAGAAGAGACTTAACAGACCATCAAGTTTGATTCCTCCTTTTTTTTAAATAGATGAGGATATTGAGCCCCAGAAAGATGAAATAACTAGGCCTAAGTCACACTGGAAGTAACAGTGCCAGATAGAGGCTTTCGCTAATGAATTTGGAAACTGTTCCTTCATTGTCTCTATGACCTATACACAATATATACCTGTATAGTAAACAGTAAGTATTGAATCAAATTAATTTTTGTCTTTCTTTGTATCCCCAGTACTTAGCTAATTTTCTGGGAGAGCAGGCAAGTGTGGTTAAGTGGCTTACTCAGGGTTAAGTGTCTGAGGTCAAATTTGAACTCAGATCCCTCTGAGGCTTCCTCAAGGCCTGTGATTTATCCAACCAGATGCCCCACTTTGCTTTCAAAAAGCACTTAATAAGTGCTTGTTGGCTGACTGTCATTGCATGTGTGCATATGTGTGTGTGTGTGTGTGTGTGTGTGTGTGTGTGTGTGTGTGTGTGTGTGTGGTTCATAGGTGTTTCTGAAACTTCCCATTCTTGAAGTTCCAAGACTTTCTAAGCAACCAATTTTCCCTTCCATCTCAAGGCCCTGCACACTGTATATTCACATTAGAAGCAACTGACATCATTGCTGTTTGACAACTTCTTCACAATTCTAGTTATTTTAGCCCCATTTTTAGTCTTCATATTTACCATAGTTACTCCAAAAGGCTAGTAGGTAAAGTGGATTATAGAAGAAAGGGAATAAGAGCTATTGAAAGAGTGAGATCCATTCCTACAAAATTCAAAGGAATAACATGAAGAGAACAGAAGGAAGTAGTCAAGATGGAGAATAGAGGAAACCCAAAAAAACTTCAATAGTAGCATAATGATATTGGAAATATCTAAAGAAGCTTATTACAAGGATGTCAAACTCTATAACTAGAATGTCAGGAAAATGCAAATCTCTTGATGACAGGAACAGTTTTGTTTTTGTCTTTGCATGTCAAGAGCCTAGTATAATGTCAATATTACATAATAGATTCTGATGAAATGTTGAACTTAACTTATTTTGCCTTTTTAATGTTTCTAACAGGTGGGGAGAGGAAAGTAATATTCTCCTAATTTTACATTTGGGGGAAGTTCCACTCAAAAAGTTCAATTGGCCTACTGATAGATATGTTTGTCATTTGCAGAACCAATCTTGATTAGCTTTGTTATTGTTCCATTATTTTCAGTCCTGTCCAGGTATCTGTAATCCCATTTGGGGTTTTCTTGGCAAGATACATGAATGGTATGCCTTTTTCTTCTCCAGTTCATTTTACATATGAAGAAACTGGAACAAATAGAGTAAAGTAACTTGCCTAAGGTTACCCAAATAGTAAGATTTGAACTCCGGAAGAGGAGTCTTCGTGATTTCAGGCTCTGAATTCCCTGGACCACCCATCTGCCCTATCTTGATTAAATTAAATCAATTTAATTCAACAAACATTTATTAAGTACCCACTAGTGCAAAACATTGTTTTCTTCCAAGGATACAAAACAAAAAGAGGAACAATCCTTGCCTTAAAGGAACCCCCTGATTCATAGTTAAAGAGAAGAGTCTAGTGTTTTAAAGGAATTAAAAATACACATCTATATTTCTGTCTTCTCACAGATTTAAATGGTAAGGGGACCTTGGAGATGATTTCAGTTGATCTCTTCATTTTTTATAGTTGACAAAATAGAATGTTAAAGGGAGCTAGGTATTTCAAGAAATAGATGTTAGGGGAGAGACTATTCCAAACATGTAGACCTGTTGTACTGGAATTTCACTTAAGGAAAACAGCAAGGTGATACATTAAATTGTAAACTACTATTCGAAGCAAGGTCCTATGACTCCCAAGACAATGATGGTTGCCTCAAAATAGGTAAGAGCAGTTAAGAATAATGGGTGGAAGTGCTTTCCTGGTAAAGTCCTTCTCTTCCAAAGGGGAGTAAGAAGAATAATCCTAGGCTTTTAAGAGTAGGCAAAAAATGCCACTGCCTGCAATTAATACACCCAAATAAGCCTTTGGACTTCAATTAAGGTTTCAAAAGACATCAAGAAATTCTTATTAGAAAAGGCTAGAATAAAAAACTATAGAATATTAGCTAGGTGAGAAATCAAGATCATCCATTCTGGAGCTTTTTAACTTGCTTTGCAAATTTTAAAAAATGTTTTGTGGGTTTTTTTTTTAACAATATATGTTTTTTAAACTAATGTAACTATTTCAATATAATTTATTTTCTTTCTAACTTTATTTTACTTTGATAATTTAAAAAAAGTAATTCTGAGAAAGGAGACATAGACTTCATCAAAATCACAAAGGGGTCCATGATACCTAAAGATTTAGTAACTTTTGATAGGAAAAAAATATATAGGGCTAATTAATAGATCAGGAAGATATTTTTCTATTGTTTAATTTCTTAGTTATAAAATGTGGATTGTAGCTACATATTGTACCATAGTAACTTCAAGGGTTAATATGAAGATCAAATGAGATAACATATGTGAAGTATTTAGCATAGTGCCTGATCTTTAATGAATATCTATTCCCTTCCTTTCATTTATAATTATATAGTTGTGTCACTGGGAAATGAGTGTAAACTGAGAGCATTGGTGTTCTTGTTTTGTTTTGTTTTGTTTCTCTTCCCAGATTATTTTTACCTTGCAAATACAATCTTTCCTTTGCAACAACAACAACAACAAAATGCGGTTCTGCACATATATTTTGTACCTAGGATATACTATAAGATATTTAATATGTATGGGAATGCCTGCCATCTAGGGGAGGGGGTGGAGGGAAGGAGGGGAAAAACTCGGAACAGAAGGGAGTACAAGGGATAATGTTGTAAAAAAAAATTACCTATGCATATGTACTGTCAAAGAAAATGTTATAATTATAAAAATTAATTAAAAATTATATAGTTGTGTAATGTATATATATATACATATATACACGTATATACACATATGCATGTGTGTTTTGTTCATATAAAATCTATGTTTTATATAGATTATAGGTTATATATTATATTGCTGTTCAGTTGTTTTAGTTGTGTGGACTCTTCATTACTCCATTTAAGGCTTTCCTGGCAAAGATATCAGAGTGGTTTGCCATTTCCTTTTTCAGTTCATTTTACAGATGAGATTGAGCAAACAGGAATAGTTGACTTGTTCAGGGTCACACAACTAGTAATTATTTGAGGCTTAATTTGAACTCAGCCATCTTCTGGCATTAGGCCTGGTGTTCTATCCACTAAACCACCTAGCAATCATATTATATACATATATATATATATATATATGTTATATGTTATATAATATATATTTGAATATATATTTTATTTATATAAGGATAGGTATAACTATCGAGGAGATCACTTTCCTGAAGGAGGTGGTCATTGAACTATATACTGAAAGATTGAGGGTTTTCAAGGAAGGACAACATGCAAAGAATGGAGGACAGCATCTAAGTCAAGGCATAGAAGCAGAATTTAGAATGTGTTGTAAAGGGACTAGCAAGAAGACCAATTTGGTTGGGACTTAAGAGTGCACAATTAGTTATTACATGCAAACCTCCTGGAAAGATATGCTAGAGACAGACTGTGAAGGGTTCTAAATGCCCAAAGTAGAGTTTGTATTTTAAACTAAATGCATTGGAGAGTCACTACTTTTGAAATATCAATTTGAAGGATAATCTTTTCAAACGCTTTCACTCCAAGATATGAAACTGCCATTTCATCCATTAATCAATCAGTGATCTAGACAACAATTCATCATTTGACTGAGTTTAAAATTTGAGTTTCAACTTTTCAGTAGCTTCTGTATTTATTACCTTGTTAAAACTATGGTATCATCCAGAAGAGAGGAATTGGAAAGAGTATGGGCTTATAAACGGGTTTGTCTGCAGCTGCCTTTATCCATCTTCTGGAGACTTGCTGGGGTTCTAGAATCATTCCCTTTTCTTCTTACAAGGTAAATAATGGGTCTTGAACAAGGCAAGGAAGCTCAAAGTAAGCTTGACTTCTCCCTTCCTCCCCACACTTCCCCATTCTCCTAGGAGGCAAAATACAGACTGTACCCCCCCCTTTTTTTCAGAGATTCAGGGTCTGCAGAGGTTGGTGTTTGGAATGGAGCTGAAAAAAACTGAGGAAGGTGTGGGAAGGCTCTTCTGTCTAGCCTCCACTCCCCACTCCTAGCTAAACTCCAATCTGGGAGCTACTTGAAGAACCCTCAAAATGGTATAAAAGACAAGAAGATTCATAGTAACATTGTTGTCACAAATCACATGCTCTTGGGCAAGTCCAGCACCATAGAGTATCTCATCTACAAATAAAGGGGCAACAACAGGAGGACCATCCAGAAGTTTGAGAAGGAGGTGGCTTAAGTGATAGGGTCCTGCTAAATAAGGAGGTGGGGGCAACAAATGCTGAGCTCTAAGCTGCATCCTCAATCTCCCCTTCCAACCAGGCACAGAGGCAGGTGAAGGTGGTAGAGCAAAGTAGAAATGGGGGAGTCAGGGGTCTCCATTCCAGGGCTACTGTTTTAGTTCAGAAACAATCCATACTCAAGAACTCGACTTTGTCTTTATCCACCCTAATTTCCTGCACAGATAGACAAAGATTCTTTCAAGTTCTTAAACAAGCTAAAGACAGAGCAGGAAAGGGGCATCAACACTGACATTTATCTGTGGAATTTCAACAAATACTATATATCACATGGTTGATTTCCCTCTCCACAGGAATTTCAGAAACATGAGCACCAGTGCCTTACAGATACTGGCATGCTCCCCTAGGCTCACCCACTTCTTGTAAGCAGATCTAGCTCCTATCCTAGATCTCGCCAATAAGAGTCAAAGATCAAAAGAGCCCAAAATGTTGATTGCAAATCAAAAAGCTGATTTTAAACTATGCATTGAAGCATAATATTCAAAACATGAAAAATGATATTTTCCTGTTTTATTCTGTTTTCATTAGACTACCTCTGAGTATTGTGGCCAGTTCTGGATTATACATTTAAGAAAAGGGATCCTCTTACAAAGGAGAGCTACCAAGATGGGAAAGGGTTTGAGAAGAAAGTGAAGGAGCTAGGAACATTTATCCTGGAAATGAAAACTAACTTAATGGGTTTAGAGGAGACTGAAGGCCTGTTTTCAGATATTTGAAGGACTTTTACAGAGAAATTAGGCATATTTGGTTTGGCTACAGAGATCATAACTAGGAGTGATAGGTAGACATTAACAGAGACCGATTTAGACTTAGCATAAGGAAAATTTCCTAAAAATAAGAGCCATGAAAAAGTGAATTTGGCTGGTTGGGGAGATAGTAGCTTCTTTGTTTCTAAAGTATTTAGAACTGGAAGGGACCTTGGAATCCTGAGTCTAAAATTCTCATTTTACAGATACTTCATTCCATAATATTCTACTTTTCAGGTCATTTTGCTGTCTGGAACATGAGACAGACAGTAGAAATTGCTATTTTCAACTCAGTGGACAAAAAGGTATCTACTTCAGTCAAAGTCACTAAATCTGTAGTGAAGGCCAACAAGAAGTAAACACTAACCAACTCTCTCCATTGCCTACTTCTTGTGTAGGCTTTTTCAAATCTGTGTTAATCTAGTATTTTCAATTTTTAATCTTAAGTACCATATTGTTATGTGAAGTCTTAAGAAGGTAGAAACTGGATATACTGTTTCTTTGAATCTATTATGGAAATATAATGGAAATATATTATGGAAATCTACTTTAGTTTGGGTTACTTTCATTGTAACCATAGCATGGGAAACTGCTTTTACAGTTTACTGAGCACTTTTCATTCACTTTTTGCCCCATTTAGTTTTGTACATGCAAAAATTCCCCAAATGTTCCATACATTTTAGGAAATTTAAGTGAATTCCCCAAGGTCATTAACAGTATGTGACACTGTTGACTGAAAACTAGATTTTATCTTTGTATAATAACTCCATGCTGCCTTTTAGTTTAAAGCCAAGTAATAAAATAATGCAACAGCAATCAAGGCAGGAGCTATCCCTAGTGCTGATTTACAGGAAATAACATTTAACTCTTGACCTATAAATAATCAAATAGATGCTTATTTAAAGCATCTTTTGAGATTGTTAAGATGTTAAGATCTGTGGAATTCTTTCTAATTTGAGGTGAAAAATACTATGCTTTATATTCACAGATCTTAATTTTTTTGAGGGGGAGAAGAGAGGAAATTTTTGAGGCTTAATGGAATGTAGTTCTTTTTGATTAAATACATTCACTTAATTATCCCAGGCCTTGGCCTGTCAGCATTGGCCTTCCCTCAAGCACATTTCTTCTTAGCAGTCACAGTCCCAGAACAAACCCAGAATTTACATTCCCCTAGGAATTCTTCTGAGTGACCTATCAGAAGTGTCAGCTCAAAAGGCATCACTAAGATTACTTGTTTCCAGTGCTAAGTGACCTGTCAAATTCCAACTATTACCATAAATTCAGGTCCTGAGGGAAAAGGGCCAAACTTGGGAACTTTCTGTCCCTGTCACAGGAGTTACCAAAGCCACCAGACTGTGGAGGTGAAGTGCTGACATGTGACCACTGACACATTTCTGTCTCCTTCTCTGAATTTTATGAAATCATAGATTCACAGGATGGCAGAACTAGAAAGGAACTTATAATCAATCTAGACCTATCCCCTAAATTTTCAAATGAAGGATACTCTCAGTTCTGCTAAAAGACAGCAAATGGCAGGCAGCACAGCCCATATAAGAACCTTTATAATCTGGCTTAGTCTAGGTTCCATGTTGCCTCCATTGCACTTTGATTTTAGAATATTAGCTATTTTTTATACTTGAGAGGGATCTTTTTGCAGTCATTCTCCTATTTTACAGATGTGCAAGCTGAGACCCAGAGAGAAGTTCATTGATTTGCTAAATGTTTCACATATAGTGATAGAAGACTGGGTTCAAATCTATATCTTTTGATGCCAAATCCAGTTCCTTAAAATTTTTTAACAGTCTGGGAGTTTATTCCATTAGTGAATGTCTGAATCTGGGATTAATTCCCTTTTGGCTTTGATATTTTAGTTAGAACTCTAGTTTTTGCCCTTGAATACAATGGTCAGCTCTGCTAAACTAAACTCTGCTAAACTGTATTGGTCTTGAGGCTGTGCAAGCAAGCAGCTTGCCCTGCTAGAACTGTCCCTCCAGAAGTGAGGTGATCTTGCCATTCTTCTTCTACTGCTTATATTTCCTCTGGATTTTCTTTGATTGTTTTTAATTTAAAATGTCTTCCTTCTCAGGAGTCAGCTTTGTTCCCTTCTTCTGGTACATAGTGGACTCATGCCATTGGTAGTATGGGATGATATCAATGAGCATGATGCAGGTCTTAACTAGTTGTCTTGGTCTTTGGTGGGCTTCACTGCCTGATAGTATTTATTCATTTATTCAAAACACATGTATAATGCATTTGCTTATGTGCTTAAGTTTTGCCTGGAGCATGGACTATTAAATAACATGGAGAGGGTCAAACAACCAATAGTGTCAGAGACTGGATTTAATCTTCCTAATAGAGGCTAATTCTCTATCATACAACTTGCAAAAAAAGTGATGACCTGCAGACTTGCATTGGTAAAAGGAGTTTCCTCACCTGGTAGTTCCCTATTTTTATGGGCCAAGAGCTGAGATGGGGAGATGGAGAGAGACCAGAACAGATAGAGCATCAAATCTGGGATACAGAACTGGGCTGTATATAATCTTGGCACTTCTATCAACATGTGTAGTCCTGTCATTTTATTTCTCTGAACTTAGGTTTGCTCCTCTATAAAATGAAAGGCTTGGACAAAGTAATATTTAAAGTTCCTTCCACTTCTAAATCCCTCAGAAAGTATTCTACTATAAATAAGGCAGTTCCTACCTTCATTGATGAGCCCACCACCTAATAGGAGAGAACATGCATATAAGTGAGCTAAGAATATAAAGAGCCAAAAAGGGCTAGTGAGAAAATTTAATTTAAGGTTGTTATGAAGGGTTCCCCTTCTTTTTCTCCTAATTGTAGGGGTAGAAAAGAAAAAAAAGATTGATTTTCCTAACGAAAGAGAAATATTTTTATCTAGTGCTAGTGCACAGTATCTGTCATGAAGTAGTGCTTAATAAATACTTATTGGCTCCTTGAATGAATAAATAAAAGTTATTAATACTATTGCCATTATTATTTACTCTTTATATAACATACAGAACTTAACAATGTTAGGCAAGTAAAATATACATTTTGTACTCAAAGAAAACTTATTGAGTAAATAATAAGCATTTATTAAGTGAGGATTCTAGAATAATATGTTGGTTGTGAACCTGAGTGACTAAGAAGATAGTGGTGTTCTTGACAGTAATAGGGGAGTTTAGAAGGGAAGATGTTTTGGGGAGAAATATAATGAGTTTAGTTTTAGACATATAGGATTTAATATTTTTATAAGATATCTAGTTTGAGATATCCAATAATCAGCTGGAAATGCAAATGTAGAAGATAGGAGAAAGGTGAATAAAAGCTATGCAAGTACATCTGAGAATCAACTACCTACAGATAATTGAATTTATGGAAACTGATGAAATCACCAAGTTCCCTGTAGAGGGAAAAGAGAAAAGGGGAGAAATGCAATAGAGTACTACCACAGAAATCTAAAAAGAAGAGAATATTAAGAAGAACATGATTGACAGTGTCAGAGTTTATATTTGACATTTGAATAATATGGCCAGTCCATCACACTTGCATTCTCTCATAGAGTCTGAATGCTTGGCAGTTTAACACAAGCAAGCAAGGACCTCAATGTTCAGTACCTTATCTTTTCAGGCAATCTTCAGAATCTTCCTAATACAATTTAAATGGAAACAATTCAGTTTTCTAGCAGGGAACTAATAGATTGTCCAGGTTTCACAGGCATACAACAATGAGGTCAGTGCAACAATCTCTAGACCTTCAGTTGGCAGTAATTCTAATACCTCTTCTCTTCCCACACTTTCTTTTGGTGTTTCCCAAACACTGAACTAGCTCTGGCAATGTGTGCATTAACCTCATCATCTCTGTGAACATTCCTGGAAAGCATATTGCTAAGATATGTGAATTTACCCACAGCATTCAAAATGTCTTAATTTGCTATAACTTATGGTATCATAATGCTGTGGTGCTGGTTGGTGGAGAACTTCTGTTTTCTTGATGGCAATTATTAAGCCAAAATTAACAGAAATGTTAGACAATCAATCCATACTTTCTTTCCTCTCAGCTTCACAGGCTGCATCGAGTGCACAATCATTTATGAATAAAATGTTATGTACCACCTCTCCCTCCACTTAAGCATTGGTTTGTAAACTTTTTAAGTTGAAGAATTTACCATCAATACAGTAGTTGACCTTAATGTTTTTTTCCAATACCCATTAAAACACCCAAAACCATCAATGAAAACATCATGCTAAAAATCATAGGATAAAGCACCCAGCCCTGTTTCATTCTACTGGGGACTGGGAATGCATCATCCATTATCCAGAATCTGTGTAAACATGCTGTCATGGAACTGATGTACAACACAAAGTTTGTTATGATTCCCCACAAGCCCTCATAACTGATGGTATCAAAAATCTTGGTCAGATTGATAAATGCTGTGTATAGACCTCTGTTCTGCTTGTAGCATTTCTTCTGGAATTGTTGGGCTTACAAATGTCATATTGATTGTTCCTTGGTCCTTTCTGGTTTTTGGGTAGATGACCATCTTTCAAGTGAAGAATCAAGCTGTTTGGAAGAACTCTAGCAAGAATATTGCCAGCAATGACTAAGAGAGAGATATCCTCTTTGTGATAGTCACAGGACAACCTACTTCCTTCTCCAATATAGATAGAGACAATGGAGGCATCTTTGAACTCCTAGGGGCTAACTTCCTCTTGCCATAATTCAGAAAATTTCAGTAAGTTTTTCTATGCATAGTGAAACCATTGTCTTATAATTATCAGCTGGAAAAGAATCAGCAACAGGCATTTTGCCACACAGGAATCTAATAGCATTCAAACCTCTTATCCACTTGGAAGTTTGGCTGGAGTGGATTTGACTCCAACCTGAAATATCCTGTCAATGGCATTAGCATTGGTTCATGATGGCTCTGTTGAGAACACTATAAAAGTGTTCAGCCCATTTTTCCAGCATCATTTCCTTATTATTAACCAATGTGGCTCCATTATCATTGAGTAGTTGAAATGAACAATAGGCCTTTGGCTCATAAATAGTCATCAGAGCATTATAAAAGTGCTTTGGATTGTTACTACCAGTATAAAACTGAATTTCATTTGCTTTTTTACAGAGCCAAGAATCCTGCATCTTTCTAAGCTTTGCTTGCATTTTACCTTTGAAAGTGTTGACCAACTAAGGATGGATGAACTGTTCTGCTGGAAAATCCTATGGATTTCTTATCTTTATTTTTTGTTTAGAAGCATCTAAATTTTTCCATCATTTTTGTCAACTCGGTCTTAGGATTTGAGTGTTCTGGCCCAAAGGAGTAAATGTGGTGCTGCATACAAGATTTCTGAAAGTTGCTTATTCCTTTTCTGCTCCACTGTTGTCAACCATGTGTTGACTCAGCCTCCCTCTAAATTAACAACAAATTGTTCCCAACCAGAGAGGTACTTTAATCTGTTGACATTAACTCTTCTGGTACTCATCTTGCCTTGGGATCACTGCCTTTGTTTAATATGAATGTTTTATCTTGGACAGGATAAGTCTATGATTGGTACAGCATTCTGTGCCACACATTGCCTTTGATCTCTTCAGAAGTTATCATGGTGGAAGCATTTGCACTCATGATAGTGACATGGTACATTTTTGCAAGTAGAAATCACATTGTTGTGAGTCTGGCATTCACTTCTTTGGGGCATACAAGTTTGTGAATCAGATTAATTTTGATTGCAAAACCTATGCCAACTTCATGGCATTTCTCAACACACTCACTCCAGAAAAATGTGTATTTAACTCCTATTTTGGTAAGCTGGCTTCATTTGCCAGCCTTGTTTCATCAGGGCTGGTATTCAGATGTGATACTTGCTGAGTTCTTTTGCAACAAGAATTATTCATCTTTTAGGTCTACTGAGTTTGTTTTTGTCCATAAGTATGCACACATTCCACATATCAATGGTGAGTGGAACCATCTTCGCAAAAGTTTTGTACTTTTTTGTGTTTCAACTAATTGGTAGGATACCTATCTGTCATAGTAAATAGCAAAAGTTTTGATGAAGCAGACAATTTTAGGCACCTTTTCTAGCCCCTTCATCACATCAGGAGACAAGCAGTATATTTCTTTAAAAAGGCTTGTCATCATTTGGAACTATGCCCAAAAGATTAGACCATGCATACCCTTTGATCCAAGAGTATCACTACTGGATTTATATCCCAAAGATCATAAAGGGAAAGTACATGTTAAAAAACTTGTAGCAGCCCTTTTTTAGTGGCAGGAACTGAAAATTGAGTGGATGCCCATCAGTTGGGGAATGGCTAAACAAATTATGATATGTGGCTATATAGGAATATAATTATTCTATAAGAAAAGATGAGCAGAGTGTTTTCAGAAAAGCCTGGAATGATCTATACGAACTAATGTTGAGTGAAATGAGTAGAACCAGGAGAAAATTGAATATAGTAACAGCAATATTATAGGATGATCAAGTGTGATGGACTTGGGAGCTTCTCAGCAATGTGATGATTCAGGATAATTCCAACAGAGTTAGAATGGAAAATGCCATCTACATCCAGAGAGAGAACTATTGGGGGTTGAATATGGATTGAAACATAGAATTTGCACCTCTTTTTTGTTTATCTGTTTGCTTGCTTTTTTTTCTCATGGTTTTTCCCTTCTGGTCTGATTTTTCTTGTAAAACATGACAAATATGGGAATATGTTTAAAAGGATTGCACTTTATTTAACCTATAACAGATTGCTTGCTATCTTGGGAAGGAGAGAGGTAAAGAAGGGAGGAAAAATTGTAATAAAAAATGAATGTTTAAGACTATATTTACATATATTTGAAAAAAAGTACTGCCCAAACAGCCAAAGGATTGTCAAATTCCCCCCGCTGCTTCAGTTCAGTGAGGAGACAACTCTATGGCCTGGGTTGCTTATGTGCATGAATATTTCTACAACTCTCAGTGTACCCAAATCTGCTGCTTTATTATTTGCCTATCAACAAAAACTTTGAGGTGAGTAAAAAAAAAGTAAAATGATATGAATGATGTCTTTTAACTTGCTTATAAATTGGACCTAAGTGAGGCAGAATTGCGTGAAGTCATTAACTTCATTCTTTCTTTCTAGTCATGGGAATCCAGTCATAAGACAAAAGTCAAAATGCCTGATGATGGCTTGGGATGCAGTAGATAACCCTGGAATATTTGATATCTAACCAAGCTCTAAATACTTCAGAGCTCCTTCTTCACTGCCTTCATGACCAATTGGAACAAATTGTTCACATCTGCCCATTCCATTGGAGGAAGTCTTCACATGCTTGGGATAAATACTCCCCTAACTCTCTGACAGATTTGAGGCCATTTGGTTATCCCGAACCTGTTTTAGCTCATCTGGAAAAATAGTTTACTGAGATGTGACCACTGAACATACCATAGTTTCTTAGAGCCAGAGGTGAGAATTGGGTGGTAAATGGACACTAAATGAAGAAAAGAGCCCTGAAAATGGCTCGGCAGCCTGCACACCAGAAGAACTAGTCTTCTTCAACACTCATACATCCCTAGCTGAGTAGTATAAGATAAGGGGGGATGGAGAGGAGGAAGCTTTCAAGCACTGGTTTCAATTTTTCAATAAAATACGAGAAGTTATTACATCAAGATCCTCAAGGACAGGAAATGCTTTTTATTTCTCTGCAGTTATTAAGCACACAGATACTTAAGGTGTGTGTGTGAGAGAGTTAAAAAATGAAAATCCAATAATAGCTCTTTGTGAGTTTCCAAAGGAGACATTCATAGTTACTCTCCTGGGAAATGAGCTTCCAACCCACTAAGTCATGTTGCAGACATGATTTAGAGGCTCCAATCAAGCCCTGAAATGAGTTGTTTCCAATGATAGCAGCCAAATTGGAATCCAAGACAGGGGAGACCCAAGGATGGATCTGCCATGTATATCCTCAATCACTCAAATGGAATGGAGGAGATGGAATTGATCCAGAAAGCTGATGGTTTGGATAAGGAGGGGAGCTTTTAGTGCAAATCACACTTGTCAGAGGCCATGATCTCATTCAAAAAACCAGGATGTTAGTGTCATAGGGGCCTAGTTCTGAGGCCTTATACTGCCTTTCTATGTCCTCAGCTTTCAACTGCTTTGAGCCGCTTAGAAACTCCCAGCTGCATTCATGATTCAGAGCAATATGAACTGCACAAAGCCCATATCTTTTATATGAATTGTTAGATATTGTTGGAGGAAATAACACAAAGCCTAATTGTGGAGGCAATTGGTCCTCTTGCTTTCTAAAGAAATGTCATATAGTTCCTCTCCAAAGGAGCCATAAATAATATCCCAATGGCAACAAAAATAAGGGATCATAGAGCAATGGATCTGGCCCATAGCAGTGAGACAATGTCCAAGGTAACCTAGCTAGTTAGTAGCATGGCAAACACTAGAACTCATGTCTTCTCACTCATGTGCTTTCTAATCCCCCAGTCAGGGGTTAACATTTATTACCTTAGAGACATTGGGCAAGTCATGTAACCCCCATGGGCTTCAACATTCTCATCAGTAAAATGAAGAGGTCAGATCAGATAATCTCAGAGGTCCTTGCAGCTTGAGATCTCTGATACTGAATGCTTCTCAACTCCAGATGATGATGACCTCTTTATTCTTCCGAGAATTAAATGCTATTTTGTTTTCTTTCTCATTTTTTCCATTTTGGTCTGATTTTCTTGGGCAGTATGATAATTGGGGCAATATGTATAGAAGAATTTCACATATTTAACATACATTGAATTACTTGTCTTCTAGGGGAGGGGAGAGGGGTAAGAGAAGGAGAAAAAAAATTGGAATACAAGGTTTTGCTAGGAAGAATATTGAAAATTAGCTATGCATATATTTTGAAAATAAAAAAGCTTTAGATAAAAAAGAGAATTAAATGAAAATTCCAATAAACTTGGGATGGAGAATGCCATCTACATCCAGAGAGAGAACTATGGAGACTGACTGTGAATCAAAACATAGTATTTTTACCCTTTTTTGATCTGGCTGTTTGTTTGGTTGTTTTTTCTTTCTCATTTTTTTTTCTTTTTGATCTGATTTTTCTTACACAGCACAATGAATATGGAAATTACATCCAGAAGAAATGCACATGTTTAACCTATACCAGATTGCTTGCTGTATTAGGAAGGGGGAGGGAGAAGGAGAAAGAAAAATTTGGAACACAAGGTTTTGCAAAGGTGAATGTTGAGAATTAAATGATAAAGGGACTTCATCTTCACTTACTTTCACGGTCACAAGAACTCAGAATTGGAAGGCATCTAAGAGGCCATTAAATTCCCCTTTCCAGTATCATTATAAAGTGGTTATTCATCCTTCATTCTTGAAGAAGATCAATGACATGATGAGGGTGACAACTTGTGAGTGAATTGGATTTAAGTGAAGTGGAGCTTACTGCACAAAGTCATCAGCCCTTCCTCCTTCACAGACACCAGATTCTATTGGCAAAAGGCATAAGTCGAGAAAGAGGGGGAGCCTATAAAATCTCTAGGAATTCCAGTCCACTTTCTGGTTGTTGGATTATTTCAAATCCATTGGAAAGGCTGCATAATAAAGTTGATAGAGTTCTATGAAGAGTGCCAATTTCAAGCTTTGCTCCTGATATTGGGTTTGTAACTCTAGGCTAGTGATTTTGCCTCTCAGTTCCTGAGAACTCTCTAAGACTACCATGTTGCAGATATGCATCTGTGGAGACAGTTCCCATACTAGGAAACTGGAAGTTACCCTAACAATGATGTAATGACATATTCAGACCTCTTACTCCCCAACTACTCCCCCATATTTATTCTCCAATAAACTCTGCTCTGCAATTCTTCCTTACTAGCCCCAGGGTACCGAAGGCAGAAACAGAATTTCCTGTTTTGATCTTTGGGTTCTGTGACTTTTAGTCCTGAGATAAAGAGAGCTGTCTCAATCTCTTCCTAAGAGAAGTTGAATGTCTGGAAGTCAAAAATCACCTCCACTGCTACAGGTAGGATTCAGCATGGTTCAGTAGAAAGAATAGTAGGTAGCATCTAATATCTTTGGCTACTGAAACCACTGATCATCAATTTATTGATTAATCAGCCAATCTAATTAATAGATTGGTAATTAGCCAGAAATGCTGACTCTCTGGTTTTTCATTTGTCTCATATATAAATGCTAAAATAACTAGTTTGCTCATATATTTATAAGAGCAAAGAAAATCTGAATGACATTATTTCTTCAGACTATGCTTGACTATGTTCATGAGATCCCTGCCAGCTTAATATGTATGAATTCAGAAACAAAGAAAAATCAAAACAAGTTATAGATTTAATTGAATTGAATTTAGAAACACAATTTATTCTATGCAACGAACTATGGAGCTGCAAAGACGAATGAAACTTCTTACCTTCAAGGAATTCATAGTCGAATAGATTGATGTTTTGATCTTGTATGGACATCCACAAATTGTATGTAGAGCTATTCTCATTGATTATGATCAACCAAGAACATAGAGACAAGTTAACTCAATAAGATCATAAGAGCTGGAAGAGACTAAAAGGTCTAATTCTGTCATTCTACAGATGAGGGAACTGAGTGAGCTCCAGGCAGGTAAAGTGATTTGTTTAAGATAACTTAAGTTGTAAGTGGCAAAGATGGGTCCAAGTCCTTTGATTTTAAATTTATGCCTTTTTACATTCTGTCTTAGTGTCTTACAGAAAAAAATAACATGTGGTCATTATCAAACTATGTATAATACACTGTTAATTTTAAAATTAGAAGAGGCCATTTATTGTATCCTTTCTGTGATGAGTGAGTTCTTCCCACAGCATCTCTGGCACCTCCCTAAACATACCTTTTTCCCACAATAAGCTTGATATTATTTAACAGACATAAGCAAGTTTGTTATAGGTTTGCTTTGTAAATATGTTGTTCTATTCACCCAATTAGGAAATCTATAGAAGCCAGTTTGGATGAGCTTAGGGAAAGGAACCCCTGTCTTTGGTTTCCTCCATTAGAGTTTAGGGTGACAACTCATGGAGAAGACCAAACAGAGAAGTCTGGATGGAAATGGTTTCCTTCTGTCCAGATTGCTGAAGCTGCTGCATTTCATCATCAAGACTTGTTCTTAGTAGGAGAAGCTGAAAACTTTTAGCTCTCCTCCTCATTAAATGTCCCATCAAGGTTGGTTTTCGGGCAGCTAGGTGGCGCAGTGGATAGAGCCCTGAATTCAGGAGGACCTGAGTTCAAAATCTGGTCTCAGACACTTAACACTTCCTAGCTGTGTGACCCTGGGCAAGTCACTTAACCCCAGCCTCAGGGGGAAAAAAAAGGTTGGTTTTCACTTGTCAGAAAAATTCCCTTTCAGGAGATATTTAAGGTGTCTTAATGTTTCTCTTGAGAAAAAACATTCACCATCAATTAATTGATTGCTGGCCAGTCTAATTAATAAATTGATTATTAATTACCCAGAAAATCTTTCTCTCTGAATTTTAATTTGTGTTACTCTTTAAATCTAAGCATCTCCTTTAGACAATCATGATAATGATACAAGGTCCTTCCATATCCTGCTTGCTTTCCTCTGACAACGTCCAGAATATCAGTGCTCTTCCTAAAATGTGATACTTAGAACACCTATAGAATTATAACATCTCAGATTTAGGAGAGACCCTAGACATAATTAAGCCTAATTATTTTATGCTCAAATGGATCAATGAATCTATGGCTTATTGCTTTCAGAGTTTTCTCCAGTGATTCAGATTGGAACTCATCTATGATGGACCATTCTGTAGGACTCCAGTTCATATCTTTTCATAAGCTCACCAAAAAGGTCAATTTATATGTTAATGGTCTACTTCACTTTCTCCTGGCATCCTGAAGTTACTAATGAAGCACTCTGGTCATTTACCTCTTACTCCTTGCCATACAATTAGTCCATCTCTTCCTATCATACATAAGATTGCATCTTTTGCTTCTTGTTTATTGGCAAAGAAATGTGCCTCCTAGGTGAGAATCAACTTGTTTAAGGTCACATAGCTAGTGAATAGTCTCCTTTTTCTCAGTCTATTTCTTTCCATTCTATACCACACTGCCTCTTAGTCTCCTGTGGGAAGATTAATCCCATGGTCAGGGATGGTAGTGCCGGAATTATTTTTCAAAAGAAAAACTTCACACCTTCCCCACATACATTCTTGTGTTCAATAATTAGTCTAACACTAATCAGTCTATGCATTATTGTCTTTGCCATGTTAATTTTGTGAGACAATGGTGCGTAACTCAAAAACAGGGCAAAGCTAGATGATAAATTGGCAAAGGGCTCATGGGATGGCTGCATTATTCATGAAAACATACCAGAACAACCGAAGGATAACATTAGATTTTAAATCAGAGAGCAATTACAAGACTATTATTCCAAATGGTGTAATTGCCACACTTACAGTGTGTATTACACAGATACCACTCACTGGCAGATTTCCTCATTTTCATTTAAGTCCAATCGGAAAGACTATGTATATGCTTTAAAAGGGTCTGTCAAGACAAAGAAAAATGTATACATCTGCATGATTCTTCCAGAGCATCAATCATGAACTCAGGTTGAGTTCTGTTTTCAAAAGCTTTTTGAAGTATTTCAAGGTTCTCTCTTCCCTTTCATACCAAGTAGTACAGGTCTCTGTTATGTGATTTTATGGATGGTCCAGGTTTCAAGGCAATCAGAGATGCTTCATTTCCTTTCTTTTGACTTTAATCCTTCAGCTGCCTGGAACTTGTCTTCATCTAATACTCATTAAATCACAGGCCTTGAGCTGAGATTGACTTTTGTGATCACCTACTTCAATCACCTCATTTGATGGAGGGGAGAATGCTTTTGTGTTCCCTTTATTTTATAGGGTTCCTTTTGAATGGAAATGTTCTCAGAAAGCTATATGATCTGTGAATTAGATCATCAGATAAAGAGGCTAGGGGGATACATTAGGTTTCTCATGGAATCTGCAGACCCTTTCCAGGGTGTACATGTTTTGGCAAGTGCTTCCATTCTAGCTGAATCCAGAGAATCCTATTCACTCACTTAACAATTCAACACCCATTTGTCAACTACTTACTCTGTCTAATGCACTGTGTTAATCCTTGAGTTAGGAGAGTTTTTCAAGATCATCTAGTCATCCCTCTTATGTAATCCAGACATTTCTTCTACAATATTCCTGAGAGAATCTTTTGCCTAAATAGCTTTCTCTAGGGACCTTTTCCCATAACTGAGTTTTTGGGTCATTCAAAGGTTTGTGAATGCCTTTCTTATTTCTTATCATATGAAAATGAAATCATTGCATTACCTTTACAGGAGGAAACTTTGGTGGCTTGCTGGTGAGTTTATATTATTCTAGTTTTAATTTCACCCACAACATGGTTGTCAGCCTATGGCACTGTTCTAAAAGGTTCTCTTGCTGCTGTTGTTCATCCTTTATTCTAGTAATGTCTTGATTTTTGCATGAATTGGATTTAAATGAGGCAGAAATGCAAAAATTGCTCAGCACCATTCTTTTGTCCAGAGTCATATTAAGTTCAGTACCATTCTAAGGAATACTATTCTAAGGAGCTTTCTACCATTGTTTACCACAGGGATCTTCTTTTTTTGTATCTTTCCCCCCGCCTTCCTTCTCTTTTATTGCTTTTCTTTTTCTCTGTTTTCCTCTTTATTTTTCGCTCTTTGTCGCTAGCCTATGCCTTAAGATTGCCAGTGGTATCAATAAACATTGCTTAATACTACTAGAGAACCTTATAGTTGAGGGCATTATTAATCCTATGTTAGGATATTGCAGATCTATGCCCAAAGGTAGAACTGGAATCACACATTTTTGGACGCTAAACCTGAGGTATGAATACCCAGATAAAATTATGTACTTTTGAAATCATATAATTAGAATTGGGAGGTGATATTCTTCCCTTTTCTTCTTTCCTCTTTCACTTGTTAGCTTCTTATTAGTAGGGATAGATATAGAGGGAATACCATCTCCTTCCCTGGGTTATTGTGAGCATAAAATGAAAGCATATTTGTGAAATGCTTTTCAAACCTTAAAGAACCCACAGAACTGCTACTCCTATTATTATTTTATCTAATACCAAGTACTGTTGTTCTTTGCTTTTAGGAATAGGAATATGAACTGGACCTTAATTTTTATTGTTATAGGATATTCCTAGACAAGGAAATTTCATTATTTTTCTGTAATTTATAGTCTTAGAGAGTTCTTTAGGACAGTAAGAGATAAGTGACTATTTCAGGGTTATTCTGCCAATATGGATCAGAAGTAGGATTTTAACCCAGGTCTTCCAAGACCAGCTCTTTAGTCACTCCTCTTCTATGTCTTTCACCTTGTGTGTCCACATTGTTGTGGCTCAGGCATTTCAGTCATGTCTTACTATTCATGACCCAATTTATTTACTTTTATTTATTTATTTATTGGGCAAAGTTAATATTTATTTTTAACATTTATTTTTCTGGTTCATTTTACAGATGAGGAAACTGAGACAAATAGGGTTAAGTGACTTGCTCAGAATCATACAGATGATAAGTGTCTTGAGGTCTGATTTGAACTCAAGAAGATGAGTATTCCTGACTATAGGCCTAGCATTCTCTCCACTGTACCACCAACTTCCCTGTATATATATATATATATGTATATATATATATATATATATATGTACATATATATATATATGTATAGGTGCATACAAGTACTTAATAAATGGCTATTGAATTGACTGATATAACACTCAGAAGCTAGACCAAACAAATCACATCCTGTTATATTCTGAAAAGTTCCTATGAACTCCAAAGTCCTAGGCACTCTAAAAAAAATCAGGATCCTGATCTAATATCAGCATCAAAGGTTGAGTGAAGTCAACAAGCATTTATTAAGCACCCAGTGAGCAAGTTTCTGTGCACTGGAGATTAAAAAAAAAGGCAAAAAAATGTCTGCCTTCAAAGAGCTCATAAGCCAGTGGGGAAGATGAAGAGCCTATGATTGCTATCCCTAATAGCAGTCTCAATGATTAGATCACAGGATCAGATTAAGATCAGAAAAGAAACTTAGAGAACATTTTACCCCACTCTCATTTGACAGAGGAAAGTGAGATGGCTCAAGGTAAAGTGATTTGCCCCTGATCATACAGATCGTCAGTGACAGAGTTCAAACTTAACCCAGGTGCTTAAACTCTGAAGTCAGCACTTTTTCCAATGTACTTTATGCATGCATGGCCAAGAGCTATAGCTGCCAAATATCCCTGATGTCCCTTAATGATCTATTAATTTATCATGCTCCCTCAAGGAAGCCAAGCACCAGCATTGCTGTGATGGAAAAAGAATGGAAATGGTAGGAAGAGAAGGAAAAAATATCTGGGTAGCTGGCTTGGTACTCAGACTGCAGCAAAATTTTCTTCAAGGGCATTAACATACAACTGATAGAGTCAGGCAGACCTCCACGGAGGATGGTTGATGGCCTTTTAACTTTGCTTCCTGAAATAACAATTTTGGTCCCAATGGTAAAGAGCAAAACAAAATGAAATGAAACAGACAAACAAAAAACACCTTAGAAAAGATTGCATTCATTGCAAGGTGCCATACTTGTCCTTCCCATCCGTGGGAGGTTGAATTCAAGATTCTCATGAACACCTTTCTTTCAATTTTCCTCATCTCTACTAAGCTATCCCTTTGTCCCTCACATAAACAGGCAAGAAGGTAAAGTAACTAGCTGAACCAAACCCTCAAAAGATTGAAGTTGGAAGTCACCTGCAATTCATGCTTCTGATAAGAAAGGAATAAAAGATTAGTCATCTTAGAAGTGATTCAGAAGGAATATGCTATTTTTGCCTCCTTACTACATCATACTTGAAGAGTTGGGGAAGGTATACTGTGCTGCAGGATCTGGAGGAACTCAAAAGAAATGAGTGTTTCCAGAATGAATACTAGTAAAACCAGTCATCTTAAAGCTATATTGTATGTATAGATAGGGAGGAGAGAAAAAGAAAGGAGGAGGAGAAGAAAAAAGGAAGGAAAAGGACAAGAGAAAAGAGGATGAGAGAGGAAAAGGGAAGAGTAATGGAAAGAGAAAAAGATAGGGGAAGAAAGATTAATAAAAGAAGGAAAGGCAGGCAGGAAGATTGGATAGAAAAGAAAAAAAGGACGGGGATAATGAAAAAGAAAAGAGGAGAAAAAAGAAAGGAAGGCAAAGGAGAGAGGAGAAATAGAGAAAAGAAGAGAAAAGGAGAGGAGGAATGGAAAGAGAAAGGAGAGCAGAAGGTAAAGGGAAGGAATAGGAAAGAAAAGGGAGGACAAAAAAAAAGACAAAGACAAAAATGGAGGAGAATAGAAAGAAAAAAAAGGTAGGAAAGACAAAGGGGAGGGAGGAAATGGCAAGTAAGAGGGGAGATAAAAATACAAAGGAAGGAAATAGTAAAAGAAAGGAAAAGGGGGAAACAAAAAGGAAAAGGAGAGAGGAAAGAAAAGAAAACAAGAAGAGGATGGAAAGGGAAAAGGAAAAGCAAAGGGAGTGGGGAAATTTGAATAGGAAGGGGAAAGCAAAGAAGGAGAAATGGACAGGGAAAGAGGAAGGAAAGGAAAAGAGAAAAGGAGAAGAAAGAAAAAAGCAGCGGTGAAAAGGTGGAAAACAAAAGGGGGAACAAAAGGGAAAGGGGAAAGTAAAAGGTGGCTGGAGGCTGTGTGTATGTGTGTGTCTGTGTGTGTGTGTGTGTGTGTGTGTGTGTGTGTGTGTATGTGCTGACTCAGCTGAATATGATTTCACTCTTTGGCACTTCCCTTAGGAAATAAAAAAAAAATCTTTTTGGAAGATTTTTGATCTCATTTCCACTGGATATTTTGGAGGACTCCCCCTGCCTTGTTAGCGGTTTTCTGCTTGAGATAGTAAAGTCTCCTTGCCAAGCATGACTGCTCCAAAATACCTTGGGATGAACAAGGCATCAGGGCATGAAAGGCAGTACATTTTCATGAGCTCCCCGCTTTCTGGGATGCTCAGTGACACACGGCTGATTACTCTCCCGGAGAAAAGGAAAGACGGATTTGAAAAGCAGTGATAGCAGAGAAACTTGGATCAATTGTGGCTGCTGGAAACAGCTGCTAGAGCAACGGATAGAGCTCTGGACCTTGGAGTCAGAACCTCAGATACTTTCTAGCTGTGTTCTCTGGGCAAATCACCCACCTCTGTTTGTTTCAATTTCTTCATAAACTGGGGATAATAGTAGATATAAGGATCAAATGATGTAATATTTGTAAAAGGTCTCTGGCATATAAAAATGCTTCTTCCCTTGCTTCAAAGACAATTTGTCCCTTGGAAATCAGATAGTACTATGGACTCTGCAGCATTCTGATAATTGTAGCTGACAGCGGCTGCTGCTATGCCTGGAACAGTCACAATTAGGTTTTGGGACTTGTAGGTAAACCCAGGATATTTTCTGGAAGTGAACCCTCAGACTGCCCTAGAAAGGACCTGATCTTTATGAATATCCTGTGGGACTCAGCCAGATGTTCTAGGAGCTTTCCTCCTTCAAATCTTCCATTTTGGTGCTAGAAGATCTGTTGTTGGGGAACAGTAAAGTGAGTATTGGATCTTGAGACAAGAGAGTTGGGTTTGAATACCGCCCCTAATATTTACTAGTTATGGGTCCATAAGCAAGTTTTTTCATCTCTTCTCAGTTTCCTTATCCGTAAAATGGGGATAATGGATCTACCTTATAGGGATATTGTGAGGAAAGTAGGCCCATTCAAATGCAAGTGATTTTGATGAGCACCATGAAGGCTTCACAGGAATGTGCTAATTTGGGCACCCTTAATTTGATAAAATTTTTATTAACATCTTTTGTTTTTTACACAATCATAATTTCTCCCAATAGTGCATCCTTTCTCTTCCCCAGAGAGCCATACTTTATAACAAATACTATTTTTAAAGACAAAAAAAAGAAAAGAAAAAAAGAAAAAAAAACCTGATCAATATGTCAAAAATGTCTGAAAATATGTGCAATACCTGTGAACTTCCCACCTTTAAAGGGGGTTAGGTTGAAAGCAGTATATCTCTTTTTTCAAGCCATGTTTTTTTTTTTTTAATTTTGCAACATTTATTTTGATTTTTGTGTTTATGTAGTTGTTTTGTTGGTTTTTTTTTTATTTTCATTGTTGTAGTCATTTTGTATATTGTTTTCTTGGCTTTGCATCAATTCATATAGATAGATCCCTTTAGGTTTCTCCATATTAATCACATATATTTTTTTCTTACAGCATATTAATATTCTATTACATTCATTTACCACAATATGTTTAGCCATTTTCCAATTGATGGGCATTTGCTACCTTATTTTCTTTTAGAATATCTCTGAGAAAGAATCTACTTGCTCCAGGTGTTAAAACTGTTGGTTAAATCTTTGTCTAGAAAATAGCAGAGTTAAAACTAGCAGTCTTGGCATTTAGAACAAGTAGAATCAGATAAGAACCTAGAGTAAAAAGCATTTCCTTGTGCAATTCATTCATCATGAAGACCCAGGACCTTGGCCCCATTGCTGAAGGAGAATGGAGGAAATGGGTGATCACTTATTTTCCTAAATTTACTAAGTTATTCTTACTAGTTTGTTCATATGCTGCTGGAAGAGTGAAAATACAATGAAAATGTAAATATAACAATTTTTAATTTTTTTATACTTTTTTTGGCTTTTACATTTATCTGTTCTAGGATAAAGTCTCAATCATTTCACTCTAGTTATGCTCCTAGGAAAAAGGGGAAAAATCATCCTAATTCTTATGTCATATCAGGAAAGATAAGTACTCATGAAGCTAACTTGGTGACTCATCAGAAATAATGGAACTGTAATCTGGAATTCAGAACAGTGCATAAGCTCTTTTCGTAGTGGCTAGAAACTGGAAGATGAATGGATGCCCATGAATTGGAGAATGGTTGTGTAAATTATGGTATATGAATGTTATGGAATATTATTGCTCTGTAAGAAATGACCAGCAGGATGAATACAGAGAGGCTTGGAGAGACTTACATGAACTGATGCTGAGTGAAATGAATAGAACCAAAAGATCGCTGTACACTTCAACAACAATATTATATGAAGATGTATTCTGATGGAAGTGGATATCTTCAATATAAAGAAGATCCAATTCAGTTCCAGTTGATCAATGATAAGTGTGTATATATATATATGTATATATGTATGTATGTATGTATGTATAATTTTTTAGTAACCTAGGATCAACTTTTTTATGTATAAGAGAGATTTATTTACCCTCCCTCCTAATATACTGAATAAAATACCATCAAGGAGTATATGAAAGCTTGCAAAATTCCCATCACCCCCACCAAAATAATTAGGCTTCAAGTAAATGTTAGTAGCTTGTTATTAAGAAAGTCACTAGATTCAATTGCAATTCGCTATGTTAACATCAAGTGTTAAATGCCTGGAATATTCAGTTCTGACAATCACTGTACCAATTAATATAATTCAAACTCAATTGCACGATTGGTATTTTTTTATAGAAATAGAAATGGAAAAGAACCATTTAATTTGCTGAATGTAGTATATTAATATTGCCCGTCACATTATCCAAATTTAAAATCGGTTCCGCGCAACCAGGAAATTCAATTTTCCTGTTGTTAAAAATGTTCATAGTAATTCAGCAACATGCCTTCAGGTTAGAGTTTCTATAATTACTTTGTATTTTGAATTCTTAATTAATTATATTCTCTGAGACATGAAAAAGTCATTTTGTGCTTATAGCTGGAGAGCCCATCTTAAATCCTTTTCTATTCTCATTAACTCACCCGACTGCATTTCTTTTTAGTTCCTGAAGCTGCAGGGCCTTTCTTTTCTTTAACTATATTATTCTCAGTTGATTTTTGCTAGTCTCTATGTGTGCCCCAGTTTTAGTTTCCCTGAATGATGAAGTTCTTCTGCTTGTCACCAAGTCCCTTTGTGACCCAGTTAACTGAAACCCTTTCTGGATCATAGCCATGATTGTTTTCTCAAAGTATTTGCCCTAGTAGCAGCTCCTAAAAATTGACTTTAGCTTCCCTTTGATCAGAAAATGGCCTTTCTCAAATCCCCCATAGCTTGATATTACTCCAAAAGAGTTTAGAATATGGATCTTACAGACACACCATAGAGGCACCCCAGGTTTAACTACTAACACAGTTTGGTTGTAATGATTTCTGAAACATTCATTCTTTCAGCACCAGTGGGTGCCAGTCACTTGACATCATCTATCTCTCTCCATCTTCCTCGAGCCCAAACCAAATAGGACCCCTGTGGCCTTAAGTAATTAATATACTTTCCTCATAGCAGATCTTGGACGATTCTTAAAAACTTAAGAAGATGAAATGCTCCTGTATTTTCATTGATTAGATACAATTTTCGAATAAGATGGTTAATTATGTTTAGATTGCTTTCTATTTAACTCTGAAACAGCTGCTTTAAAAACACAAATATTGCTCTCTATTGTTTTCCTGTTGCTTTTAATTCTCAGTCTATTTTTTTTACTTGCCTACTTTAAGACAATTTTAAAATTAGAGTTTGTTCAGTTATTCTGTCTACAAGTTTATCTTTAGCTGCATAACTTTCCAAAGCACTTACTATGTGCTTTTATAATCTTTTGGAACTTGAGTTAGTCCCTCCATCTCTCATTTCACAGGGGAGGAAATAGCTCGAGAGAGGAAATTGCAAATCTTAAAGCATTATATAAATGCCAAATAACATCAAATAACAACAATAAAATACAACATTAAATAACGAGGGCAATAACAATAATAATTATAATTATGAAGAATACTGCTCTGGCCTCTGGTCACCTACATGCCTAGTTGTACATGGTATTGGCAAAAGCATGGACAAGGTGTCGGAGGCTGTCACTCAGTAAGAATCAAGCAGGCTTGATTCCAAGAAGTGATGATGGAAGTCGTATAAGTCTCTATGAGTACCCAATGGTTCTTGAGCTAAGCATGTCTGGAGAATATAATTGACATGGCATGGTTCTGAGGAAGGCATTTGATGTTTTGGGCCTTGATATTTTCATTTGGGAAGAGTGAATACAATTAAAACAAGAACAGCAGCAATAGCAGCAGTAGCCACAAACACCACCACTACCACTTCAGGAATAATAAAAATACTGGAGGAAGAAATCTAATCACAGTGCTAGGACCATATTTTAGACATTCAATAAACATATGTGGCTTGATTAATAGTGCTTATTACTAGTAGGCTGAGCAGGGAAGCAATCCATTTGGGGACTTATTTTGTATGTTACTTTTTAAAAATAATTCTGAATTCAACAATATTTAAACTGAATACTGTTATTTACAGTAAGATAGAAAAAGAAGATTGTACCCAAAACTTTGAAGCTCTCTTGTGTATAGCTGCTTTCCTATAAAATAATAAATTCAACATGTTACTCTTATATCTGTCCTACTGTTTGTCATTCCATTTGTGACTTTCCTCCTGTTTTCATATGTATGTCAAAAATGTTTCAAACTCTATCCTTTTTCTAAGTAGGCCAATCCATAGCTCTCTTTTTATTTGGACCCTTCTGTCAGGAAAAAAAGAAAAACTAAACCTTTGTAACTGATATAGTCAAGCAAAAGAATTTCCCCCATTGGCTCTTATTGAGAATTAAAGTTTCTTTTGCATCAACAGAAAGCAACCACATGCTTGGTTCACATTTATGAGGGGTTCAAACAAGATAAAGTTTCCATATAAGAAATATGGACAAATGGGAACTAGCTGCTGCAGCCCTTTCATCTCAAGTAACCAAAGGAAAACAATGTTCCTGGGTAAGGAAACTTTACCAACTTACATTGGCACTTGCTCCATAATTTATGGTCTTAATGTAGTCCTAGATAACCCTCCAAATAGTTAAGTAACTTGACTAAAGACATAGAATCAGTGTTCAGCAGAGGTAGGATCTCATCTGAAACTAGCCTGGCTCTGGTTGGGCTGATACTCCTATTAGTAATAATAATGATAATGAATAAGTCAACAAGTATTTATTAAGCTCTTACTATATGCTAGACCCCATGCTAAGTACTAGTGATGCAAAGAAGCAAAAACTAAAAACAACTTATTGTTGCAGCAACAATAATGGTTATCACATTAATTAGCCCTATGCAAACATCATCTCTTTTTTTTTTGAGGCTGGGGTTAAGTGACTTGCCCAGAGTCACACAGCTAGGAAGTGTTAAGTGTATGAGACCAAATTTGAACTCAGGTCCTCCTGAATTCAGGGCTGGTGCTCTATCCACTGCGCCACCTAGCTGCCCCCAACATCATCTCATTTTATCTTTACAACTCTGGGATGTAGGTGTTATTATTATCCACATTTTGTAAATAAGGAAACAGGCAGTCAGAAATTAAGTGACGGTGCTCCGACTATGTAGCTATCGAGTCTGAGGCAAAATTTGAACTCTGGTCGTTTTGACCTCAAGTTCAGTGCTCTCTTGAGGATACCTGGACATCCTCATTGCATGATTGGAAAAAAAAAAAAAAAGATTCCTGAGCTTAATGACTTGCTCACTTAATATAAAGGCCAGGGCTTGAAGCAGTTTCCTTATTCCTACTATTATGCTCTTTCCAAACTAAATTTTCAGAATAGAAGAATTTATAATTAGGAACCCCTGAGAGATAAGTGCTATTTCCATATCCTGTTAGTAACAGGATACAGGAAAAATTTGGCTTCCCTAATCTGCCCTGGGGGAGAAATTATGATGAGTACATTAAGAACCTTCCAAGCTGATGCTTGTTCTCAGTTCTCTGCTGGTTGAGTTGGCAAATGTGGCAATGAGAACAATCAATCTTGCTGAAATCTCTTTCTTGATTTGTTATTTCTGCTGATCTCTTCTCACTCCTCTCTCTAGTTTTCCCTTACTTTCCTGCTCTTTGTTTAAAACCAACGAACCAGCACAAAACCCTTTTTGCTTCAAACTCCCTTCTCATTTTTCATTCACTGCTGTGGTTAAGGGTCTCTCCATACATGGAGGCCAATAACGTTTTTCTCTCATCAGTCTCAATTTCATCTATACTTTCCAACTTTTAGAGATGGGTCCCCTGCCTTTTCTCCCTTACACCAATATTTGTGATGATTGAGCTCAACCTCAATTTTTAACATTTAGCTCTACTGGGATGGATATCTGTTCATTCCATTTTTCTATAGAATGGGACCTATAAACTCAAATGTTTGCTCAGTTTTGATTCACACTTTGTTTATATAATCAAATCATAGCAGGTAACACACAACATATACCTTTAGGCCTATTATTCAGTGGCTTTTGGAAATGGATTCAAAGCAAAACTACCTTGTCAAATTGCCATAATGTTGTGATTATGAGAAGAGAAATGAGTAACTTTTAAGGCTTCAATATTACCATCCATTGTTATTTTTGATTTAATTACATTGAGTGAAAAGTCATTAACAATGAGAACTCATTTCGGGGAGGTGAACTCTCATTAAGTTTTTGAATTAAAGGGAAAGTTTTGGAACCAGAAGTCATGTAAAGGGTATAGAAACTCAGGATGAATATCTTGGGAGAAAAGAGTGGAAACGGAAGCATTCCTGTGCTGTATGCTTCTAGACAGAGATGGAGAGGTAGCTGATGATAAAAAATCAGAGGTCTTGAATACATATAATGACCAACTTTCTCCCACTATCACTGAAACCAAAGCTTAGACCTTTTCACCTTTACTTTCATCATTTTGTCTTTAGACTACACTTCCTTCTCAGAGGTGTCTTCTCACCTAAAATTGCGTACAGATGTTGGAGAAAGAAAACCAAAAGGCCAGTAAAGTCTTCAAGGCTGAATGAAAGATTTTAAAGACCAATAGCCTTCCTGTCTTTTTTGCTCCAAATAGTGGTATATGGTATTTGGGAAGGACAGGAGGTCTACATAGCTACACAGCTTTTTCCTTTATTTAACTCTGTCTCATTAACAACCAAAAATCTTGGGCTGTGTCCAAGAAACTCGAAATAAATTAATTCAAACTTTCAAATGTAAGCAATTTCCAAGTTAGGGGCTTCTTGTGAATAGTTAAAATAATGAGGAGAGAGACTATAGGTAAAAGCCTCAATGACTCCAGATGGGCGTTCTCATTTAAATTTCACATTTTCCACAATTCCCTGCAAGATGTAAATGGTTACCTTATAAACTGTGATCAGGAGGCAAATGAAAAGACAGCAAATCAGAAGAAAAAGGCAACACAAAGTTTTCGTTTTTTGTTTTTTTACTTGAAAACTTGTTTTTAACCATCAAATTTTGGCAGTTACAAACCTGTACACTGTTGGGCTGTTGTTTTTTTTTTTTGTTTGTTTGTTTTTTTGTAGTTGTTGCTTTTTTTCTTCATTTTTTTAGGAAAAGAACACAAGACTTAATACTGCCAACAGCAATATATGAAGGAACAATTCATCTTCATACAAGGGACAAGACCCACTTAGAGTGTTAGCTTTCCCTTTTGCATAAGGTTGTGTGTATGAGAGATAATGTGTATGTGAAGAAATGACATACTTTAATACATACTTGAAATGGCATAAAAATCATGTACCTAGTATCTGTGCAAAACACATTCATTTTAAAAAAAAGTCAATAAAAAACATTTCCTTAAAAACTGAAAAAAGTTAAATGAAAACAGTGAAACCAAAGAAAGGTTACAGTACATTTTGGAAATGATTAAAAAGCATCATTTTCAAATCTAAAACTTTTTTCTCATTATTTTAAAAGTTTATAGACTGATAACTCAGATGATTTAGAATCTGACTCCCAAATTAAAGCATCCTGATAGGCATCAAATACAGTATCTACAAAAGCCTGGAAATTTGAAACCACTATATACATTTTTATAAACATTTTTAAACACCAAAACATACATCTTTTACAAACCAGCCTGTTTGCAACAGGTAAAATTTACAAGACAATCTTTCTAATACAGTGCTTAAAGAGAACTGCTTCCATGTTCCAAACACATCTGTCCTTCCCCGAATGCAGTAGTATGGGCTCATTAAATTGTTAAATAGTAGCAATTCCGGTATTTGCTTACTAGAAGAATACTACAGTACATATTAACCATTCCCACCTTGCTCTTATAACAATACAGTTCTAGTGCATCCTTAACACTGGTAAAGACTAGTTATGTATGGCCTTTGTGTAGCATTACACAATTATTGCTTTTCATTATTACAGAAAAAAAAGGAATTTGTTTCCTTTTCCATCTCTCCCAGCCAGCTGGCGAAACATTAAATGAATGTCTCATCCTCTAAGGATAATTTGAAACCTCAGACTCCTTCCCCCACACTCCCCCACCCCCCAAAATGAGCAAACAAGCAGAAAGCATAAGCAAAAGACAAGTCTGAGGCATCCTATCTGATTGATATAGATAGATGTTTGGGACTCAAATCAGCAAAATCTGAGGCTACCCTCATATAAAAATGTGGCAAATGATCATGGTGATCTACAATCATTCTCAAGTCATAATTTCTCAGGGTTTATAATTGAATATGTAATAGTAATTTTAAAAGCCAAACCATTTGGCCAATTAAATGTATTGATATTGTTTGGATATTAACAAAATGAAATAAAGAAATCAAGAAATTATTAGGATAACCCTCCAAGAATAAATATATATGTACCACCTGATATTTCATTTAAAAGTTTTTTTTTGGGGGGGGGAGTAGATTTAGATAATTTGTTGCCTCAATTTGAAACACATACAGTTCCAGTGGTGTCTATAATTGCTATATTTAAAAAATTTACCCCATTAGTTGGGACTATCCTGGTGGTTTTCATTGCCTCAGGAATGCATCATGAATTCCCCTTTCTGGCTGTCATACCCATTCTCTGCCAGGCCCACTGTAGGGATAGACTGGTCCATCTTACTGGGCCTGCTTGGACAGCCAGGACTTTGCACATACAGAAGGTTGCTAGGGCCCAATAGCAGCATATATACTTGAAGGAAACAGAAAAAGGAAAATGCCTCCTTGGTCATCTTATACTGGTCTTTGTTCATCCCTTATTGCCAACATGGTTTCTGTTCTTTGCAGCAGCTTTAGCCCAAACACTCATTCAAACCATTCTTCAACTTGGTCATGTGCAAAAGTAGGCCATCTGCCTACCTACAGAGTTTATGAGAAATGATGGATAAGGGACATCATGGAAAGGTAAGGAGAAAATGCAGAGGGTGCTTAGACATTTCTCTTATGTGGAACATTCTGAAAAAATACCCATTAACATTAAGCAAAAACAGAAAAAGATTCCCATCCCACATTCTATCCAGATCTGAAACTGATCTCTTCATATGTATGATCACTGCCCATTTTAGGGCACTTCCATCCACCTGAGAGATTTAGTAAGCTAACAATGAACCTAGCCTGTGAAGTCTGTATCTACATGGCTAAAAAGCCAATAGAACACCAGATCTTGGTGCTTCACGTGAAGATTATTTTGGTATTTTGTCGTTCTCTTTGCCTTCGGAAAGCAAGTATATGGTGGAGAAAGATCAAAGGGCCTTGTGAACAAGGCTACCTGAATCTTCTGCAGAGTCCAGTTAAGACCATCATGGGATTGTAGGTCCTGAGAAGGGTAAACCTTCCTCCCATGCTTTGGGGTTCTGAATTTGGCCTGCTCTCATGGGAAAACCAAAGATGCTATTTAAAAGGATGAGGTACTTCTAAGTGGGGAATGTCATTTCAAGGACACCATTTGGCATGTTTTATCACATACCTTGTGCTCAGTTCTGTTAAGTGCATTTCAAAGTATCATAAGTGACAAAGTTCAGAAGATAGTAATAATGAAGGGATTAGAAGCTTTTTTTAAAACAAGAATGAAGACAAGGACTTGGTCTATTTTACTTACGGAAAAAGGTTTAGAGGAGGGAACGCAGAGGTATAATAAGTAAAATTAGGTAGAAAAATTCTAGATACAAGCTGTTTCCACCAAGTGCACAAAATGCAAGAAGGATGTAAAGAGAAAAGAGAAAAAAATGGCCCATTGGAAATTGTAAAATCCACAAGCCATTAATACATGGAATTGGGTGTCAAGGAAGCCAACAACTGCAACCAATATTCTGGCATGCCAATGTTTCTAATTCTTTTCCCCCAAATTGATGCTTTGGATATGTCCTAGCAAATAAAATAACCTTTAGATATTAGGACCTTAGGGTATAAGAAGAATTAATAATATGTTTTCAACATTTAACTGAAGCAGCATCTATAATAATCTGATATGTAGCAGATCAGAGTTTATTTAAACTTAGAGACCAAAGCTTGAATAAAAAAAGCTCACATGAAAATATAAACCTGTGTGCAACAAATTTAGCCTTTTGAACTGAGAGATCCAGTCTTCAGGAATTCAATGATGAACAGTCAAGATTAAAAGTCAGAGAGATCACAGAGAAAGTATGATATGATAGAAAGGACCTTGGTTTGGAAGTTTGGAAGAAAAGATGCCTGTTCTAGCCCTTGCTCTGTGGCTAACTGGCCAAGTAATGCAAGCCTGTAAGTAAAAATGAGGTTGAGGATGATAACTCTCTCTAAGCTTTTCAGATTTGGTGAGCTCTACAGGGAAATCCTTCATTTTCTACGTGATTTTGAGGAGAAATGTCAAATAATGTTCTCACCTGATTTTAAGATGATGATTCATTACATGACATGAAACAGAACTACCAGAGATGGACATCTCCCTGTTTGGCTTTTCTGAAAAGATCAGGTGAGATACATCTAAGAAATATGCAGGTTGGAGATAGCAGGCTGGCTCCCTGGATTTCACAGGGGCATTCAGATCTATTTACTCCTTCATTACCATGTCAGTCAAGCATTTCTCTCAGCAGAGAGGTTGTGTAAGCAATGGAAAATCATCTGTACTAATCCTGTCCTAATATATCCTGGGGGGTAAGAAATGAACTGTTGGTTTTACTTTGTCAGTTTTTTATGCCACTGCATTATTAAGCTGGTTACAGAGGTTCTATCTAGATCATTAGTTTGTCATTTTCTCGCTGATTCCTACAAATGCACTCCTCACATAAGAAAAATGTTGAAGAATTTCTTTGAATGCATTCTGGTTATATACTTCAATCCATCGCAGAACCCTGATTTCAAAACTATGGTACAGATCATCCCTCATTTAATACATCTGGACGAGAACAAGGATGAGAAAAAAATAAAATATGAAAGCCTATGAAGTGTGTCCACATATCTAGGAAGCTCTGAAGTGCAAGGGTATTGCCTTGACAAACTGTCAGGATACACTGATCCCTGTGCCAGGAGAGAAGTGAAATAAATGCAAAGAATGCAGGTAAGAAATGTGACTAGGTGGACCATGACTAGGCAAAGTTCTTTAGAGCTCACACATCAATGCCAAAATTTGTTAAAAAAAAAAAAAAAAAAAAAGCCAACAACCCACAACAGTTTTGCTCATTAAGCAGATAGTGCAAATAAACGTTTGCCAGGGAGAGAAGAAGTCATGGACTTCCCAGTCCTTGGAAACAGTTCAGGCTGCTCAGTATAAAATCTCATTTGCCCTAATCAGCCTGAGGGGAAGCAAAAAATCAACTCAAAATGTCAATTTTATATTTTATTGAACCATGTTGTAACATCTCTAGTGGAATGACTCTCTAATTCATTTAGAAAATTTTCATGGCCAAAACCCATGTGTCAGACTGACCCTGGGCTAAAATGAAACATGAAGTACTTTCTGAAGACATCTGAGACTCTTTGTATCATTCTAATAAAATGGCTACTTTTAAAATCCGGAATTTTGCTTTAAGTAAATAGATATGACACTATTCAAATAAGGTTAATTGAACTAACACAAACAAAAAGCATTTGATCAGTCTCTAATATTAAAGAGATCCAAAAGGTCAGAAGGCTTGCACTTTTGGCCATGGTTCATAGTTCATGAGTCTCAAAATCATTTTCCTCACAGAGGTGCCTTCTTGGGAGAAAACACATACACACATCTACACTGGCCCAAACACACATTACTATGATAATCTTGTGTACAAAAACATCTACTCATCTAGTCTCTCTTCTTTGACTTAAATCCATTTATTGAAATGATAGCGTCATGTTAAAAACAAGTACTTACTTGCCTTTCACCTGTGATAGTAAAAAAAAAAACAAACAAACAAACAAACAAACAAACAAACACAACAACAACATTTTTTGGGGGGAAATTTATGAATTGTAGACCTCTTTCAGCCTAGACAATGGTCACAAATTGGTCAACTTTATCTCCTAGTTTCCATAAACAAGATCAATGATTACAGTATCTCTCAAATTGTAATCAAGGCTGGGAATGTTTAACAATAAAATCAAAGAGAGATAACTTCTACCCTTTCCTCCCCAAAACAAAACCCCTAAACATTATTCTTCATTGAAATCTTTTTAAGAGATCCACAAACCCCATTGTCATTTAAATTTTGGGTTCCATTTTTAATCCAGGTTTTTCTAATTAAACCAGTATCAGAAGTCTACAAAAATGCAAGTCTTTTACTATAATTTTATAGCTGACAATCAGAAAGCTTTATAAAGAAAAATCATACTTTATTTTAATATTTTGCCCACTTTTGACTGATTTTAGTTTTACTTTTTCTTCTTTCCCCTTGAGGCCTTAGCTTCTCCCCTCCCCCAATTCTATTAACTATTTTCTTTCTTTTCTCTGTCGGCTTAATTTTGTTTCCTGCACCGCTACCCTGGTGCCTGAAATTTTATTTGTTCATTAACACTGCAGGGATTGATACTGTTAACACCTTCAAAAACACAATACTGCACAAAGCTGAAAAGATTGACTGCATATAACTTACTGGGTGAACTTGTGTAGGGGCTTCTTTACCCCCTTAAAAACTTGGTGTGCACTCTTGGCCATGAATGCTGGGTACATACTGTAAGGATTGTCTGTTGACTCACAGTAACAGATTTTGTGACATGATTTACACAACTGGACTTTAAAGTGTTTGTATGAGACAACATCATTTGTGACTAAGTTATTTGTGGAAAATGGTGGATTTCCCCCCATCGAATGGACTTCTTGTGGTCCATTTCCTTCAACTTTTCCATAAAGAATGGAGCCCAGATGTCTGTGTCCTTCACACCTGAGTCTGGTGCTGGGTCTCAATAAACGGAATGTGAAGGCTGGTGAGACTGAGCTCCTCCACGCTTTCATAGTCACTCATGGCCACTTCAGAATCCTCAAAGCCACAGCCGGCAGACACGTCCGAGGAGGAGGTGCCGAGGGAATTGTGCAAGGTTAAGGACACGTTGTCTGCCGTGCTTGGGTTCTCTAGGTTCTGTCCCACACCCACAGCAAAAGTACTAAATTCATGTGCAGGCGGAGGTCCCACCATGTCTGTCTCGTTGGGGAATGGGTGGGGAGGGAGATACTGGCTAGGGTGGAACTGGGGCCTTCGCCTGCAGTCTGGGCTCAGTGTGCCGGCCAAGGAGACCGGCTGGGAGGGGGGCAGTGCCTCAAAGTGGTCCGGGTAGTCCTCCGGCAGGGGAGGGGGCAACTGGTCTTGGCTCAAAAACTCCTCCTCGTGAGGTGGGGGATATTCACTATCAATGTCATAGCCCCCTAGGTAGTAATCGGATTCGAGCTCCCTTGTGCTCCCCTGGTGCACTGAGGTGCCGTCTGTATTCTCGTAGTTGGGTACTTCCTCAATGTCAGACAGGCGGGCTCCCGGCATCCAGTCCGAGGTGTCCCAGTGGTACGCTGAAAAAAGAAACTGATCTTAGTTAATGTCCCTGGGGTTGGGGGGTGACCTGGGGCAGGAATGGGAGCAGGAGGAGAAGAGCGCCACATGCACGCCTTCCCAACTTCATGAAGTCATCATCCACATGCTGTTTACAAGGCATTTGAGGGGGTCAGCCATGCTCTGACCAAACAACAAGCCACTTTATATGATGATGCTCAAGGGGATAAGGTGCTCCCCTTCTACTCAGCCAGACCACGAACAAGAAGATGAGGGAAAAAAAAATTAGGAGTCTACATTGTAGGAAAGACCTCCTATCTCCAAATCCCTCTTCCCACCTCCCAAACCATATAGAAATCAAAGTTTTCAACATGCTTGCAAAGCAGGCTTGAGGAGAGGCAAATGGCTGGCTTAGGACACGCCAAAGGGACCTGGAAGGAGATCCCACTCGATATCTGGAACATGCAGAGAGCTAACAAAACACTCAGAAAGGGTGAGGGGGGAGGAGAACGAGAAGAACTGAGGCAACAAAACCAGGAAAGGAACAGGGGGCTTGGCTGGAATCTGGGGGGAGTCACCTCGGTTGTAGTTCTGTCCTTGGTCCATAACTGACACTGTTTAAATACAAAGCAAAGAATAAAACTGACCACTCTAGTCACATGAGCACTGGAAGACTTAGAGAGGACATGCTTTTAGGACATGCTTCAATAATATATTTGGGATCTAGCTGATTACAGCTTCAATCGTCACTCCTAAGCAACAGAAGTAGGAAATGAACTTCAGCAATACGCAGTCCCATAGGGCATGAAGAGCTAGTTCTGGACAGAAAGAGCTCCCTGATGTAATCTATTTCTTCACATTATATCTATGGGATGGATGTTTGAAGCAAATAATTACACTTTTCACCTATTTTTCTGCTAATTATATTTACCTCTTCTGGTATTCCCACTTCACAGTTTACTTTTTTAAGGTAACTGATCAAAACTTTGCACTTTGGTCCAGATCTGTGATTGCATTTGGCAAACTCCTGGTAAGGAAAATTTCTCTACCTATTCAAACTCTTTAACTTCAAGAGTTGTCTAGAGCATGTAGCCAGAATGTATCCAAGGCAGAACTTGATATTTAGGTCTGTTTTTTGTCTGACTTTGAGACCAGTTCTTTTTTCAACAATGTTCAAAGTGGGAAAGTAAACAACTAATTTATTCATTTAATTTCCATTAAAGGCATCAAAACTGCTGAGTGACTTTAAGAAAAAGAAACAAAAACCAGGTCACATGTCTAACTTCAGGCATCCTCCAGCAGTAGGAAGCATTGGAAGCTCTACTATTTGATCCCAGGATTTTAAAATGTTTGTAGAATCACGATTAGGTATTTTTTTCAAAGAAAGTAATCATTTATAGGGGACATAGAGAATATTTCAGGTCATGAGATTCACTTTTTTTAAAAAGAACTTTAAAATTGTCTCAAAGGAATTCTTTTAAAAAGCCAATGCCAATGAATGGCATGAAACTAATGAGCCCTTAGAGCCAATGGTCCCTGATGCCTCATTTTATTCTTAACTGCTAATATTGAATCTAATCCAAAGTAATGAGAGGTTACTAAATTTCAAAGAAAGATAACTTGATTTAAAAAAAAAAGAAATGTTAACAGAAAAAAAATGTAAATACCTTCATTTTCTATAGTGTCAACTACATTGTTGACAAGCTGAATGACAGTCACTATGGAAGCTTGTGGGAGAGGGAAAGCAGACAAGAGAGGGAAAGGATAGCTTTAGGTTAGTATTTTAAACATATAATACCTTCTCAACCAATACACATGTATATTCACATTTTATTATATTATACTATATAAACAAAATCAGAGATTCCATACAATTCATTAGAGCAGTATTTCAATGGACACCTTAATTTGGGTAACAGTGATTTTTGGACTAAATGGAAAATAATGGCAAATTCTAAGCCAAACCTACCAAAAGGTATATAACTAATAAATTAATTATGTGGATATGTGATTTTGTCAAATTAAGAACTTCTAGTGAAGATCACAACAGATGTAAAAAAAATACCCTTCAATTTATAGTTTTAAAATTTTCTAGGATTACTAAATTTAAGGGACTTGCCCATAGTCACACAGTTAATATGTGTCACCAAAGTCTGTCCTCATTATATCCTAGTATCTGTCCCCATTTACCAGTTAATATACGTTGCAAATTCACATCAGCAATATCAGCTAAATAAATTTAAGAAGCTAGTACCTCTCTTATTTCACACTAATTTCTCTTTAGTAACTCTCTAATGAATCTTGGAATAAAGCAATTAATTTGTCAGGTGGTTCTATCTGAATCAGTCAGGTTACTAATGAGAAGGCTTAATTTTTTTATTTCAAATGCTCGGCCAATATACCAGTACCTTTTGTGACTAAGATATGTGTGGCCTCTACAATGATTAAGATGTGATAAGGAAATAGTTGTGATTTATAGTTACCCTAAGTGTTTTCTGTTGATGTGACTAAGCATAGAGTCCATTTCCCAAAAACTCTACAAAACAGTATCTAATAGAATTCAAAATGGAAAGAGAATATTTAATTTGAGACACTAAATGTACCACGAAGAGATGGCCATATTTTCTTTGCCTGGATGAGCCAAGCTAGGGGTGCCATAGGGAGGTTGAATACTTAGCCATCCTTGGATGTTACTTATAGCTATTGAAAATTGGAGGCAGGATGACAATATTTCACCCCTTTCCTCATTTGTCTAACCCAGAACAACCAGTGTTGGGAAAGCAGGTAGTAGTTACATGACTAGATTGAGATGACTTTCTATTAAAGGAATTGGCTTGCTTTGATTCAAAATTGACAGGTTTAAGTAAGCACCAACCTGGCCACTCTTATCACTTCAGCATTGAGGAAAAAGATGTTTTGATTATTTAAAACACTCAGTACTAACTTCAGAATTGATGCCCCCTCCTCATGAAATACATTTCTCTGTTTCTTAAATATAATTGTATTTTTATGTAATGGGGTTCAGATGGCTAAGCATCCTATTATGAACTGCTTATAAGTTGCTTGTTATCCTGAAAGTTAATGGTTGTGTAGGGATGGTGGTAGTGGTAGGAAATTGTCAACATCATCCTAAATGCCATTGGGATGTCCTTAACTACAGCGGTGCAAAGAATATCAATTCTAGAATTAGTCCTAGGTATTCTATAAAACATTTGTTTTTTGCAGCTGGGGTGATGAAGTTTCTAAATAGCTTACAGCCAAAAATAGATGTTCAATCCTCCAAGTAGTACAGTGCAGAGTGAGACTGGAGTAAAGCAGCTGGCTTACTCTGCCATTTGGGGTCATTTAATCATTGAAGCTAGGGAGGTGCCTAAACCCATAAAAACCCCATTTTGGCTGTGATTCATTATACCAACATAAGAGCAAATGCCTCTTTATCACACAGCTTATCACAGGGACTCAAGTACCTTGAGGATTTCCTCAGAGTTCTCAAGTTGCAGTGTTATATGGAATACACTTTTAAAAAATATTTTATTTTTTCCCAAATTACATATAAAGACAATTTTCCCCATTCAATTAAAAGAAATTGAGTTCTAAATTCTCTCTCTCCATTCCTAAGATGATAAACAATTTGTTATAGGTTATACATATTCAATCATGCAAAATATATTACCATATTAGTTATGTTGAAGACATATTTCTACTAACAATAGCTGGAATGTTGCTGGAGGTATAGTTGGATTTTTAGGCTTTCAGCTTTTTTAAGGCCTGGGGAAATATAGCTGTTGCTTCAACATGTATTCATCATGTTGTGTATGCTATATCTAGCATACTGGGGATAGTGGTTTAATCTCTTGAGAATAATATTCCAAGCCTCTTTATGATTCTAAATCTAATTACTATATAGTAATTATATTTTGTGATGTATCTTTTAATGTTTTTTAACAAACAAAAAGTATTTTCTTTTCCTCCAACTTTTTCATTGAAAAGACAAAAGAACAAATTCCTTCTAACAAATACTTAGTTATTATATATATATATATATATATATATATTATGTATTATGTATATAAAATATAAAGAGGTCTTATCTCACCTCTTTTTCTTCTTTTATTGGACAGAAAACAAGTTTCTACTCCCCATCACATAGCTCAGGGAACCTATGCCCTTAGTCTTATGTAAGAGGTCCTTCTTTTGAATTCTGATGTCACTTTGTATGCACTTCTCTCATGGGCCTGTACAAACATTTTATTTTATATTTATCTGTATATGGCTTTTATGTCTCATGACAATATCTCACCCCATTCCTCATTTGTCTAACCCAGAACAACCAGTCTTGGGAAAATAGGTAGTAATTATGTGACTAGATTGAGATGATTTTCTACTAAAGGAATTGGCTTTCTTCAATTCATAATTGATGGATTTAAGTAAGTATTGACCAGGCTACCCTCATCACTTTAGCATTGAGAAAAAGGATGATTTTATTTATCTATTTCTCTTTATATGTAGGATGAATAAACACAGTAGGGCCACAATATTGACAATATAAATTGAATGTAAAAAATATATATATATATATATATATATATATACATATATAAAACATATACAATTATATACATATAAGTACATTTATATAATTTATATGTAATGTAAATTGAAATCAACTTGTTTAAATTGATCCTTCTCCAAATGATGGTACCTTGGGAGTATACATAAAATATGGAGATGGCTTCATCCCAGTTATGAAATGAATAGGCTTCTCAATATATAAAAGCCCTTTTCCCTTATGAGGGAATCATCTGATGAAGATCTAAAGGACACTTGCTAGGTTAAAGCTCATTCTCTTAGAATTCTAAGAATTGAACTTGAAGATTTCTTACCATTATCATCTCCAGAGTCAGACTGGAAAGAGCTGAGGGACTGAACCTCCGAGTTGCTGCCTTTATTACTTCCCACAAAACAGGTCACTTCTTCAGCATCATCCACACCTTTGTCTTCAATGACAGGAAAAAGAGACAACAGAATGGTAATGGTTTATTCTGTCCATGTATCAATTCCTGCCACTTGCAGAGTTCATTTTTATTTTTCAGGTTCTTTCCCCTCTTCTATTTTCATTTGGTCAGAGAAACGATTTACTTCCAAAGGAGAAAATTGATTGCTCTATTGGGTGTAAAGGTCTATTAATCATGTGATTTGCATTATGGATTTGAAACTCTTAACCCGGGGTAAATGAGCTTCCAAATAGCTGACAACCAAAAGTAGATGCTCTGCCCTCAAAGTACTACAGTCAAATGAAGTCTGAGACCGGAGTAAAGCAGCTGGCTTGCTTTTTGCCATTCAGGGTTCATTTAAATCATTTACATGAACTGATGTGGTGTCAACAGTAGATTAAACAAGATTACTTTTAAAATGGGGGAAGTATAAATATTTTATAGGCAAGAGTGCCATGACATTTATTCAAACTTCAATCAACAGATAGAGAGATTTTCAGTTCAGCCTCTAGAGGGCAGGGTAGCATCAACTTTAATAATTATAGAATTCTCATAAATTGTGCCTGTTAAAGGGAAAAACCTGGGGTAGAAAGGCTTCCTGTATCCCCACTCTCTTATTCCTTTAGGTACAAATTTATCCTGGGCACACAGATGCACAAATATCACAGGGTCATTTTCTTATTTGATGGAGTACAATAGCCTGTCATCATCTGAAAAACAAATTGGCCACTTACAGAATGTCTTTCCAGAACACTCTACCACCCTTAACAAAGAAGTCAATGTATTAAATAAAAACTCAACAATACGTTGGGGGGAAATCTGAGTTTTGGCCGGAGGTATATTTTGGAAATAAACCTGTCACATTAAAGAGGGAAAAGAAATGATCATCAGAAGAAGATTTAAATCATCGCACTATGTGATGGTATGTAGAGACACAGGCTTGTAATAAAAAGAATATCCATTCTTCTTCCTGGACTCAGGAATTAGTCCCCACAGAAGGGACTATTTTTCTGCACCTGTTGTCAATTAGACAAACCCCAAGTAAGATGTGGTAGTAGATTAATTACTAATATAAAAGCAAAGCAACACTAGGAAGGAAGCCACATTTTGGAAAACAAAACAAAACAAAGCCCAGACCCCCTAAGCTCTGTTTTTGACAAGGGCAGGCTGTATACAAGGTTTACTTTTATCATAAAGAAGACTACAGTGAGCCCTGGGGGTGAGAGTGGTACAGTCTAGTAGCAGAAATGAAAATATAGGAGGTTTCCTTGTATTCTCAAGTTGAATTAATTTAACACAAACTCTTGGGGCCTCATGACCCACATAACACCACCCTGGACTGACTTAAGTCCTGGGTTAACGCAGTGCTGCAGCCCAAGCTCATCTCATTTTTTGGCTTTGGACTTCATAGTGCTTTGTGGATGCCTGCCTCTCTTACATACCTAACTGTAAAACAAATTAAAATTGTTGTTATTTTTGTATGGGGCTTATTCCACTTTTAGACTGTGAGTTCCTTGCATACAGTGATTATACATTTATCTCTGAATTCCCAATAGTCAGTCATGTCTTCTATATGCTAAGCTCTGAATCAAGGAATGGCAAAAGATGGTTCCTGCCCTCAAAGAGCACACAATCTAATGAGGGAGAAAGGAAACTACTATATACAAATACAATTACCTATCCATCTGGTCAATTAGAAATAATCAACAGATGAAAGGTACTAGTTATTAAAGAATTAAATGGTTTTGAGAAGATGGGATTTGGGCAAGGACTTGAAGGAAATCAGGAAAGTATGGTGGTGGAGATGAATATGGAGGTAATTCCAAGCACAGGGGAAAGCCATTGAAAACACCCAGAAGAAACAATTCCCAAGGATTTTATACCTCCCAAGGAGGTATATTCCCATATACCTCCAAAGAAAGATATGATAGTATAAATGCCAATTGAAGCATAATTTTTTACTTTATTATTTTAGGAGGTTTTTTTTTTTTTTTTTTGGTCTGTGTTTTCATTTGCAACATGGCTACTGTGGAAAGGTTTTACATGACTGAACATGTGTAATCTATATCAAATTACTTGCTTTATTAAGGAGAAAGAAGTGGAAGGAGGGAGGGAGGTAATTTGGAACTCAAAATATATAAAAAAAAAGAATGTTAAAAAAATTTATATGTAATGGAAAAAAAATTTAAAAACCAAAAATTAGAGGCAGCTAGGTGGTGCAATGGATAGAGCACCAACCCTGAGGTCAGGAGGACCTAAGTTCAAATCTGATCTCAGACACTTAACACTTCCTAACTGTATGACCCTGGACAAGTCACTTAACCCCAATTGCCTCAGCAAGAAAACAAATAAATAAATAAAGCAGTTAGCCCCCTTCCCCCAAAGAAAAGAAACATTTTCTGTGAGGACCAGCAAAGAGGACAGTATCATTAACCCAAAGTGGGAATAAGTTGAAAGGAAATTGGAAAGATGGGGGAAGAAAGATTCTGAAAGTTTTGAATGCCTAACACAATTTTATATTTTATACTGGATGTGATAAGGGAGCCAGTGGAGTTTATTGAGTAAGGGAGTGATATAGACCCATGCTTTTGGAAGATTACTTTGGCAGCAGTGGGGAAAGACTTAATGAAGCTTGAAGGTCTCCACCAGACTGGTGGCAGTGTCAGAACAGAAAACAAGGAGCTTATGAGAGATTTTAAGAGGGTAAAATTGATGAGGCATGAGAAGAGATTGAACATGGGGAGAGAGGGAGAGAGGAAGGGAAGGAGGGAGGGAGGAGGAGGAGGAGGAGGAAGAGAAAGGTGGGGGGGAGAATGGTGCTCTTGACAGTAATAGGGAAGTTCCAAGAAAGAAGGTTTTGAAGCAAAAAATGAGTTTGGTTTTGTGCACAGTGAGGTTCAGATGTTTATGGGAAGTCTGGTTCAAGATGCCCAATTAACAGTTGGAATTGTACAACTTGAAGTCAGGAGAGAAGTCAGAACTGGATGAGTAGATCTGAGTATTATTAACATAGAGATGATAATGGAACTCATGGGAACTGATAAGGACTTTGCACATATACAACAGGTGCCTAATAAATATTACAGTAAATTTAATTAAAAGAAATCCTTACTGGCCTCTCAGTTCCACTTCCTAATATGGAAGAGAAGGAAAAAAAAAAGAATTGAGCAGAGAAACAAATATAGTAACATGCAATTAAGAACGCAATAAGCCAACGAGCTTAGTCTTTTTCAGTGGCATGGAGAACCACAAGACTAGTTAAGAAAATACTATCTACATTAGGCAAAACAAGTAAGCCTAACTAAAGTGTTATAGTAAGTTGTCATTTAAAATTGGTTATATATTGTAAAATCAGAATCAGAATTGGCTTTTTCTATGGAAAAAAAATTCATTGTAATGACAGATGACTTAAAGTTCATCTTCAACCATTTTTCTGACTAATTTATTGTCCATTTACCTGGGTATCTAATTGGAAGCAATGTGACATTCAAGAGCCTATCTCAAGTCTGGAATTACGGATTATACCTCTCTCCTTAAGTGTTTAAATGTTTGTGACCCATATCAGTGACCCTGAGGCTATGTAGTAATGAACCAGGCACATCTCAGGTGCCAATTAATCACTGACCTTGATAATGATGATCAGAGTTCAGCAAGAAAAGATTAAATTATGTTCAATGTATAAAATGTAGCCTTTTGTTTATTTTTAAACTAAAAGAAAGCTGCTAGTAGAAAAAGAAAAAAGTATGGACTTGGAACCATTTGAGTTCAAATTTAGTGTGATGAGCTTTTAGTGGCTCAATTGTTGGTGAAAGGAGGGAGATGAACTGGATGATTCCTAAAGTTCTCCTTTTGTGATTCCGGGATTCGGAAGGAAGCCCACCTCCCACAAACATTTCCACCACCACCAGCTTCCACTCACTCTCTGTTCCTGCATCCCAGACACTTTTTCTGATGGAATCACAATCAGAACGACAAGGGGAGACAGCTGGGAGATTGGGAGCCACACTGCACACAACCACTCCCCTCCTGGCAGTTAATATTCGGGGTGACTCAGGATGAAAAGTGGTCATCTCCTGGTGCTCCACACCAAGCCCATCAACGATCTTGTCCAGGTTGTTCCTAGAATCACTCTGGAAACAAGGGGTGTAGGCCATTGGGCGCACGGGGACCTGTGGGGGGCCAACCTCCTGGTAGATGTTCCGGCTGTCCCCACCCCCCCTTAGGTTCTTGAACTGAATCCCATTGCTTTTGTTCAGTAGCGCTGCGGTGGCTGGGTCCTGGACCAGAGTGATATTGTTCCTGGAATAGTTCTTGCGGAAGACTTTCTTGCGGAAAATGATGAACAAGACAATTAAAACAAAGATGACAAACAGAACCACGGCAATTCCAATGAGTTCTTCCTTTCCAACGTAGGAGTGGCCAGCTTGGATGTTGGGAACCACCACTGGCCGGAGCCCACAGTACTGGCCCACATAACCTGGGGTGCAGTTACAGAGGAAAGAGCCAAACACATTGACACAGGAACCTCCATTTTCACATTCTTCTCTGTCGCACTCATTGATGTCTTCCTCACACCTTTAGGAACATAAGAATCCCCCCCCAAAACAGTGACAATTTGAAACTAATTAGAGATTTAAAAGTCACCTATTTAATAATCCCTTTCCCCAAAATACTCAGAGAATGAAAACATTTCTGAAGGAATTTTTAAAAAGTAATTATACCAATTTTTTTTCTTTTTAATGTAATCTCATCCATATTAATACCTACCTTGATATGATTCTTAAGCAAACATACAATTCAACTCCACAAACATTATTAAGTGTCTATCACACAGCACAAGGCACCATGTTAGGCTTTAGGGATCTAAAGACAGAAAGGAAACAGTCCCTACTTTTAAAAAACATATAATCTACTAGAAGATTCTACCTTTCTTTTCTTTTCTTTTCTTTCTTTCTTTCTTTCTTTCTTTCTTTCTTTCTTTCTTTCTTTCTTTCTTTCTTTCTTTCTTTCTTTCTTTCTTTCTTTCTTTCTTTCTTTCTTTCTTTCTTTCTTTCTTTCTTTCTTTCTTTCTTTCTTTCTTTCTTTCTTTCTTTCTTTCTTTCTTTCTTTCTTTCTTTCTTTCTTTCTTTCTTTCTTTCTTTCTCTTCCTTCCTTCCTTCCTTCCTTCCTTCCTTCCTTCCTTCCTTCCTTCCTTCCTTCCTTCCTTCCTTCCTTCCTTCCTTCCTTCCTTCCTTCCTTCCTTCCTTCCTTCCTTCCTTCCTTCCTTCCTTCCTTCCTTCCATCCTTTCTTTCCTTTCTTCCTTTCTTTCCTTTCTTTCTATATGTGTGTGCTACACACACACACACTCCCCATTCTATTTGCCCATTTTAGCAGATGTTGTATTTTTATTTGAAGGGCTTGGTCTCCTGTGGTTTTTGGTAAAGTCAACATTATATAGTCAAATTTTACTAACTGGGTTCAAATGGAGAAAAGGCCAGTCTAAATTAATAAGGTATTGAAATCATAGAAATATGAAAAGAAATGTAATTTGATTGCTTTAATTATATTATATACAGTGAATTACACATAATTCAAAGTAGGCCAATAGAGAGCTATATAGTACATATCCTCAGGGGATTTGCTGTGATGACTACAAAAGAATAGTTTATAATCAGAATGTTATCCACATATATATGGATACTTAGGAATGATCAAGGAGATTTCAAAGTGGTTTATGCTTATAATATAATAAGTAATAATGCACATTTTATATAACTGTAAGGTTTATAAGTCACTTTTTTTACAATGGACTTCTGAGGTAGGCAATGATCTTCATTTTAGAGGTAAATGAATTGAGGCTGAGAGAACTTCAGTAGCTTGCCATGGTCACACACAATGTCAGAGTCCAGATTTGAATCAGGTTTCCTGATGCAGATCCAGAGATCTTTTCATTACATCATGATATCTCAAATATTCTGAGCATCCTATTTCAATCTAAACATGCTGTTCGTTTGACCCATCTCTTAAAAAAATAATAATTTAACTTCTGCTTCTATCCAAAATAGTTATCAATTCCTAAAAATTGGGAGTATGAATACATAAGGAATGATTACTTTTGACTAGGATACAGATACCTCAACACAAAGTGGAAAACCACCTACTCCACAAATTTGCTGCAAGAATCAAATAAGGTCAGGTATGTAAAGGGTCTTGCCAATCTTAGAGTGCCATATAAATACCAGCTATGGTTATTGTTGCTAGCAATTTGTAGGCCCTAGAGAATTATACTGCAGGCTTTCCTGAGGCATGTCCTGCCATCTAAATAGCTGACAGCAGCTGGACCAAGGATGATTCACTTACGTGACACCAGTAAGCCCAACTTTACAGTTGCAGATGAAGGTGTTTCCTATTGGGTCGCAAGACCCCCCATTCCGACAGGGATTTGGGAAGCAGGCTGTAATCTCTGACTCACAGTTCCTTCCAGTGAATTGTGAGAGACAGGTACATTGATAGCCTGGGGAAACAAAAGACCAGAACATTCCATGAACACAGATGGGTATAGTCAGAGGCTGAGTTAATTCTAATGTTTTCTCTCTAGTTATTACTCCAAATAGATTTTTTTGCAAGGAGGGGCAAGTAAAATAGAGTGAAAGGTGAGGATTTGACCTTATGGAAGGCAAATTCATTTATTCTTTTTTATATGATACTTTTGAAAAAGACCTTTTCTTTCACAGAAATTTAGAATTTTGGAACTGAAATCCTATGATGATCTAACTTATCCCTTTAAGAAGCGATAAAACTAAGATTCAGACAAAATTAAGTAATTTTCTCTAGATCACACAGCAAGTTAGGAGCAGGGTTAAGATAAACAGCACATTTAGCAGTCAGAAGAGCCAGATTTCAATCCCATCTATGTCCATTACAAATTGTGCAACACTGAGAAAAATGTGCTGTACTTTGGGCTTTACAATTCTTAATAAAATAAAGATTAGAATCTCTACTCTGGCTTTTCTATAGATTGGCTGTAAGGACCAATGAAGATGATCTAATATAAGTACTATACAAAAACAAAAGCTTTTATTATTCTAATTTACCTCAGGGCATGAGTAACATTCATTTGCAGCTTAAATGATTTATCCTGTTTTGCAGGGTGTATAGAATACTTGAAATAAATTGTATAAGATAATGCTAGAAAGGTAAATAATATAATTAAATCATTTACTAATGATTGGGCTGTGCCAGTTTAGAAGAAATGGTGATTTAGTGCTATGCTAATCAAACTGGGAAGGGCTTAGTTGAGAGAACTAGGAAAAATAACTACAGAATTCATTTGAAATGACAAAAAGTCAAGATTCCAAGAAAATCATGAAGGAAGTAATGGAGGGGTCCTGATAATATCTGATTTCAAATTATATTATAAAGCAGGCATCATTTAGACCAGCTAAAATGTAGAAGATTGAATTGTTGAAATAAACCCAGAAACAATTGAACACAGTAAAATAGCTCAATGTTTGATAAATCCCAAAATGGAAAGTACATGGGGAAGAATTCCCAATTCAATAAGAAACACTGGGAAAACTCAACAGCAGTTTAGAATAACACCTTGCATCATATATTATGATAAACTCCAAATAGCGAATGTGACATATTAGAAGACAATGAGAAGTTAATTGTTAGATCTATGATCAAGGGGAGAATCCTTAAGTAAACAAGGAAAAGAGGTAGAACAGAAAAAAGAGACAATTTTTATTACGTAAAATTAAAAACTTTTACACAAAATTAATTAAACAAGAATTAGAATATTGGCCAATAAAAATCTTTGCATCAAATATCTTTAGCAAAAGTCTGATATTTAGTATGTATAAGGAATTAAAACACAAATATATATATAATATGAAATATATAAAACTAAAATTAAGTTTTCAATCAATGAGTGATCAAAAGAAATAAATACATTTTCAAAATAAATGTAATTATTTACCATACACACATGAAAAAAAACACTAGAAACTAAATACTTTGTTCATTGGGGAATGGGTGGAAAAACTGTCACACATGAGTTTAATGAGACATAACCATATCAAAAAAAAGAATCAATATGAGGAAGGACATCTGCTCAACTTAGGAAGATCTGCATGAACTGATTCAGAGTAAAGAAAGTAGAATCAGGATACCCATATACTGTAATTACAATTCATGTAAATGAAGATAAAACAAAGTGACAGTTGAATTAACATTAATTGTAATGATCAATCTTGACTCCAGAGAACATGATGAAACACTACTTTCTCTCCTAATTAGGAAGGCTGTGGGGTAGAATGTTGCTTATGTTCTGATGTGTTCATTGTGCTGGTCAATTGTACACCTTGGTTTTCCTTCTTAAAATGAGGTTTCAAGGGTCACCTGAGTGACACAGTGGATAGAGTCCTGCACATTAGAATCAAAAAGACCTAAATTCAAACACAAACAAGTTGAGTGACTCTGAATGAATTATTTAACCTGTTGACCCAGTTTTTTCATCAGTAAAATGGGAATAATAATAGAACTCATCTCCCAAGGTGATTGTGAGGATCAAAAGAAAGTATTTTTAAAGTGCTTAGTATGGTTTCTGGCACATAGTAAGTGTTATATAAATGTTAGTTACTCTTATTATTGTATCAGAAAATGGCTAGGCTATAAAATCCAAAGAGCATTAACAAACCAGTATAAACAAATTAAACAAAATTTGAAGGGAAGGTGAGTTTTCTGATTTCTTTATCTGATGGAAGGAAAAGTGGTATGTGATAAACAAACAACATAAAGAATTAGTTAATTATTATGTGCCTAACTTGTTTTTCCAATATGTACAATGTTTTTGCCTTACCAACTTAGAGGGTAATCAATCAGATAATAAATACCCAATAAAGTAGTCTTAAGGTATTTGATTGGGTATTGATATGGAAGTACAGAATTACATGATACCCAAAAGTCTTTCTGGCTTGCAGAAGTACAAAATATATGGGAGTTGAGAATTAGGAGGTCTGTCTTCTAGAAATATTTTTTTAATAATATTTTATCCCATGAACTCAAAAAATCATTTAACCTCTATATACCTTAGTTTCCTCATCTATAAAATGAAGAGATTGGACTGGATGAGTTTTTTGGTAACCTCATGACTGCAGACTTCAATGAAAGGAGTTAAAAACAATTATTGAAGGGCCTTAAATGATGTTTACTAAGAATGGGAGGAATTATTAAATTCAGAAGACAATTACTGAACTCTTTGGCAATGCACAAACTAGGAGGAAGCTGAGACAGATAAGAACAGATAGAAGCAAACACACACATACATGCTCACACATATATTCAGTCCACAGTGATGAGGCACACAGGGGAAAGATTACTTTCTGCTGGGGGATTGGAAAAGGTTTTCCTTCATCATCCCAGAGATGATATTTAAGCTGGATTTTAAAGGGTATGTAGTAGTCAAAGAGGGAAGGAGAAGGCATTTTAAAGAGAGGGGAGAATTTTACAAAATTATGAGAAGTTTTTCATTTAAAACATCATATACACATAAATATGTTTGTGTATATTTATATATACATAGATATATATATATTTATATAAAGACATAAATATGTATAAAAAGACATATAGACATATATAGAAAGACTATATATAGACAAATATGGAGTGACTTTATAAGGCACCATAAACACACACATATATATGTATACATATACTTTATAAGTATATATGTATGTATATAAAGTATATGCATATTTTATAAGACACTATACATATAGACATATAGACATGTATAAAAACAGACACCTACTTCAATTAAAATGTGATCAAATGAGAGGACATATGTAAAATGTTTTGCAAATCTTAAGGCACTAGTATTTTATAGTGCTATCTCTTAGTATTATATCATGTTGTTTCTTTTAAAAAAGGAAACCAAAAACAAAGGGAGATGTTCTTGTTCTATTGTTTGACTAGAAGAATCCAGATAATCATGAAGCAACATGATCAGTTTCTCAAAGTCTAGATTCTGCTATTCATTAATAGAAAACTCACAATGGCTTCTTTGTATGGTGTGGCTCTAGAGCCATCTTGCTCCTGATGCCAGAGGGAAGATGCTACCATTCTGCACTGACAGTGACAAGCCATATTTGCTGTTTGCTCAGCTTTTCCTTAGTTTCTTATCATGGATCCCTGGGGAGGTGAATTAGTTAATTCTCTTAGCTCACAGTAGACTGGGCTGAGAGACAATGAGATAGCCCCAACCTGGACAACCCACGTGAGTGCTAAATAAACATTAAATAACCACAATGATAAGAAAATACAGCAAGGTTGTTCCATGTTATTCCCAGGTGCCACAATATGTCAATATGAAACACTAGAACAGGAAAAAGAATGTCAAGAGATGCTCAGGCTTTATTTGACTACAACTAGTTCATTCCCCTTTTGTAAATACAAAGTAGAAATATGACTGAAAGAAAACCCTACATTTCTCCTAGAATGAAGGGGTGTATGGGAATACTCTGAACATGCAGTCCTTACTAATTACTGTTAGAGTGAGGGAAATGAAATAATCATTTTCTAAGCTTGTTTCACTGAATCCTGACAAAATGAAAAGCATACCTCCCAAAACCCCACCTTAAAAATCCATTTACAGAAGTTATAAAGTGTCTGTGGAAATCTGTGTCCATGTGGACTCTTTCTTTGTACAAAGAAAACATTTTCAAAATCCATAAAATGCCATAATATATCTGCATGGACTAGGATCAGCAATGTTCTGGTAGATATAGGATGCAGAGAGAATCGGGATAACTTTTCTGTCCTTCTTCCAAGACATCAGCAGTTTCTTTAGTCTGATTTATTTAGGTTGTAGCTTCAAGCCTCTATTTGATTTTGTCTCAGTAGGAAACGGCTGAATCATTTTGGGAATTTCTGGCTGTTTTGATCCATGTGCATGAACACACACACATACACTCTCTCTACCACAAAAATGGAAAAAAATGCCAAATGCAACAAATAATTTGGTTCTGAAGATGGCAATCAACTAAGGCATTTTCTGTAAAAAAAAAATCTAAACATTTTATGTCAATGCTTCCATGGCTGTCAAGGGCCATCTTGAAGTAAATCTCAAATCTAAAGTAGGCTCTCTCATATACCAAACAATGGAAAGCTGAAAAGATTTTCCCCCTTTAATTTTAGGCTGAACGTCAAGGGGAAAAAACCGTCCTGTCAGGGAGACTATTAATTAGTCTTCTAAGGAAAGTGATAGCAGAAGTATCACTTGGGACACTGAACACAAGTCTGGATAAAGCAGACAGTGTGCCCGGGGAACGAGCTCACACTGACACAGATGGCCTCATGATTAGTTAGGCCATTTCAACTTTTAATTACTCTGATAATTTTTTTCCCTTGTTTCTTTTCAAACACAAAAGAGGGACTAAATTCAAAAGTCATGTAAACCCTACAAAATGAAAGCATACTAAAGGGAGACCTGGCACTTTCCCTGTGTGTGCTAACTGGCTCACATCTCACATAATGCAAATGGGGCTTGTCCTCCAACAGTTTACTGAGGAATTGGAAGCTATTTGTTAAATGTGAGGGAACTAAACATGAAGAGTCTTTATGTCCTCAGTTTTCAGCACATTCTTCTGAAAACTTTATATGTATATACATATATACTTAAAGCACACAATATACATATGTTATATGCATACACATATAGATCCAAATTACATGCCATCATGTATATATTCTAAAATGCATAAGAATTTGAGTTTTGTCTGTTAATGGCTTTACTAACATTGTCATCTTGAGACTTTCCTAATGGATGAATGATGAATTTAGTCCATTAGGAAAAGCTACCCTAAAAACTCAGTGTTTTCTTTTGCATTTTTTGAAACTACAAATGTATAGCTAATCTATAACTACTCCTTTGTCAGTGGAGCTCTCTCCTTCTTCTAAATCATTCTGATGTAGTGGGGCCAACTTCCCATACTGATTCTTATTTGTCATTCCACTTTTATTTTCAATTTTTAAGAACAATGCAGAGAGGGAAAATGGCTTTCAAGGTAGTAACTCTGGATAAAATGGAAAAGCATGAATTTCCCTCTAGGATCATCTAGGATCCTGGTCTTTTATATGGCTGGGAATATAAATACTCATACCCATGCTAACATGAATGAGTTTCACTTGGGAAAGCACTTTTTTTTCCAAGTTCTGTAGAGACCAAGACCTGTTCTTTCAAAGAACCTGAAAGAATTTCATGGATCTCATATGAGAAAGGCTTACACTCAGTTAGGGGTATATGGAAAAATCTTATTCCTATCATCAAGCAGGGAAGAAGGATGCAACATATTCAATGTCATCCAAAAATGAGTGAGTGGGAAATTTTTTTTCCTATTTTCTAGCAGGGGCATAGGGATATTACATATTCAACATCACCCAGAAAATTCTGGCTCCTCTAGCAACAAAATTTAATCTTTAAATATCTGATATTTATAGTTTATAGGTTTATAAAATGGTTCATAAATATTATGTGAATGACCTTGTAAGGTTAATGCCATCAATACCTCTATCTTACAAATAAGGAAAATGAGGCTCAGAAATGTTGATTTGTCCAAAATCACAAAACTAATATTTGAAGTGGGCTTTAAATCTAGACTTTCCTGATTCTAATACTTGTTCTTTAGCCACTATGCCAAACTGCCCCCCAAAATAAATAAATACTACATCTGACTTTTAATTTTTAATTTAGTATTAGAAAACCACCTTTCTTCCTCCATCTGTTTACCAATCAGCTGCCAGGACTCCAAGTATTACATTTATCAAGATACCTGTTGGCAAATTTATAGGTCTGCTCAGGTTTAGTACAGTCTGGAGACAGAATCAAGATTAAAAGAAAAACAACAAACTCAATAATTTCTTAAGAATCAAAACTCTCCCCAAATACTAAAAAAACATTTATAGCAGCATTTCTTGTGATAATAAAGAAATGGAATAAAAATTGCTGCTGATTAACTGGGAAGCAGCTTGAACAAACAGGTATGTGACTATAATAGAATGTTATTGTACCCTGTGAAATGATAATTGTGAAGAAATTGGAGAAACTTGGCAAGCTGATATGAACTGATAAAAAGTCAGCAGAACCAGGAAAGTAGCTTACATGATAACCAAAACAATGTAAAGGAAAACTACAATGAAGGACTTCAGAACTAAATCCAATCTTTCTTGTGCAACAAGATAACTGTATTCATATGAATACATACATTGTATTTAACATATACTTTAACATATTTAACATGTATGGGACTATCTGTCATCTAGGGAAGGGGGTAGAGGGAAAAAGGGGAAAATTAGAACAGCTTTTGCAAGAGTCAATATTGAAAAATTACTCATGCATATGTTTTGTATATAACAAAGCTATTTAAAAAAAAGACTTCAGAACTGATCAAGGCAGTGACTAATCATGATTGCAGAAGTTTTGATGGTAAAGCATTGATAACGAAGTAGCAACTGCATGGGATGTATATTTTCAGATGTGGCCAATGTGTGGATTTCTTTTGCTTGATTGTACTTATTTATAACAATGCTTTTTTCATTCATTCATTGCAAAGATGGAATAGTCAACGGGACATTATAGGATTGTGAACAAAAAAAAGGAACATTAATATGCCTAAAAAAGACAAAAATCTACCAAATTCACCCATGTTTCATCCTTAGCTGAACAACGAGAATTAGGCATCCAGACCCACATACCCTAAAGTCTGCTTTACTGGGCCCACTTACTAAACTGCCACCTCACCACAGTTACTTTTTTGCTTCTTAGGAAGCAACTGAGTCAGAGGAGGACAGAGGCATGGGGGACTAAGGTCCCCTTGTACAGAGCTCTGCCAGTTTTCTGCTGAACAGCATGCTCCCTGGCAGTGGGGATAGGAAGGCAGAGGTCACTCTGGCTATGAGCCATTTCCCTGCCACAGTGCTTGCTGCTATTTCCAGCTCATGTTTATGCAACACGTATCATTTTGAGGTTCTGCTCAGAAGGAGCTTTCCCTCTGTGGCTGATGCAAAAGGCCATATTTATGTTCTTATTACAAGCCAGCTTTCTGGGCTCTGGCTGCTGGCTGCTGGTGCTTCATATGTGTCCTGCGGCTAGCTGCTGGGACAACTAGACTTATAAGCACTGGTCAAACTTGCTGAGTGCCTCATTCCAAGGTTATATACACAGCTTCTAGCCTTTCTGCTCTACATGCCAAAGATTTGATTTTAGGCCTGTAGAGTGGTGATGGAAGGGAGTAGCTGCTTAAAAAATAATTGTGTCCTACTTATGGTTCATTTTTAAGGACCCAATACTGTCCCAGAGTAACATTCTAGAGGAGACACTGATTGAGGGGCACTGTATTTTAATAACAGGGCAGGAGAAGTCTACTTTTCTAACATTTTTAGATGCATAAAGACTGGGCATTGGAGTGGGAAAAGGTTGGTGATTTATGTAGACCACTTAAATACTCTGGATTCTGGAAGAATAAACAATGTAGGCTTAAAACAATAACTGCAGGGTCAAATTATTAAAACTTAAATGAGAGGATGCTTGTAGATATCATCACATTTCTAGTTCTCTCATCTTATTTCTTCCTGCTGAGACTTCCTATTTAAATAAATTGTTTAGTAGGGCAAGGATTCCTCTCTTCCAATCAGGTCCTTGGGAAGCCCCTTGAGGAAATTACTAGAAGATGTTTCTTTCTTCCTCAGAAAAAGGTCTCTTCTTATTCTTTTACTTCTCCCTGTTTTACCTCTAGCTAATATCGAACAAGAATTCTGTTTTATCTTAAGTCACCATGCAATTATATAGCCATATACCTGCGGGTATGAATTAAGGAATGAGTTGCTGGCTCCTTTTTCAGTGCATAATACTGGGAAATGTTCTTGCACCTATTTTAATGTGTTTGCTGACAAGGTATGCATGCTTAGCAGAAAGTCTCCACTGTAAGAGAATTGACAAAGATTGTATATGACTCCTTACTCTTCTCTCTGCAAGCATCAAGGTGTCAAAATAGGAAGCATGCTAGAAACTGGCATGGCTTCAAGAGAAAACTCTCTCCTTGAGTTTTGTGCTTGGCATTTACTCCCTTCTCACCTTTCTGGTCTCCTCTCATTGTATTTTCCCCTTCCAGACTGACTCAGAGACAGCAAAGACCTGTTTCCATGTCTCGATCCTGTATAGATGGATACCATGGTGCCAAGGATTGACCTGCTCACTTCTGCTTCTTAGTCTTTCTGGCTTTCTTCAAGACTCAGCTGAAACCCAACTTTCAGTAGGAAATCTCTTCCAGCTGTTACTAATGTCTTCCCCTCTATTTTATATGGACCTAGTTATTTCATGATGTCTATCCCATTAGAATGTGAGCTCCCTAAGGGCAGGGACATTTTTTTACTTAATTTGAGTGTTTGGTGTATAGTAAACAAATAAAAAAGGTTGTTGATTGTACCAGAAGGCTACCCTCCACTACCCTCTCAGTTTTGTTCAATTTGGGGGAGTGTGATAACAGGATTTATAGTTAAAGGGATCATTGATTTAGGAGTGAAAGAAATCCCAGGGGCCGTCTAGTAAACACCCCTCAACTTACTTACAAGAGAAACAAGCCAGAACAGGGGTCCTTAACCTGGGGCCCAATTCTATCACTGTTCTATCTAGCTGAAGTTGTGTTCTTAGAGAAAGTCAGCTCTGTTGTGCATAAGGAAGATAAGAACTGATGACTTATTATCTAGAAAAAAAAAGCTTAATAACAATATTGTTAAGAGAATAATAAAATAAAAGGGTAAGAGTGGGGTTCGGGCTTTTTAGCCTTCTTATTATTTTTTTTTTTTTTTTTTTTAAGGAAACCCACTATGGGTTCTGGTAGCAATGCCAGCAAACACAATGTCCTTCCATCGTTAAAAATATATTACAATTTGTGGTTATGTAACTAGCATTTGACATGGAGTGGAGTTCTATTTCAACCCGATTTAATTATATGCTCCTTTTTTATATCGTAGATGGCTCACACTAGCAGAATTGTTTTGCCTGGTGAAAAACTGGCCATGACTTGTCATAATGGGCTGGTTTATAGAACTACTGAAGTATAGTTAGTGCCCATCATTTGGGAATTATGGCACTATAACAACCCTTTATTTACATATACTGCTGAGACAGTAAAAATGGCAAATAGATTTCTTAAACTGAGACAGCAGAAATATCCCCCTAGGGGATTTGGCCCTCATTGTGGCAGCAACATATGCAAGTCTAAATAACTTTGGTGTCTGTATTTCTGCAGTGCATCATCTCGTAGACACTTTATACCAGTCTAATAATAAGATGGACTCTAAATTGGGAGTTGGGCTTCCTGAGAATTCGATTGCAATACACACCGTGGAGCCTATAAGTGATTTGTGAGAAAGGTTTAAATTTACTAATCACGCGGCTGTGGCGAGAGCCTGCGAATGGGCTGGGGGAAAATCAATGGCAGAGCTGCTCCCGCGCCTCCCAGAAGCAGCGCTCGGCTTGGTTTCCTGTTCACTCAGGTCCCTCATCCGAGGAAAGTCCAGCACTTGTTTCATCTCTATACCTGGGACTTCAGCAATCTCAGCGTCTCCCTCAAAAACAAACGTGCTGCCATCTCTCCATCCCACACCGTTCCCTTCCCTTTCTTGATGTCTTTCTTCTTAGTTTAGAGAGAGACAGGCAGACATACAGAGACAAAGAGATAGAGAGACTGAGAGATACACACAGGAGAGACAGAAACAGAAGAGAGAGAGGAGACACAAAAATATATATAGAGAGAAAGTCAGAGGGAGAGAGAGGGAGGGGAGAGAAAGGGAGAGAGGAGGGGAAAAGGGGGAGATAGAGACAAAGACAGAGAAACACATACGGAGATATAGAGAAAAAGACAGAGGGGAGATACTCAAACAGAGAGAAAGAGGGAGGGAGGGAGGAGGAGGAGGAAGAGGAGGAGGAGGAGATGGAGATGGAGGAGGAAGAGGAGAAGGAGATGGAAAAGGAGGAGGAGGAAGAGATGGAAATGGAGGAGGAAGAGGAGGAAGAGGAGGAAGAGGAGGAGGAGGAGGAGGAGGAGGAGGAGGAGGAGGAGGAGGAGGAGGAGGAGGAGGAGGAGGAGGAGGAGGAGGAGGAGGAGGAGGAGGAGGAGGAGGAGGAGGAGCTAAATCAGAAAGGCGGAGGAATCAGATGCTATTGCATTTTGAGACTGTTGTATTTGTTCCTCAGGCTTCATGTTCTTTCCCCAGGCCCGGCTCATTTGTCATTACTGTGATCTCAATTCCTCTATTTCACCTGACAAAAACATCATCGGTCCAAAGCCCGTTTCCCCCTCTTCTTTTCGCTGTATTCACTGGTCTCTCTCCTCCTGGGTTCAGCTTTTATTCATATTTCACCTCACAGGAAGTAGCTAGAACCGGAAGAGACCTGGAGCTACTCAGTGCACCCCTTTTATAGTCGAGAGCAGCAAAGGCTCTAAATTCGAACTCGGCTCCTCCTGGTCCAGGGCAGGCGCTCCATGCACTGCGCCACCTAGCGGCCCCCACTACAAGGAGATCTTGGAGAAGTGGAGCGGAGTCCTCCCTATGCTTAGCCCGGGGGGAACCTGGGCTGGCACACTCTTCCCCTTGTGGTTGGTTACTAACACGCGGCGCTTGGCCACTCCCGGATGACCGGCGTCAGCTAAATTCGCGCATTTCTAGCGGAGTCCGGGGATGAGAGCGGCTCGTGGCTCGCGGCCCTTGAGTGAATGGGAAAGGAGGGGGAAGGATCGGGGCTGCAGGGAGAGGCACTCACCGCCAGATGGCAGGCCGGCGCAGCTCCCTCCGTTCTGGCAGGGATTGCGCTCACAGGCATCCGGGTACAGGACGCAGCCGAGCTTGAGCTCCGTGAGCCCCACAACCTCGGCGAAGCTGCTGCGCTTGTTCTGCAGCGGCAGCTCGTTGTTGTTCAGGACCACGGAATCCAGGCAGCCCTGGAAGCCGCTCAGCACCTGCGTGACCCTCTTATCCGTCAGACTTCGGACGTTGTCCACCTGCACGAGGGCGCCGAAGTAGATGGCGCTCTCCGCGCCCGGCGTCTGGAAGTAGAGCGGGGCCTTGCGGCGCTCCACGTAGCTGTCATCCAGCGACAGGCTCGTGAAATTCTGATTGAGCTCCAGGAAGACCGAGTGCCAGCTGCCGTCGTTCACGGCCCGGCCGGAGATGCCCAGGATGCCCGGGCCCGTGCCGCAGTCCAGCTGGAACCACAGCTTGCTGTCTACAATCTGAGAGGAAGGAAAAGGGGAAATGGTCAATATTCCCTCACAGTGCCCGGGCACGTGCGTTTTCTTCCTAAGCCCGGGCCCCCCAGAGGACTGAGGAACATTGTCAGACATAATAATAACAGCAGCAAGGCCGGCGTAACCAAATGCTTTTTTTTTTTTCTTTGAAAAATCTCCTCTTCGCCTGTCAGTCCAGGCCCGTCCTTCGCTGTCTTCCTCCCTCCCCTCTCCACTCAGTAATTAGTTACGGCCGAAGTTGTAAAAATGCAATTAAATTTAATGGTATTTACCGTCCTCCGGACGGCGCATTCCTAAAAGTCAGAGCAACGCGGCTCCGAGGGAAGGGCCGCTCATTCCCCTAGTAATCCGGGCTCAGACCCGCGCGGGAGGATCAGTCGTTCTGGGTTACTTTTCACTGCGTGACTTTGAGCAAATTATTCAGCTTCCCTGGGCCCCCCTTTCCTCGTGTGTGAAATGAGGAAGCTGGACTTGGGGGGACTACGAGCTTCCTTCTGGGTCCAGATTAGAGGAGCTATTTAATGTTTCACTGCAGTCATTTCCGTATTAATTATGGATTGATCTCTATGAATTCTTCTGGAAAACAGAATGAATCTCTCTGTAAGGGGAAAAACATGAAATTAAAGATCACAGGGTCCCACACCTAGAAGGCATCTCAGAGCTAATCCACCTCTAATCTAATCCCAAAACTTTCAGCAAAGTGCAGACGGGAGTGGGAAGAACTGAATTCAAATCCAACCTTCAACACTTACAAACTATCTGACAGGGCAGGTTATTTGATCAGTTTCCTCATCTGGAAAATGGGCATAATAACAGCACCTACTTCTCAGAGTTGGTGTGAGATAATTAATGTTAATAATTATTATAATATTATATACATAATAATATATTATGATAATTATAAAGATAATAATGTTAATTAAGATAATTGTAGAAAGTGCTATATAAATGTTATCTACTATTATTGTTATTATTATTTACTGATGGACAAATTGAGGCTCCAGGATGAGGTCAGGTCACACAGGAATGACACAAGGTCACGAAGGAGCAGAAGCAGGAGTGGGATCCCAAGGTGGTAATGACCCGATCATAGCCGGAAGGATCCTCAAAGTCTATCCCAGTGGTCCTCAAACTTTTTAAATAGGGGCCAGTTCACTGTCCCTCAGACTGTGGGAGGGCCGGACTGTAGTAACAACAAAAGCTCACACTGTCTCCGCCCTCAGCCCATTTGCCAGAAAACGGGGGGGGGGGGGGGGGGGGGGGGGGGGGGGGGGGGGGGGGGGGGGGGGGGGGGGGGGGGGGGAGAGCGCTGCATAACCGTCCTCAGCAGCGGCACCTAGCGGGCTGCAGTTTGAGAACCCCTGGTCTACTTAGTCCAACTTTCTCAATTTTTAGACTTGCAGAAGGTCACATGGATCACAAATAGCAGAATTGGAATATCACTCTTTACACAGGCAAGGGCAGAATTCAAGGTTCCCTAAAATCCAGACATACACACACATTCATACATGTACATACGGACACACACATGTAGGTATGTATATACAGATGTACACATACATGTATGTACTGTAACAGACACAAATCCATTTTTACAAATATACTCTCATATTCTTCAAAGAGAGTTCTTTTCCTTCCAACTAATACTGTTGCTACTGGTTCTAGAAGATCACTCAGTGCACTGTAATTACTTGTGATTAGATATTTTCAACAGCAGATTTTATTCATTCCTTTAGAAGGCCCCCCCCCCCCCCCAGTAACACAACCTCTCATCTGAGACACTGTCTGTGACGGGACAATATAATTAAATGCTTGTTTTATGTGACTTTACTATTTCCTTGAATGCCTCATAATGGAAGTTTAAAAACAAAGAACCGCGTGGTAGGATCTGATATTAAGAAAATCTTGGAGTCCCCTGGTCCTGCTTCCATTCTGGCTTTCCTGGGGAGGTAACCAACTCTTGTGGAGATTCACCTCTGCAGATGCTGAAGCTGCAAACAGCTCAGTAAGCCTGAAAGAGAAAACTCTTACCACCAGAGTACCTGGCCTTGTCAATTATCAGAAAAACATACGGTTTTATCAATGGACATATGACTAAAGATGTTATCTGCTTTGCTTGGACACACTAAAGATCACTTGGTCTTTCCATTTAACTCAAAAGCTGACATGTTTTCTATGCGTCTTGTTCCCCAGAATTTGATCAGGAAGCACTGAGTTTAGTTATCTAGACTAAAACTGATTTTATTTAATTGAGGAAAGGGAAGTTGAGTCCAATTGTTCTGAGCACTGCTCCAATTTTCTGTTGTAGTTTTCTATGTTTAAAGGGGAGTAAATGGATTATAAAGAATGGAGCAGGATCAAGGACCTTATGATATCATTTTGTAGTTCCTATGTTTACATTCTGAAACTGTGATATCTATGTTTCCTTCATGAGCTGTAGTGAATTCATCTAGAATGTGTTTGCTGTATAAATTCTCATTGTCAAGGTGACTCCAGAACAGAATAAATTTTGTTGTTTCTTTTTAGGAGAAGGAGGTCCTTCTATCTGGAGGAAGAATTACTTGGACTTTTAGGTTTTGTCTTGCTTTTCTATTTATATCCTCAATACTTTGCCTATGTTAAGTCCTTAATACATGTTTTTTCAGTTAGTTCTTCCTTCTAAGAGGAATGTGAAGTCTTGAAGGGGGACTCTTATTACTCTTTAGAATGCTCTCCCTGAGGGCAGGGACTATCCAGCAGCTCAAATATATTCCTAGTTCTTAGGACCCTCTGTTACATTACAAGTGCTGAAATAAATGCCTGTTGACTCGACTCCTCAAGGCTGGAAGAGCCCTTGGGTTGAGAGCCATGCAAACTCTGAAAGGTGCCAACAAAAGCCTGGAAAGGCTTTCAAGTATGGATTCTGTGAAGCTCTCAAATGAGATATATGAAGCATTATACAATTCTTAAAGTGCTATGTAAAAGCTAGCCATTATTATTATCATCATGATTATCATTACTGTAATTGTTGGAGTGGAGGGTTGGCCTTCCAGCTCTGTGATTCAGAGATCACCACCATCCTAACCTTTGTTGACAATTCTGTAGGAGTATTCCATGTGAATACCAGAGGCTAAACTATGGATAGAAAACGGATTCATCTGGAATCAATGAACTTTTCTTTTTCAGGGTCCAAGCTTAAGCATTCTCCATTTTTTTAAAGCACACACATACAAACCCACAAAATCTTATTTCAGGTTACTAACAGTAAGAGGCATATAAATATCAGTGGAATACAGAGTAATATACTGAGAGAGTGTTCCTAAAATGTGTCTTATTCATGATAGACCTGTCAGGGATTATTAGAGCCTCACTTATTCTCTCAGACTATTTCTTTATCTATTCTTCAACATGTTCCACAGACCATTAGTTCTTTGGGACTCTCTCCTTAACTTCTTTGTCACAGTCTTGCTGCCACTCAATGTATGTGCTCAAATGTATGTGTTACATAAAAGCATATATGTGAGAATCTTTGTGGACTTAATACAGCTTTAGGAATTTAAGAATCTAATGAATGCTCTGTAATCTTGTGTAAATTATGCAGCTTCTCTGGGTCTACGATTCTTTAGCTGCATGGAAGAGATAACTACAATAACTTATTTTACAAGGGTATTGTTGTGTATGGATAATGTTAAGCTCTACCACACACAAGCAATACATATGTACATACATACCTCTCAAACATCCAAATTAAAAAGAGACAAATACATATAGTAGGAGTATTTTATTTGCCTCTCTGGAAGATTTTAAGTGTAATGAATGGGTGTTGGATGCATAATTTTTTGGTTCAGTGAAATGAAGTGAATGAATACTTTAAATCACACCAGAATACGTGCTTGTCCAGGACTCTTGGATAATGTCCATATTTGTATATCAATGTAAGTAATAAAATGATCAAATGATCCTTTGGGGACTTCTTCCTTTCTGCATAGTCCATCTGCTGTTACATACTATGGCTTTAATATAGTGTTTACCAATCTAACAGGGGTGGAAAGAAGAAGGAGGATGAGTATTTGGTTGGTGCTGTTACATTTTATGGGACTTAAAAAAAAAAAAAGATGGACAGAATTAAGATTTCACTAACTTCAACTTTCTTTCACATCTGGTTTGATATCAAAGCCACAATCTCATTCAAGAGAACTGAAGTGGTATTAATATACATAAAATGATATGGATCACTGAGTACAAAGTAACTTGCAGTTTTTCTACATTTAGTGCATAAAAAGGGAGCCACAACACATCAGCTTATCCTTATTTTAAAAATTATATTTTATTTGGAAATTTTAATTCAATTGTAAAATTTTACTTTATTGTATTTTTGAAGTTGATAGTGATATTTATTTATACTATGCTTTAAGGCAGTGGTCCTCAAACTTTTTAAATAGGGGGCCAGTTCACTGTCCCTCAGACTGTTGGAGGGCCAGACTATAGTAAAAACAAAAGCTCACACTCTGTCTCCGCCCCTCAGCCCATTTGCCACAACCCAGCAGCCGCATAAACGTCCTCAGGGGGCTGCATCTGGCCAGAGGGCCCTAGTTTAAGAACCCTTGCTTTAAGATTTATAAAGTACTTTTCATACCATTGTCTCATTTGACTTAAAAAATTGTTGGGCAGGGTTTTGGAAATCATATACCTTTTAAAGAGGTTAACATAATAGAATGTAGTCCCCAAGCTTTCTCTCACCAAAACTTAACCTTTTTCTGTTTCAAAGGTAGGTGATAATGAAAAAAAAACTACTGATTGTTCTTTAAAGCATTTATTTCGCTTTATTATCTTTAAAATAGGCCAGATCCCAAATAACCCACGTTTTATAATGATAAAGTGTCCCATTAGTTAGTGGACAAGCTGCTACAACTGAAGTTCCGGCATGAATGAAACGCTTTATTATTGAATATCAAAGTTACTGTAATTGGTATGCTACTGTGGGTGAGGGTGGGCAGAAGTGGGGATAAGCAATTTGTTCAGTGGAATTTATTATTTATAGACTCAGTTTTATAAAATATTTAGAGTCTCTGAGTTGCCTGAAATCAGTCATGATTTCCAAGCATCAGCCTAAATTCCAGTGGCCTAGAGTCTCAGAGTCATTAGTCTGGAGCTAAAGGAAATCACATTATAGGGACAAAGGCAAATTTTAATAAAAATTAAACTTATGGCAGAAAGAATTAACCTTTCTTGTCACTGTGTTCAATGCTGCCAGGAAGACTATATTTATATGAGTGGGGATTGATTAGAGACATTCTTACAAGCATGACTGGAAGAAGACTGAGAAAATGAAGCTTTTAATCAGAATTATTTAATTGGAATTATCCCCAGATGCAATGGGTGACCACCATAGGGGAGTCGTTTCTCAGCTCTAAAGATCTTTAAAGCAGAAGCTGCTCTAGCCCTCATTTAAGTATGATGTGCTATGTAACGATAGTGCTGAGATCACACTAAAGAACTCTTTGTCTCTTATGTAGATATTATGGATTGTCTGATAATTGTGAAGAGCTGATATTTTAAAGCATGGTTTAAAGTTGCTTTAAATTCATACATTCGGCACATTCACAACCCAAATCCTGTCTTACCTCCGCAGCACACAAATCCTCCCCAACTGCCCCTAGCTCACATTAATCATTAATTAATCATTAATTAATTTTGAGTTTACATTTCTGAGGTTGTTGCCTTGCAATGATACTTAAGTTTTCCCAATTCCATCCATAGTTCTATCTTGGTATATTCATCTTGTCTATTAGCCTATTTAAAATCTATTTTGCATTTTAGAATCCTTTGGAATTAAAGCTTCAGTTCAGGTACTGCCTCCTGTATCAAGTGTTTTCTAACTCTCAGTTTTGGTTCTACCCCCTCCATAAGTTATCTGACTTTTTACTTACAAGTATATATGCTATATACTTTACTAGAATGAAAGATCCTTCACTAGAATGGAAGATCCATAAAGCCAAGAACCCTATTTTGTTGCTGCTGTGGTTTTAAAATATCCCCAGTAACTAGCAGAGGGCTTTTCATATTTTTGTTACTGTTCAATTATTTCAACTGTGTCAGACTCCTTCTGATCTAGTTGGAGTTTTTTTGGCAACGATACTGGAAAGGTTTGCTATTTCCTTCCCCAGCTCATTTTACAGATGAAAAATTAAGGCAAACAGAGTTAAATGACTCACGTAGAGTCACACAGCTACTAAAAGCCTGAGCTCACATTTGGACTCCGGCTTTCTGACTCCAGGGCTGATGCTCTATCTACAATAGGATTTTGCTGCCTCTAGTAGGTGGTTAATAAATGCTTGTTTTCTTCCTTCTCATCCCCTGCTGGTGAGAGGGATTTTATGTCCCTGGAAAGGTTCTCCAGCTGCCTCAGTTGCAGACATTGGAGAATGAGTGAGCTGTGATGAATGTGAGCCAGAGGATCAACAAAGGCTGTACCCTAAGATACATTCTGAGAAAAATCCCTATCTTGCTCCACTACCAAAGCACATAACACAACAGTTTGGAAGCCTGACAGCTATGTGTTAAACTTTGGGATCTGCAGAGGAAGCTTTAATTCCAAAGCTTTATGAATACCTTCTATCCTCATGTAATTCTCCAAGAGACACCTTTCACCTATTTCTTATTCTAAGTGCTTTCCAAACATGGCACTCTTACTTGAAAAAATACAAGGAACCAGAATGTACAATTGAAACAATGCATTTCGACTTCATTGGCCTCTGAAAAAAAGCACAAGGTATATACACTGCACCAAAACCCAATAAAATGAAGTCTTGCAAGAGGCACAAAATGCCAAGCAAACAGATTCAAATTCCCAAAGTGAATGTTCAGAGCTATTAATAGTTTAGTACAGATGTGCTCTGATTTAAGACAGCTCAACATATGAAAAACCTCAAATATACAAAGACAAGCAATTTAGGGGTGAGAATTAGCATTATAAAAGTATTCATAAAATTTTCCTTTAAATAGCAGACTCTTCTAGTATCTTTCAAATATGACTTTTTATAAAAAAATTGAATTTATATAACTTTCAGGAACATACTTGTTTTAGAAAATGAAGTCCAAACCATCTGCTTTGTATCTATCACATATTCATAATTTATTATTGGATTTATAACCTAGGATTTAGAAAGGGGGTGCTTTTCAGATTAAAGTGAAATGTCAAAGTTAAGAAAAGCTCCGTTTTGGAAAACTATACTCCTATCTGTGAGTGGTTTTGATTACCTCAAGTTCAAAGCCTTGGAAGATATTTATTCATCAAAATTCCATTTACTAAGCATTTAATGAGAGCATACTATGTGCAAGATACTGTAAACTTTTGCTTAATAAAAAGAGCTTCATCAAAGGCCCCTATTTCAACTTGGAAGGAAGGCAGGCAGAGAGGAACTGAGGAAGGAAAGAAAGGTATTGGTAAAGAGCAAAACAGAAGAAGTACAAATTATTTGGTGTCTTTGCAGACTTTATAGATAGGTAGAAATATTCCATAATAGTTACTGAAAATTTTGCTATCATCCTCCACCTTTAAACCCATTCTGAAAACAACTGACCTTCACATGGGAGCCTGTTTTGAAAATAAATCAAAATAAAGAAAAATCCAGAGCTGTCGTTTTTGTAGGTATTTTTCTTCTGCCACTATGAAAAGTTGATCATAATCCTTTAGTAAATATAATCTAGATACACAGAAAGACTCTTTTCAACATTGCCTTTTAAAAAAAAGTATTGATAATATTTTCCTCTGAATTGAAGAAAAAAGATTAATAATGGTATTTTCTGTAGGTTTCTTTGAAGACTAGGGTTTTTGACTTGGGATGCATTAAAAAAAAACCCTTACCTTTAAAACTATACCAATATAATTGGTTTCCTTTGAAAACCTTTTATTTTATATAATTTATTTATTTAAAAACTATATGTTTTGCTTTACGCATGTAAAAGCATTATTCTGAGGAAGGAACCAATGGTTTTTAACAACTTCCAAAAGGGTCAATTACACAAAAAATGATTGGGAAATCCTTCTTCTATAGAAAATCATAGTCCTAATTAAGTCCACCAAAGATGGAAATTACTCTATACTTTTGTCAGAAAGAGCACTCAGTATGTTACGTTAGGGACTGAACCCAGTCGAGTAGTCTCCCCTTGTATTAGGCTCTATTAAGATGATAGTTTCCCTATACTCTTGCCTTGATGAAAACTCATCTGGAATAAGATGTAGTGTTTTTTTAGGTGACACTGATAAACTGCAGACTCAAAAGGATAGCAACCAAGATCATGAAGAAAAGCATCAAGATCATGTCTTCTGAGGATCAACTGAAAGAGTTGGGAATGTGCAATCTGAAGAACAGAAAATATGGCAGCATGATACTTCTCCAAGAAAAACTATTGGGGAGCAGGAATCAGATATACTCTGTTTGTCCTCAGATGGCAGAAACAGGAGCAAATGGGAAACTGCAAAGAACCAAATTTAAGTCTGATGACAGGAACATCTTTTAAATAATTAGAGTTAAGGATGGAATGGGCCATTTCAGGAGGTAGTAGTCCCTGGTGCTCTATAAGCCTACTTGTTGGGGGTGCTGTAGGTGGGATCCTTGTTCTTGGATCAACCATGTGGCCATTGAAGTCCTTTTTGGCCATGAGATGCTGTAATTAGTTTAAATGCTGACTGAAGTTCCAGGGATTAATAAGCATGTAGAGACACAGGGCATATATGTGTGTTTGGGGGTCAATAGAGAGCAAAACAGGGTCTATTTATGGTTGTTTTTAGTGTTAGTGTTCATGATGTCTGGATAATTTCTAAAGTCTTTTCTAGCTCTAAATTCCAAGATCCTAAATAGCTTTCCACAAGGGTAGATTTTTTTGTAGCTAGCCACATGCCTTGAAGGGGTAGAATCTTTAACCAAAAATTGATGATTGTACCTGGCAAAAAATGAGAGAGAGGAAGGTTTTATTTCTAGCCTTGAGGAGGAGCTTTTCAGTGATTTCTCTTTTCCCTTCTCACTATGAATAGAACTCTCCTTTAAAATAAAGATGTATTGTTGTTGTTTTTGTTGTTGAACTATTTCACTTATATCTGACTCTTTGAGACACCATTGAGGTTTTTCTTGGCTAAGATACAGCAGTAGTTTGCCATTTTCTTTTCCAACTCATTTTGTAGATCAAGAAACTGGGGCAAAAAAGGTTAAGCGGCTTGCCCAGGGTCAAACAGAGATCCAATTGATTAGGTACCTCACTCTGCCCCCATGATCCATCAACTCTCTTCTGGAAGTGGAAGGGAGGTTTTAACATGATCTTCTGAAGTCACAATTGGTTATTGTTTGGATACATAAGACTTAGATATTAGTATTAAAATTCCCTGTCCAAATAAGTTATTGTCTAAGTTTGAATATTTATTTTTGAATTTAAAATTTCTTCAGAGAAATTAATCTGTACTTTGGTCTTTCATATGTGAGTTTGTTAAATGTAACCATTCTCTCATTTTTTTTCAGGGAGATCAGTGTATTTGTGATCTGTTGAGGTATTGTAGAATACACAGTGCTATAAGGCTACCATAATGATGCTAGGGATGTTGAATACTGGCTCAGAAAGGGACTTTGTTAGGGGAGGGAGTGTAGAGTGTCTTGTTCAGAGAGTCTATACATCTCAGGAATCCCTGGAAAAAATCCAGGATGCTTTATTTTTTTTAACTGACAGAATGGCTACAGTTGAGAAGTCAAGATACTCTGTCATTGACTGGAAAATATAAGTCCCCCCCATACTTCAGGTCTGAAGTCTCAGAGCTGAAGAAGGCTTCACAATTGGGTAGGGAGAGATGCTGAATGGAGTGGAGGATTAAAGTCAATGCTATCCCTGTGGAAGAGTTGCTATGAATTGTTGAGTGATTATAGCTTAAGGAGACTGACTATTGAACCTACTCTAGAGGGAGATGACACAATTTACAGAGTCAAGTTTGATGCTAGATGTTCAAAAGGAAAATGGTGGTATTGGCTCCACTCCCAGTTTGGCTGCTGTCCTCTTCTGCCCTGAATTGTGCTTCTGGTCTTCTGAACCCAAAGACAAAATGATTACAGCATTCCCCAAACCGAGAGCCAAAATGCAAACATATAAGCAAGAGAAATGACTGCAAGAAAAGATAACCCATTTTAATTACCTTCAGAATTATGCAGGGATTTGCTCTGGTGTACATTATAATCCCATTGCTTTGCAGTGTTCGCAGACGCAGAGCCAACTTAAATTCCTCTTTCTTGCTATTTTCAGAAAGCCGGTATTTGATGTAACTGTTTCCAGCAAAGCTGAGAGAAGTGTGCCCTAAAAGAATCATTATGAGAAGATACATATACTTTTAATGTTCATAAATGAGAAGGGACACACAAAATTACCCAACAACTGCCAAGTGAGTTAATTAAAGATCATGTGCAGTTAATGAAGCCATTTTTGGGAGAAAGCTTTTAAATAAAAAACTACCAACTTTGGATTAAAAACCGTTCCTCCATTACACAACACACTCCTTAAATTTGAATTGAAAAAATTTATTAAGTAATCAGATCCCAGGGATGTGGGTTGCCCTGTGCCAATGGGAAATTTAATAGTTCAAAACCTACATTATTACTGTGCCACTATAACTCTTCCCATTGAGAATTAGCAAAATTCTTTTTCAAAGATGCAACAAATAGCTTCTGAAGAGACCGAAGCACTTTGAGTACCATCAAATGAAATCCCATTACTAAATGAAATGATTCCCCTACTGTCAAATAATGGATTTCCCAAGTATTGCAAAATAAAAATCAGTCCAAACCAATCTATAGTAAAGATGATTATAAATAATTCAAAAGTGGTACTTTATGCAACATTTTCAACACATTTATAATATTTATAAAAATAAGTTCTTGAAATGCTAGATTTTGAGTTTGATTCTCTTTTTCTCCTAAACTCTTCTACTATATGTATTTTAATGGTCAATGGTCAAAACTGAAATACTCGGATGGAGGACTTCAATCTTCTACAGAAAGACTTTCCCAAACCCTCTAAATTCTAGTCTCTTCCTTTTTTTAATTCTCATGTATTTATTCTGTATATAGTTTATTGGTACATATTTGTTTGCTTGTTGCTTTTCCTATCAGACTGTGAGCTCTTTGAGAGCAGGAATTATCTTTTTTATTTTTGGGGGGGTAATTCTAGAGATTAGCATACTATCTGATATACAATAGGTGCTTAATAAATTTTTACTGATTATTGAGTCAGGAAGAGAAAAAATTTCTGTCAATCTACTAAAAGGATAATTTAAAGGCTGATGTCAGTCCTTATGATGTCATAAATGTGGATTACGTGATGATGGCTAGAAGGGAAGTTTGAAGATAGGAGATTTGGATTCTAGTCTAAATGGTTTTTATGAATTGTACCCTTATTTATTGATGTACATTTTGAATATGCTGAACATCACATTTTCTAACTCTAACCGTTTTTTTAAAAGAAATAGTAGATTATTATCAAGGAGTAGGTTCCTGGGAATAACTAATTGAAGCTGGAAGTGACTCTACTTTGTTTATAGCTTTGTTCTTAGGGCTGATAGCTGAGAAGATTATATTGTCATCTCCAATAACTGAGGTAAAAATGTCAAAAATTCTGACTGAGTATGACTGTAAAATTGTCCATATTTTTGAATTTCAGATATATTTTATAATAAAAAAATGACTTGATAATGACTAATGATTACACTCTCCCCTTTCCCCCAACAACGTATTTTAACAATCAATGTTAGAATTCAAAAAGTCAGGCTTGGAAATTAATGAAGGCCACAACAACCAAATTGAATGCTGGGATGAAGGTCAAAAAGGGAAAATTTAAAGCTAAAATCATATAAATAAGATTTTTTTTTCTAGGACATGGGAGTGGATGCCTCTGTTTTTATGAAATATGTTGCCATCCATCTCAAATGGATAATACATTTCTTACTGGTCAGGCTTGCTTATTCCATAGACCATGAATGGCTTTTCTATCTAAAGTGTTATCTTCTTATGATGGCAGATTTATGCAATACTCCGAATAGCAAGGACTATACTAAAGATGGGTTGCTCTTTGCGCCAATAACTTTCTATTTTCTATAATGTCATACCTTTAAAATAGATGAGATAAAACTAAAAAAGCCTACATTTCTTTGTTATTCCATTATAAAAGTAGTGCACGTTTTCATTTTTATTTAGTAGAAATACTAAATTCTCGGTTCTGGATTGCTGATAGAACCTAATGGCAGACAGCTGTTAGCACAGCACAAAAAATGAATTTAAATAAAATGCTTGCTGACTGATAGCTATTCCCCTCACAATATAGAATGTGAAGGCATTCATGGCAGAATCACATTTAGAGCAGAAAGAGATCCAAGAGGTCACTGAGTCCTCATTTTTCAGATGAAGGGACTAAAATCTAGACAGATGAAGTGTTTTTTTTTTTTTTTTTTAAGGTCACATAGTAACCATATGGTGGGTCTGAGAAAGAACTTCCTGGTTCTAAATCCAGCATGCAATTTATGATCTTCAGGGTGCAATGGTTACTCAAATGAACAAAAATAGGTTCAGAAAAATTCTAAAGTTTTGAGAAAATGCATTACACTAAGTCAATTCAGAAAGGCATTTCATATGTTGTCAAGAAAAACCTTCTAAGAATTTGAGGGAGAATCAAGGGTAAGTGTTATAGGAATCACAATTTCAATATTCTTCATCCAACACAATTCTGTACCTGAGCACTCTCCAAGTTTTCCTGGTGGACACTGGCAGATGAATGGTCTTCTACTGGCTTCATATCCAACACATTGCATATCTCCAGGACAAGGCTTCTCCATGCAAGGATCATTTGATCCTGGACAGAGTCCTCCTGTTACAAATAGAACAACACAGTTAAGTGTACAAAGAAATTAATGGAATGCTGAAATTGGGCAAGAATAATGCAACAGTGAGGATTCAAAGAGAAGATTGGAGGGGAATATTACCTTATATATACTTCCTACATTATGGTGTATCAATAGAATATGTTTAATAGTTACTGCCAATATTGCTTCATTGAAACTGGAAAAATATATCCAGTTTAAAACTGAATTAGGTCAGGATTAGATCAGTTTCATCAAGGAAACTGGGAAAATGTTTACCATCTCATTACTTATTTGTGCAGATAAGATTTATTGGGATTGATGAAAACCTGGAGCTTATAAAATCTGGAGTTGGAAGAAGCTTTAAGAGGTTATCTAGTGTATACTTCCTTTTTTTTAAGGTAAAGAATTTAAGATCTAAAGAGAACAAATGTTTTGACCAAGGTCATGCAGGTAAATTGCCTGGGAATTGAATTCAGAACTTTTACTTCTAAATCTAATGCTTTCTGTCTCCTTCATCCTTCCATATTCCATGTGACCTTTAACACCAAAGTTGGGCTAAAGAGTGGGGTAGAAGTGGACTTGTTCTCTAGGCTCCCATCAAGGTCCCTTTAATTTAATCTAATTCTGCATAGAATCCAGGTGATTAAAAATATCTCTATGGACTCCAAAGAAAGAATGGATCATTTTGCTGAATTAATTTAGAGTTATAGAAGCAGACCACTTGCCTATTTCCTAATCTCTTCCACTACATGCTGTTTTACTGACTATGTGCAAATGTGATATAGCTACATTCATGAAAAGTAGAATTAGTCATTTCAAAGGAAAACATCCTTCCCAATCATGATCCTAATGACACAGGAGGATGAAATTTGTATTAATTCTTTAGAAAGGAAATCCTGGGAAGCAGATTAACAGATTTAACTATGAAATTAGGTGCTAAATGAGTTATTTTGATTCTGCAACCTTGGCAAACATAGGAAATGTGCTTTTCATGGAATCTGGATATTTCAAAAGTAATTAGGCCATTTCCTACCTGGTGAGAGAGCTACTCCTTAAGTGTAAATTACATCAGGGTAAGTAATAAAGTGGCTATAAAAGGAGACAAATTAAAAATAACTCACAACTGGAACAGTAATTTTCTAAATGGGTTCCCAGTGGCCTAAAAGAGTTAGAGCCCCTTCATGTGAATTTAACACTTCTGGGGATTCAGTAGCTCCATCACATAGCAAGATTTGGTCTATTATATTTTTCTTAGATTTCCATTCTATCCTGACCATTATGCATGCTGTCCTACTAACCATTAATTTCTCAGTCTAGAAGAAAATAGCAATTCAACTTTAACAACATATAAATATTTTAGGAAGTGTAATCTTTGAGAGAAGCAATATAAGTGGCAAGAGCAAACCCAAAATTTATAAATCCTATTTTTTAGTGGTTTATAGCTTAGCCATAAAAGATGTTGCCCAGCCATGAACTGGTTTATCATGTCTCAACTGATGAAAAGGTTCTTAACAGAAAATTTAGAAATAACTATACATTTGGTTATAAAGAAAACAAGGACAAAAAAGAAAGGGCCTGGATATTTTATAGAATAGAGAACCATGTTTAATGACAACAATTCCACAAAAAATTCCCCTTTTGAACTCCCTGAGACTTCTCAGGACTGCCATGTCTTTTTCAATGCTCCCTCATCTTAAACAGTTGCTTACACATTCTATGTCTTCTTCTAAGTAACTATTAATGACTAATGTTAAGTGGCTTTTGGTACTTTCAGGTAAAAATAAATTGTTTTGTCCACAATTCATAAATAATAACTCAAACAGATTCTTTAATATTTACTTGCAACTCCAACAGATAATTGGGGTAATTGTCCGATTTCACTGGCACTGTCAATTCTCAATTATCTCTATGCAGATTATCCCCATTTTCTGACACCCAGGCACAGTTCTAGGTAACTTTTTTTTTTTTTTGCCACATGGTTTATTTGTGCTCAGGATTACAAACTAATCTTAACATTTATCTAAGTCATGCCAAAATAATTACAAGGTGCAGCCCCCAAACAAATGTTGATAATTTCTAAATCATCTACGTCAACAATCCCCTAGTTTAGCATGACATCTGACTATATTCAGTCAATCTATCATTGACCTTTTCAACTAAGGGTGATCCACATCATCATTTTATCCCTTTCTAAGAGCAATATACCCAAAAGTCTTGCTTTGAAAATGTTATTTAGAGAGAAGGCAAAAAGTTCTTGGTTAGGAGGGCAGGATTGGAATAGAATATTGTCTTCCTCAGTGTTTTTTGGAATTTTTAAAAGGTATCCTTTTTTTGATCTCCTAACTGGAAAACACAAAATAAAAAACATTATGACAACAGTTACTATTTTATCTCTGGCCCTATTACCATCCTACTCTGCAACAGAAGTTGCCACCCCCACCAGATCCTGATCAAAAAAGAGTAAAATACTGGGGGCCATCCTTCCCAGGTAACTGTCACTATTATCATGCTCTCTTCCCTATTTCTCTTCTCTTTGTCTGTTGGTCTGTCTCCATCTTTTTATTCAAATAAAGAAAGGCTAAATAGTGAGGTTATTGAGCAAGCCAGTTTTTTCAAACTAGAAATTTTTCTTCTCTGTAAACATTTGGAAGCAGTTAGGTCATGTCTAGAATATATACTATTACAGGGGCTGGATTCTTTATAACTGATGTGGAACAGATCAACACCTGCTTCATTGTGGCTCAGATACTCTGAGATTCTAATGAAGTTGTCTAAATCCTGGGAAAGATTTTTAGGAGCAAAGCCTTCTCTTTTCAGCTACAGCCAACAGCTCCTTAATACATAAAATCTGTAAGCTCCAAACAACTCCTAATAACTTAATTTGCTTTGACAAATCACACATTTACATAATTACTATTTTAGGACTATATGCATCCTCTAATTGTTATAGGCCACAAGACACTTTTTTATTGTAAAAGAATGCCGCCCCCCCCCCCCCATTGCTCAGGAAGTGTCTGCCGATTTCTGGGAGGGTAGTCTGTCATCATAACTATCCCTAAGGAATTCAGATTTAATCATAAATGTGTATTGAGCTCAGGAACATCTATCTTAAAGGAAATGTGTCAGATTTATGCCATGAATTTTCAGGCTAGTCAATTTATGTCCAGAATTGGTGCTGAGGGGAAAAGAGTTCATTTTGCTAAGCCAAAAAGGTTTTTCACTCCATATCATGACAAGATGAAAGGGAACTTGGTTAGTGTTTGCCACTTCATTTCCCTTTTCAACCTGTATGTCATTTAAAAATACCTTTTGCACATGTCATATTTTGAAACATGTCAAAAAGTAAAATTATCAGGACAAACTACTTTGACCTACCCCTAGTTACAAGGAAGTTCAAAACACCTCCTAAAGGCTGAAGCTAATTACTCTTTACTTTGTAGAATTTTCCTGCAATCAAAAACATTAAGAGGTTTCAGACAGGGACCTGCCAGTATGTCTGGCTACTATGACTATTAACCTGGGAATAATGTAAGGCTTAGACGAGTCATATTTGAATGGCATTAAAAAAAATAAATCAAATGCATGATTTAAAAGTTTGCCAAAGATATACGATATTTTATGAGGTAATATCTGATGTTTTAAAATTTTATTTTGCCTTTTTGGTCTGGACTCATTTCAACAAGTTTGGTAAATCCTTAAGAACGAATTTTTTTCTATCCGTGCCGATTGACAATTTACAATCTTAAAGAGTAACTTAAAGTAATGAAAGGATTTGCTTCGTCACAGAGGTAGTAACCTCTTGACTCCTAAAGCCACATAGTTAGTATCTGTCAGAGAAGTAACTTGAACATCACTTTTTTTTGGCTGGGACCAATTCTCTTTCCACTAAGCTAACTTCTTGGCTATTATTAAAAAGCCTAACAGTTTCAGTAAATAGGCAAGGGTTTTTCAATCTCATCTTGTTTGCTTCCAAGGTATCCAGTTCAGACAGTTTCTTTGCCCAAGGTGAATCTGCAAACAATACGCATTCTTTGAAAGTAACTTTAAGCTCAAAGTCAGGTGATAATTTAAGATGCAAGAAGGTTCCTGTAGTTGATAAAGATACAATTTATCTGGATTAAAGTTGATGGAGGCTTGGAAGCAGCTGAGAGGAGGGGGCTATAGGATGGAAGCTTTTAGAACTTTCCCTTCTCCTCTCTTCCTTATTATATAGAGATTTACCTGACTGTATACAACATTTAAGGACTTCGAATTATTATCTTTCATATTTTTACCTGGACTAGTATCTAAATTTATATCTGATTTGTGTCAAAAACTAGACAGGATCATGGTAAAGAGTTAATATCTCACATTAGAACATTAATCCTAACCCCACCAGCTCCCTTCTGTCTTTTGTTCAGTAAAAAAAAGTTAAACTACACAAATGTACAATACCTGTTTTGAGTTAGTCTCCCGTGGTTTTCTCACAGAAGCCTGAATCATGCAGTATATTTGCTTGACTGAACCACATTTTCTGGATGATTTCACCTCTGTGCTGAGTACAACTTCATGCAATGATACTTTCCAGGGCAGATATATACTATGTCATACACATATTGGAAAGGGAGGCAGCTGGTCTCAGATTCAAGAAAATGTGGGTTCAAATCCTATATTTGACACATACTAGCTGTGTGATTTTAGGCAGGACTCATAACCTCTCTGTGCCCCGGGGAAAGCTATAACTTTCAAAAAAAGTGTTGATCCATACAGATAGAACACATTCCTCACAGGAAGCTCCCTATAGTAATAAAAAGACAGATCTATTCTAGACAGAAACTGGAAAGAGTCCTCCAATATTTTAAATAACAGGGGTATACCACATTGCAACTATTACAGATAGGTGATATTTATATAGTCTTCTGAAGTTTCTAAGGCCTTTTAATATATTTCACTTGTGCTCCACAACAACACTTTTGTTGGTAGGTTAAATTATCACAGATGATGAAATTATGGTTCAGAGAACTGACTGGTTCTGCCCTTACTCAAAAAGCCAGAAAGTGTTAGGGAGAAAATTTGAATTCAAATCTTTCAGATTCTAAGTTGAGATCCTTATCTAGAAACACCCTGTCACCTCCCACCATCAGGATAGTAGAAGGCATAATCTTTCTGCAAAACTCAAGAAAGAGTTCACACATATAGGACACTATATTATGTCTATACTTACGTCATTTTGCTCTGTTCTTTCAAAGGAATTTCTATTATGAATGGTTATGTAGACAATGGATTGTGCTGCAGGTATGGGCTGATATACCTTATATATATATATACATACACATACATACATATACACACAAGTAATCATTTATCAGAAGGTAAAAAGAAGCATTTATGATTACAAATAACCTTGAATATTTGTTTTATATCTATGGAGGATTTATCAGCTCATTCTCTCTATGACTGTATGTGTGTGTGTGTATACATAAATTATTACCTGTATAATGAGGATGTGACTGACTAATGGGGATGAAATGAGATAGGCCATGTAGCATAAAAATAATAATAATTATTATTATTATATAAGGATATTTATATAGTAATTTCACAATTGTAAATACTTTAAATATATTATTTTGTTCTTATAACAATAACCCTAAAAGTTAGGTGTAATATTAGCCTCATTTTGTTGATTAGAGAACAGATGCTGAAAGAGATCATTAAAGTATCTTACCTAAGGTTGCACAGCTAAAGAGTACCTGAGTCAAGATTTTAACTCATCTCTTCCCATCTTCCACTCTTAGTGCTTTATTCACTATGCTCTCAGGCTGGTTATTCTTAATTGAATCTCAAAAAGTTCTCCAAGATATATACAACAGAAATTATTTTGCTTGTGTCATAGGTTGGGAAACTAAAAGCTTAAAGCAGTTAGTGACTTGGTCAAAGTGAATCCGTTGTGTAACTGGTACAGTGAGCGGTACCACTTTACTCTTAGGATATTTTTTTTCTGACTTACACACCCACACCCACACCCACACACACATACACACAAACTTCTCCAAACTTCAATTCTTTGGCAGTACCAATATCATTACCTTCATTTACAGAACAGGAAATTAAACCTCCAATAGGTTAAAATAATAAATATCTCAGATGGGATCTGAACTTGGCTTCCTGACTCTAAACCAGTATTCTAGCTACTGTAGCACACTGCCTTACATGTAGCAGCATGTAGCACAGTGTCTGCCACAGAGTAAGCATTTCATAAATGTTTATTTAATTGCAACATGCTTGCAAGCTTATTTATTTCATATAGCTGAAATCAAGCCTTTGGAAAAATTCCAGCAGGGCAATGCCCTAATTCTCCCACCACTCCTCACTCTTCGATCAATTCCTGAGCCCTTTTTGACAGATCCCTCTTCTTTCCCCTCTCCTCTGAGCTGGTCAGCAGCCGCTTTAGAATGCTTTCCCAGACCCCTCTCTCCTTTCTTCCCTGGTCAGATTAGGTTTCTAATTTCCCCGATTTTATGTCAGGCTTCCCTGAGAGTCAGTGAGGTGCCTCTCAGCCAGCGGCAGCGACAGGCAATCACACAGCCTCCCTTGCACCTGCTGAACTGCTGTTCACATGCAAAATTTAATGGTGGCTGGAATTTAATGGGGCCAACTGGCACTAAAATTTAGGTCTTCTTTCATTCAGTTGCAGCAATTCAGCATTTTAGTTCAAAATGATAATGATCATCAGACTCAAAAATCTGGATGACAAAAGGAGGAGCTTCGTGTTGGACAAGGAAGAGAGCCCCAGAGGAAGCGGAAAACTGCCCGTAACACAAGTGGGCCACCATTTGTACCGTTAATTACTCCTCCACGTGGCCAGCAGGGTCACCTCCGGTCCTGTAGCTGGCCAGGCTGAGTTATTGAGAGTCCAGAGGGGTTGGGCTCTCTATAAAGTACAAAGATCTAATGCTCGTGAGTTATTTGCATTGAATTCCTTGGCTGTTTACTTCTTTCTGAGGAATGATGCTGGGCAAAACTGAAGCTGAGAAAAGAAACTACTTCCTTTACAATTCCTCATCTAATTTTTACTGAGAATTTTCTAGGGAAGTACCAGAGGATAGGCTATGTTGTACAATACAGTGGTTACCCTCTCCATTTCTGTAGAATGCCTTATGTCCTTTTGGTATCATACTGACCAGTATGGCTCCAATTCAGTTTACTAGCATGCCTTCATGGGACACTCATTGGGTACAGGCCAGATAATAGGCAGGGCTGATTATCCAATATGTAACCCAACATCATGCAGCTAGCTACTAAGTAGCACGGTGATGATTGTAATTCTGCCACTCTCCCTCCCATCTCCCTGACTTTGCATAGGCTTTCCCCTATGCTTTATAAAGCTTTTAAGAATTTTTTTCCTCCTGTACCCCCAAAAATCACTTTATATATATATATATGTATATATATATATATATATATATATATATACATACACACATATATTTTTCTCTCTGCATTTATATATCTTTATATTTATTTATTCATCTATCTAGCTATATATATGTATATATATATATATTGTTTTTCCACAGTAAAATGTGAACATCTTGAAAACAAACTTTTTATTTTTCTTTTTATCTATATATTTATTCATTCATTATTTATATATTCAAATATATATTTAATCATTCATTTATTTATGTAGCTATGCACATGTTGTTTTTCCACAGTAGAATATGAATACCTTGAAAATAGAAACTGTTTTTATTTTTGTCTTTTTATCCTCAACACTTAGCATGGTGGCTCATACATAGTAAACACTAAAATGCTTGTTGAATTGAATTGTTAATTGCAGTTTTATCACTGTTAATCATTTGTAAATGCCTTAAAGGCCATAAATATAAGCCAGGATTATCATTTTCTTTATTAGTTAGATAGTTATTGAATCTTTCTAGGCCTTAGCTGTTTCACCTACATAGAATCAATTAATACCTTGCCTCTTTGAAAGAAGGGTTATATATTTCTTTAGATCTTTGTATCTCTAATATCTATGATTCTGTGAATAATTACAGAAATGATTCACTAAGAAAGGGAGACAGACAATGATGTTCTCTATGCCATCAGGACTTCAATCCTCTCCAAAGCTCAGCATTATAGGGTCTCATGTCCCACTCGTAAGGTAGTTAGGATTTGGCTCCCAAAAAGAATTATTAGTAAACTGCTCAAGAAGAAAAAGATTCAGCCCCAACACATTTCCCCATCATGCTTCTCACATATAACCATCAGCCAGAGCAAAATTCTGATTTACAAGATTTTCCAGTGCCTGTTCTTAATGACTTAGTCACCTAGAAACAAGCTAACATGCTGTTCTCGGCGGCTCCTTGGGATTCTGAGAACATGTCATTTCAGTTCGCTCTGTGGGTGAGACACCGAGGTGTGTGCCCAGGTCACACCGTGGGGGGTCCACGGCTGGCACATTTGCTCCTGCAGGGTAGAGCTTCCCCTTATATTGAGCCATCCCACCTCCTGATCTTTGCTCTGCACACCTTCATTAAGCCCCTCACAGTGCTTTGTTGCATAAATCAGCTTGCTTACTAAGGTAATCTAGGTAAGACATGAACAGCTGGCCTGCATAAATTGTGTGTGTCAGTGACATCTGCCAGCGACAAAAGCATTCCACATATGATGCAGGCATTCGGACAGTCTGGCGTGCAGATAATTAACATATCCAACAGGTCTGGTCATCATTGAATTTGACTGCTGAATACACCTACACAGTATTTATGGAGCACCCATGGGGTAGATGGCACTGTACTGGGCGTGTGAGTCCAGAATGGAAATGGAGGCAGGGAAACTGTCAACATATTACTCTTACTATGGCAAATATCCCATTTTGGGATGCCTTAATAATGACATCCAAAATTGGATGATATTTTCTATGAACCGGGCAAATGGGAATTTTCTACAAGTTAAGAGCTAGAGGTTCTCGGTCCCTTTCCAATGACTTAAAGGGCTACTTTACAATCTCACTCCATCTTGGAAGTAACCCCCTCAGCAATCATTCCAGCACAGGTTCCCATTGTTTAGAAAACCCTGGTTTTGCCCCTGAATGGTCAAAATTCATTGACGCATTATAGCAAAAAAGCAGAAAAATCCCAACCTGGCAGCCCTGACCAATGATTCCATCCCTGTCTGTTCCCCAAGACATCTGGACCCTGTAATTGTCCTTTCTAACCAATATCTCCAAAGACTGGAGGGAGCCTGGGAAATTTCCCCATCCAGAGATATAAACTAAACTTACCATTACACGTACAGCGCACATTTCTGTAGAAACGAGGGCAAACAAAACTAATGCGAGCCGTGCTGTAGGTCATTAGAGAGTGTGAATCTATGGATAAGCTTTGTTCACAGTGTTGTTCTTGGCAGTCCAGTCCGGAGCAGTTCTTCTCCAGGATGGCTGAGATGCGAATCACATTCTCCAGATGTCTCCTTGCATTGGACAGCTTCTGGATGAGGTACGCGGGTTTGTAGAAGCTGCCGCTGTGCATCTGCACAGCAAACAGCATGTCTAGTTGGTTGGTGCCGGCCACGGGCTGGATGCTGATGATGTGGAGGCTGTCCTGTTTCTGGGAAAGGACGGCGTTCCGGAGCGTCCTTCGGAACCCATGCATATGCAGCCCCACAAAGTCCTCAGGGGACACATTCTCAAACCGGATGGTGACTGTGTTCTGCAGCATCTCCTGGACCAGCTGCTCCACGTGGACAATGACGTCAATGGGCACCTGGAAGCGGCCGTCACTCACGGAAACATTCAAAATGTACTTGCCACTGTCCAAGCCTCCCAAGGCAATAATCTTCCCATCATGGGTGTTCACTTTGAACAAGCTTCTCTGCTCAGATTTCAGGGCATATGTGAGTACGTCATATACATCCTGGTCGGTGGCGTGGATCTTTCCAATGACACCCCCGGGGAAGTCATCCTCCATTGTGACAATAAAGATCTCTAAGGGAATGGCAGTGGGCTTGTGGATGCTTTCTTCAATCACCCGGATGTGAACATAAGAGTGGGAAACTTGTTGGGGTTTGCCTGAGTCCTTTGCCTAAAACATTTAAAGAAGAAACATGGGAATTAAGAGAAAAAAACATAATCAAAAATCAACAATATTAAATCCCTGACAAACAGAATCTCACCTATACTTTCTATTTTGTTTAAAATTTTTTTTTTTTTTTAGAAAAGCTATTTTCCCTTAAAGTGCTGAAGATATGCATTTAAAATAAAGGGAGTCATTTATCACTTTCAACCCCCAAATGCACCATTGATTATTAATAGTAAGGAATGACAAGAGAACAGAATTGGGGATAGAGAAAAACATGACCCAGAAAACAATGCAATGGCATTGTTTCCAATGTGGATAAAAGGAAGAAATGATACTGCGGACAAAGTGTCATTATAGCAAGGAAGTCTTGGTGCTCCATGGAAGTTTTTGCTTTGATTAAGTTTACCTAACTTTGATTAAGTACACCAGAACACTATGGTAAGTGCTGAGTGAAAAAAAAATTATGTGGAATAAAGTTCTTTACCCCAAGGGAGCTTACAGTGCAGAAAAAGGGTCAAGGAACATACAAAAGCAACTGTAATATGAAATAATGCATCTTCTTCACTAGGGATATGAAAGAGAAGACACATTTTTGTTAATTCAAAAATTTAAACAAAAGAAGCATGCTTCCCCAATGTCAATTTGGGGCAAATAAGCCCCCTTTGAACACAAACAACTCCAATGTAATGGTGAAATCTCTTCCAAGATAGACTGCTTTGTTTTTAAGAAGGCCTCAAATAATTAAGTACCAATATCTAATGCTTAAGATTGTCCTTCAGGTAAGGGCACCTCTTGGGTGGTCCCTTTCATCATCTACACAGTCATTGGAGGACTGATGTTCCTGTTCCTGAGCTCTGATGAGAGAACTCTCTATCTATACTTTGTTAGCTCTTTTCCCCTTTAATTTTTTCTGTTCCCCCTACATCTATTGTCCCACATCAGGAGGAGAAGTGAGCAAAAGTCATCCCCTGAATTGTGTTGCTAATCTAAATCTATTTATTCATGGTTCCATCCTTTTTTTTTTTTTTTTTTTGCAAAATGTGAGGCAATGAAATAAGATTAAATGGACTGAATCAAGAAGATGAGGTTTCTCTCCCTCCTACAAAAATTTAAAAAGACATCTGGCCTAAACCAAATATAAGATGCTGATTCATTACTTCCCCACATAATGGTGATTCAGCAGAGGATGCCATCACAAAGGAGGAAGCCTTATACAAGTGAAAAATATTCAAGGGAAGGGGGTAAACTGGACCCTGGGGCAGTTTTAAATACCCTTAAGCCCAATGAAAGTCTGCTTAAGCATACTAATGTTAAGCCTGAACAATGACACCCTCATTTCTTTCTATTCAGCTTTACATGTAGAGTCTACTTTTATTGGTTTGAAATTAAATTTGAATTAAGAGAGGTCATATTCCTACATGCCCACTAAATTATGTTTAGTTACTCAACAAAGAGAAATTAAGCAACAGGCTCAATAACAAAAAGAAATAAAAGACATATGGTTCCCAAAATGAGCAAGACAATACCTGGATGTAAAGCACATATTCAGGAGAGTCTGTATGCCTAAAGATTACTGCTGATCTTAAGATCCCATGAGGGTCCAACACAAACTCCTCTTCCTCATTCCCTGCCAAGATGGTAAAGGTAAAGGGGGGCCCATTGTGAAAGGAATCACGGTCTGTCACCATCAGCTGCAAAATGCTTGTCCCCACTGGTTTGTTTTCCTGCATAAAACAGTATGAGGAAAAAAGATTAAATTATATTTCTCTCTCTTTAATAAAAATTTTAAAAAGCAAACCATTCTTCCCTAGAAATAAAATGTTTTGAAAAGGAAGTAGTTCCCCATGATATTTTATTATCTTAAGCCAAATATTGCTGCTCATTAACAATTTTTATTTTACTCCCTTTCCCTTAGCAATAAAAGTCATATTTATGTTACACATTTTTCATTTGTTTGTTTGTTTTTGAAATCATAACTATGGTCTTAAGCTGTAGTCAATTCTCTAACTAACTGAAATATCTATGGCTACTTGAGAGAATTCTAAAAAGCCAGAGATGAAATGGCACTCACAGCTTCATTTATTTGTAGAACAACCTGGCCTTGAAGACATTCCCAAGTTAGGAAAAACAGTAGATTAACCAGAGCTAACTTTTTCTCAAATAGTTGTTACAATAATTATGCAGAGACAAGATTTTGCAGGGTGGAGAGAGTATCTAGAGAAATCAACAAATTTATAGAAAACACATAGAATAAAGATCAAAAAGAATATTAATTTTAAGGTTTTAACACCCTCAAAAAGCTTGAATTAAGCACATTTAGCAATGAATAAGATCATTTATTATTATATTTGTATTTATTGGAGATATGTAGGAAAGGGGATCCTGTAGCTTTAACACTAGTAGAAAAAATTTTATTAACTTAAGCAATCAGTTACTCAAGTAATATTTTACTGATTTCTCTCTGCTTTTCCTCGCATTCTCCTATACATCTTAGGTCAGAGGTTATCTTCACTTGGATTTAATTCTGTGGCTCAGGAGTTGAGTTACTTGCTACTCTCCATTTAGATTTCAGTACTGTTACAGGTTGGAACCAGAGTCAGTTTTGCTAGTGCAGGCCTTTTGATGACAAAGATTTAGGATTAAGTGAGTCTGGGTCAGAGAGATTGATAGAATGATACATGTAGTTTTGGCAGGGAGGAAAATGCAGGGCAGGATCATAGGCTCTAGGTCTTGAATTAGATTGTATCTTATCAAAACCATGTGTGGGAGTAAGTCAGAGTAGATTGGGAAGAGGGAGGGAATTATTCTGAAGGAGAAAGATAGCAGGACCTTCAAGACCTGTCATTTTTCTCCTCCTCTCAAGTGTCCTTTCCGTCAGCAAGAACCACATGCAAGATCCCTCTGGAATCAGTTACCGTTCCTTCCGGGTTCAGTGAAGATTTATTGCTTCACACTGACAATATACTCAGCCCAGCACCAAGTGTAAGATTTATTTATTTATTTGCTCAATCTATATAGCCACTTCCCTCCAGAGAGGAAAGACATAATAGTAGCTTCAGGGGCTCAGTGTCCATGAAAAGAGAGATATACTACAGAGACCAGACACTCCAAGACCTGGAGGAGGGTCACAATTTGAATGGGGTGAGAGGCTTCTGGTCTTTCATTCTTTCCTTTCTGTTTGGCATTTAAAAACAACCTGCCAGGTTGATTGATATATGTCATAAAATGAAAACTAAGTACCAGGAGTCTATCTTGTCTTGAGGAAAGGATAAAGGACAAAGTCTCGGGGTAGCTGGATGTAAAGGCAGAGAAGAGTTTGAGAGAAGTACCATCTCCTAAAGAAACTGAGGCATTTGCAGAAATCCAGCAAATATCTATGATGGGAGGAGAGGGGTCACATTATACATCTGCTAGAAGTAAAATCAGAAAGGGAAGAACTGAGTCTAGCTGGAATCTAGGAGAGGCTAGAAAACAAATATCATCACTGGAGGCATCAGATTTAATGAAAAGAGGGAATAATCCTGCCTGAAAAGTGAAGGATTCAACATGATTGGACCTGCTGTCCAAATTATCTTTTGTCTATATAAGATGTGGAGAATAATTCTGCAGCCAAAAAAGTTCAAGTCTATACTGTGGTGAACCTAGAAGATGTCTGACATGGGAAAAATATCAACACTCCACCTCAGATCTGCCCTTGATTCTTCATACAGATGGAGATCTAATCAATAGCTGGCCTTGTTTATATTTCTGGTGTATGGAGTTGCAACAGCTTTTTGGAAGTATTAGGATATGGGGCACATGGCCTTTCTCTCTGATGTATGAGTCTAGAAAAAACACGACTAAGTCATCACATCTTGCAGCTGGATTTTAAAGGGCAGGTGGGTTATAAAGCGTGAAATAAGTTTTTGGCACTGGTTCAGCTCTCTAGTGGGACACTGCTTTGTCCAACTGCCAGATCTCCAAGCTGCCCCCACCCTCCTTCTGCTTTATGAAATATTCAGCACCCAACTGGCTTTTTTTTCCCTTAACAATCTTAGGGTTTGTGCTCACTCCTTTCCTACTCCAGACAATAATCAAGATGGAACATGGGGATCTTTTCAGCAAGCCAAGTGAAAAGGGTAAGCCGATGTTGAAGAAGAAACAAAAGTAGTTTCATTAAGAGTTCTTATCTTTGAGAGGTGAGCTTACCTGGATTACAGCAGTATAGTTAGCTGGTGTGAAAACAGGGCCGTTGTCATTTACATCAGAAATGTCTATGTTGACTGTCACAGTGGAAGACATGGCAGGAATGCCACTGTCCGTAGCCTGAATGAGTAATGAATATCCAGACACCTGTCAAAGGCACAGCACACTGAATGAAGAGCTGAGAAATCCAGAACTCTCATCCCTATGTCTAAACCCCAAGCAAATTCAGGCAAAGCAGAGCAGCTCAGACTAGTTCATTATGTGCCAGGGGGCTACAAAAACTACTTACTGCTTCAAGAAATTAGCCTTATTACTTCATATGTTTCCCCAACACTCAGCATAAGTGTCTGACACATAGTAGGTGCTTAATAAATGTTTACTGATTGACTGATATATTCCTAATTCACATATAATCTTAGCCAATTATCTTAATAGTACATTTAACACTAATTAAAAAAAAATTGAATGTTCTGCATTTAGATCAGTCCACCATTGCCTCATGGTGTCTTTCCCCTTCCCCTTCCCCCATGTCATGGCTATCACTCCTAACCCTTTCATGTTCCTGATCCCACTTCTCCTCCTTACAGCTAACTCTTTTGGAGTACTAAGTCCCTTTCAGGATTTGACTTGCCAGATAAGAACATGACTTAACCTCATGGGGTGCTTCCTTTCTTCTTGCTCTATCAAACCCCATTAATTATTCAAACCCCATTCTATGCTTTCCCAACTCTATTTCATATTTATCATTCCTGGCACCTATTGTACCTTTTATTTTGCCTGTAACCTATTCCCGTAAATAAACCTACCTTGTGCCAAAGAGACTAATCATTATGAATTCTTCATATGATCCCAACTTTTGGTATCTACCATCATCTGGTATTTATATCAACCCTATCACAAGGACCCTGTTTTTTTTTCTTTTTTTTTTTTTTGTTGAGATGGATCTAACTGGATTATCTTAAAGTTACCTATACAAGCTATTCCCATCTTGAAGCCAATATTTATTTCCAATGATCAGCCTGTCAATAAATTGCTACCTTGATGTACTTATAATAAAATCTTTTTAACTGTCAAAAAAGAAATAGGATTCTGAGAATTCTTCTGTGAAGAAGCAGAGAAAGTATAACCTTACCTATCTAAAATTCTGCATTCTAATAAGATATGCATATATATTTAAGTAGTATTACAATTATGTATGTGCTTACACATATGTATTTGTACATATAGGCACAGACTTGAAAGACATCCAATATGCCAAACTCTGAATTTTCAAAAAAAAAAAGAAAAATTAAAAGTGATAATTCACTTTATAAAAGAAGTCCCTATTAATAAGTGTTTGTTAAAGTGAATTAACAGTGAGTTCCCTTAATATATTGAAAATGCCATTTAATTTATGAATATTTGATCTTTCCACATCTTTTAAAGAATACAGTTACTGTCTAATGTGAATTACATTTTAATATCCTATCTAAAAATGAGATTCTATTAACACAGTAAGAGAAAAAACATTAGCAAAGCTAAAGAATTAACCTTGATTTCAATTCAAAAAGAGCCAGTTACTTGATTGTTTAGTCAAATGGCAGTGCCTAGACTCTTAGATGCTATATCAAAGATCAATAAATTCATCCATTTGGATGTTTCCTTCACCAAAGCAGATCATAATCTTTCAGCCTCTCATTCAACATTTTTGTAAATTGTAACAAAAAAAAAAAAAAGAAAAGAAAAGAAAAGAAAAGAAAAGAAAAGAAAAAAGAAAAGAAATCAGCTGACCAAAGTTCTGGTGAAGGAAGAGCCTCTGTGAGTCTCGCTAAATTAGTTTCCAAGGAAAGACAGACAATTTCGGGGTCCCATACATGCAGCCCTTCCAGCATGGAACACCCTGAAATGACTTTTTCTTCTTTCTGTTGTTACTTTTGCCACCAGAGCCTACAGAATTACAGTGTTATCTCCATGCTCTAAGGAGAAGGAATATTTTCTCTTTCAGAAAAGGAAATCCTGTCAGCTTTTTCATAGGGAAATCTGTGTTCAGAGCATCAAACAGTACTCTATCATTTAGCTTTTCCACTCAATATATAAACAGTTATAAACGGTAACTGTTTTTTATTCTGTGCTGTGGACATTGGCAGTAATTTATATGTAGTTCTATGTTACTAAATATCTACATTTAACCAAGTAAAAATTATATGGGATAATGCTATCAATATGCTTGAAAATGGTATAAAATGCAAGGTATTATCATTGCTTAGGACACAATGACTCCTAGTCATATAAGTATAAATAATAATAATAATATCTTTAAGGTTTATAATCATTTTACAAATATTTTATTTTATCCTCAATACAACTCTGAGAAGAAGGAAGATGCTATTATTATGATTGTCATTTTATGTGTTTGATAGTATGTGTTAGTACATATGACTGAGAGCTTGAGGGATGGGATGATCCTTCTCCACATTCCCTCATACAGGGATTACAATTAAGTAGCTGTACACCTTGTTGCAGGCTTTTTGGGATGGGTCTCTGGAAAGTCTTATTAAGGCTAGTCAGCCTCCTTTTATCAAGACCAATTTCCTCATGCTTGGTGGCTATATCACACAGGAAATTCCTTCTGGGTTTTCTATGTTTTAGCATCTGAGAAAGGAGAAGGGGAGGGCTTCTCTACCTTTACCTTTTCTTCAGAAAGCTGAGTTCTTGGTGGAGAAAGAGCCTTTTTGAAACTTAATCAGCATAAGAAAATGTTAAGGACGGGGGTTTTAAAATTCATGTTTCTTGACCTGGGAGTCCTTCCAAGTCAGCATTGATCACAGCTTCTGGGAGAGATAAGTTACTTATAGAAACCAGAACCAGAGGCTAAATCACAGGCCCACATCTATGGTATTAATACAATTGACATTGGGCTGGTATCTGAGAGGTTGGCTTCATATTTTATCACAGATACTGGCTACTTTTTACTGATTTTTCACGTCACCTCCTTTTTCATTTTTCTAAACAATTTTTCATTTTGGTCCTTGGCCACCACAAAAAGAGCTTTTGAGACAAGCCTGATAGAACCAGTCACTTCCTTAATATCTCTTGAGGCAATGAAATATGGTGTTACATAAAATTTGGCAGAAAATTCTTCCAAGGGTTTAATCGAAATCCAAGTCATTATAATTGTAGACCAGTTTTCTATTTCTCCATTTTTGCTGTTCCTATAGTGCATATTTTACAATTAGATATCCTTCCACAGCCCTCTTTCAAACTATAACCATTTCTTGAAAAAAATTATTTTTCACCTTTAGAGACCTCTAAGGAAGTCTAGAGGGGGAGATTGGTCTAATTATTCTTACCCGTTCTCGGTCCAATTTCTTCTTGACTTTAATGAGTCCCAAGACAGGATCCACAGCAAACTCATTGTCCCGGTCCCCACTGACAATGGAAAAGCGAATCTGCCCATTGGGTGGGCTGTCTACATCTTCTGCTATTAACTTCATGAGAAAACAATAGGGTTAGAGAAAAAAGTCCATCCTTAATCTATACCCATATTTCCACAGAAATAGAGGTAAAGCAAACCCCTAAGTATTAGCCTTGCAGAAGTAATGCCAGTTTTCCCATTAGGATCTCCCATCCTTACCCATCATAGTGATAGATGGTATCAATGGCAAAAGAGCACTAGGACTATGGTCCTAGACTCCATTTTTACTTAAAGTCATCCATATTTATAGATTAATTTGTTTTCTGAATCCCTCATGCCCTGAGCCAAAAACAGGACTCTAAAGCTAAGTGATTACTCCTCAAAGGCAGGGATTATTTCCTTCTAGCACTGTGCCAAGGTACACAGTCAATACATACTTAATAAATGCTTTCTTCAGCTTTATTATTATCTTTGTATTCCCTCAAACATTTGCTTCTGCGGGATATTCAATATGCATCAGTAAATTTGACTTCATGTACAAAAAGATGTGAAGATTGATAAAAGGGCTCCCACACCCCTAAATGTGTCCCTTAACTGTGTTGCTAATGTCTAAAATTTTGCCATTAAGTATTCATTTGAGTTAAGATACCAATCTCTATTAAAATGCAAGTCATCCTTTAAACCATTATCAGTCATCTATATCTTAGTATGAAATAGCTTATCAACTCTTTTTCAGTGGAAAGTGAGGGTTGAAAGGTACTAGGAGTGTATTTGGTTTCTAGAGAGAATCCCAGGAGAGAAATATCACTCAAAAGAGCTGATGGGAGAGCACCAGAGACAAATTTTACTTCACTATTCTACCTTCATTTGGCTCTGGACATGAGGACTAAACTAACCACATGTACCCACCACAATAACTGAGTCCCCGATGGAAGCATCTTCACTGATGACTGCACTATAGACCTCTTGGTTAAATTTTGGTGCATTGTCATTCACATCGGTAAGGTTGATGTTCACTGTGGCCACAGCACTAAGGGCTGGGGTGCCCCCATCTTTGGCTTCCACGACGAGGTAAAAATCTTTGCACATTTCATAGTCCAGGGTCTCAATGACAGAAATCCCTCCTTTGAAGACAAAATGGTGAGTTTCAGATTTTAATCACTAAAAAATATTGGGGCAGGAGTGCAATTATCATTGTACATTTTATTTTTGTTATCTTTGACCAAAAATGGTGAATTTTCATTTATTTAAGGTTCTTCCAAAATGCATCCTGGAAGCTTACTTAATACCATCATAATACTGAATCACTTTAAAAATTCCATCTAAGAATCAGATATTTTAATAGATTTCTAGAACTGAAATTGAGTTGTCTCATTTGGGAGCACATTTGGACCATGCTCCATTCCCATGCAATCCAGGTTTCAGTTGGGGATAGGTGATTTTTAAAATTTGAATCTCAGTCTTGCTTCTTTGTTTCTAGATGTATGATCTTGGGCAAATCACTTCATACATCTGACCCTGTTTCCTCATTTGCAAAATGAGGGGTGGGTGGGCTGGATGACTTCTAAAATTCCTTCCAAGCATAGGAACTGAACTTCATGCAGCTCAGTTATAAAGCATATACAAACTGGATCTGTTATAAAATGAAAGTCATAACTCTTCTTTGTAAACAAAGATGCTACAGTTTTTTGGTTCTCTAATTAAGTTTCCTTGATGATTATCTCACTTAGTGCTTTATTAAGTCTCCTGCCCTAGCTGTCAAATAACAAAATTTAAGCAATATTTAACCATTTCCCCATGGCATTCAAATACAATAGTCATTAGCCCGACAAGCTGAAATTAATGAATACCTAAATGTGTGAGGACCCCCTCCCTGTACACTTTAATTTTAAATAATGGGTTTTAACTGAAAGAGGTGATTGCAATGCAGAATCATTGCTGGGAGGAGTAGCTCTTTTGGCCTAGTACAGTCTTCTTCCTATAGGGACTCCTTTTGCTAATCTATCATGACTAATACACTTAATTCTTCTAGTGACAGAGAATGTGTGTGTGTGTGTGTGTGTGTGTGTGTGTGTGTGTGTGTGTGTGTGTGTGTGTGTGTGTGTGTGTAGTGTTCAGTGAAGGTGGTAGGGGTCTGTACTCAGCCTTTATCTTATTACACTCTAGTGGAAGAGTTGTTTTCTAAATAAAAAGAGTTCATCCTCATGGTGGACCTTATTTATACTGACCAGATCCTTTACTTAGAGAAAAATATTGCAAGTTTTGAAATAGTCCCTGAGTCATTCTATTTCTTAGTGCTATTTATAAGGTCACTAGCTTCCTACTTTAGGTTAGCTAGTTAAAGCTTCAGTGAATACATATCTACACACACATATATGAATATATGGAAAACACTTTGCAAACATTAAAGTTCTATCTAAGTGTTTATCATCATCATTATTATCATTATTATTATTATCATTTTGGCTCACTACAAAAATAAAAAAAAAATCTGGTTTCTAATGAAATAAGGATGCAAAGCTTAAGAAAGTGATGTAATGTAGTCAGCCTCTTATTTATTTTTGGCATGGTTGTCATGGCAATATGTTTGTAGGCAAACTGAATATTTCCAAAGGTGGATGGACATATTCTCCAAATCTAATAATCTTCTGAAAACAGAGATATGTATAGGAAGAAATATGAAGAGCTGAAAGGATTTTTGGTTGGACCAATTCTTTGCCCCATCCTCTAATTCTTTTATAACATCTTAGACAAGTAAGTCATCTAGACCCTACTTAAGTACTTTTAGTGATAGGGAACTCATCACTCTCCAAGCCAGCCACTTCCACAGCTGAGCAGTGCTGCTTATAAAGAAATCCTCCACTGGATAAAGCCAACATCTAACTCTCCAATTTCCATTCATTAGTCTTAGTTCCCGTTTATGGAGGAAAAGGGAATAAATCTAATCCCTGTTCCATATGAAAGCTCTTTGGATATTAGTAAGAGCTATAATGATAACTCCTTAATCTTTTCTTCAGACTAAACACTATCAAGTCCCTCAGGTATTACAAGACCTCTCACCATTCTTGTTATGTTTCTCTGGAAGTGCTCAGATGTATCAATGGTTCCTTTCAAAAAGTAACACTTGGAATGGAACCTGATGTTCCAAGAATCATCTGACCAGCAAAGAAAGTCAGATTTGCAGCTCCAGAATTTGGGGGACTTATTGATTGTAACAAGTATAATCAGTAATTTCATCTAAACCACATCCCCTCTACTGATGTAGATCATAAGCCCTCTACAATTAAAGGACTGATCTTTGAGCTTTTGTGGCCTCCAAGTTCATACTTCTCTCAGCCAACCAGATAGTGTTTTATTTTTTTACCCAACCTATTATTTTGTTGCTAGAAAGAACTGTTGATGAGGAACTTCCTCTCTTTGCTGTACTTGAATGATAGGTATATATTTTGGTCTCATACTCAAGGTTTTTCCAATTATAAAGAAAAGGGCTCTGGATTCAAGAAGTATTACCAGAGCTTATGTTCCACATACATTGCCTTCAATACCCAGTGTCTTCTGCTTCTGGATCTTATCTTTTTGTCAGTGTTACTGAAGGTCACACTTGTTTTTTGGTGGTTGAATCATATTATTGATTTATGCTGACTTTGCATTCATGTCAAAGCTCTGCTTTTTTTGAATGAAATGTTAAGCTAGGTTTTCCCCATCCTGAACTTGGACTGTTGAGCTTTGGAATGTAAACATATGACTTCACATTTTCCCCCTGTAATGTCATCTTACTAGTTTTTGTGTTCCTTTCTCATCAAAAGAGAACATTCTGAAGTTTTGATTCTGTCATCTGGATTACTTGCGATACCCTTTCTTCCCACATGCTTTGTGTGAATTGGATATTTCTGCACTCTAGGGTCTTTCTCCAAGGTGCTGACAAAAATGTTGAGAATGATGGGGCTGAGGACATATGGGAAGAGTTCATACTGGGCAAAGTGTATGTTGGGCAGTGATGCAAATTTTGCAAACTAAATAGAACTTCTGTGGGCTTAATGGTTTATGAAAACTATTTGTAAGGGCTGGGTTAGGCCATATGGTTCTCCCTTCCTTCTTACTAAATGCTGTGGAATTGAGGAAGCATAAAATCAGTTGACAGATCACTCCTGCGGCTGGCTCATATTTTAATTGGAGATAATGACCAGTTTCCAATAGGAGAGCTGGAAGAGTAATGGCTTCTGCAGAGGCAATATGTCTACCAAAAAGAGCAATAGGCTGGGGGCTAGAAGACCTGCTGCTTTTATTTCTTTGTTTCTACACTGAGTGATTTCAGGGAAATCAATTAACCTCTCTGTTTTTCAATCGCCTTACCTGCAAAATGGGGACAATAATGTCTATCCAACCTCAAAGAACTGTTCGGACAACGAAATGGAATAACAGATGCCAAAGTGCTTTGGAGAATATTGTAAAACACAAAATGTGATTATTATAACAATTGCTCATTAGCATTGTCTCTAAACCCATTTGCCTGGTTATAGTTTTTTACCTGTGGTGCTTTGTCATTAAGTAGATTACTATGAGGAATAAATACCCCAGGGCTTCTCTGAACCTTTGCCTTTTCCCCCATATACCTATGCTGTAAATGTCACATATTCTTCAAGATACTGGAGAGAAACTAGGATTAGTAGCTTATTAAATTAAAGCTTAATAAATGCTTACTGATTAATGAAAGTTTTTTTTTTTTTTTTTTTTTTTTTTTTTTTTACTGTAGAACACTGGAGTCCATAGTCATGAGTAAACTCTTGATTATTGTTGTTTATCCTTCATTCATGAAAAGGACTCTAATATATTGGGGAAAGTGACATCATGACTTGAAAGTGAATTGGATTTAAGGGAGAGAAGAGCAAATGGAAACCACCAAAACTGGAGTGACCAAACCAAATAGCATTAATAGAGAGCAATTTTTTGTGTGTGTCAGCTTATAAGCCTTATAAATGTAACTGTGGGGCATTCACTTGTTTTTACTCACCTGTCTTTGGGTTAATCATGAATTTCCCTCGTTCATTCCCAGAACGAATGAGATATGTAATTTCAGCATTTGTGCCAATGTCTTTGCTTGTGGCAAAAACTGCAAGGACTTCTGTGCCTGGAGAGGTATCTTCTGGTACTGTAACAAGATAATCCCTTCTTTCAAACACAGGGGGGTTGTCATTAATGTCCAAAACAGTAATGGTGACCGTGGCTAGGGAAGACAGAGCGTTTAGGATACTCTGGTCTGATGCCTTCACACTGATGTTGTAGGATGACTGCAGCTCTCGATCTAGTGGCTGTTCCAAGATGATAATGCCTGATGAGCTGTCTACTGAAAAGTAACCTCCTGCCGAGTCTGCCAGGGAATAAACTACTTTTCTGTTGATGCCTAAGAGAAGAGCAAAAATCAGAAAAAATGATGATTGTGGACAATGTTCTATATGAAATGACATCTTTTCCTCTAAATCCTAATCCCTGACCTCCTAATCTTGATTAGAACAGACAATCAATATCTACCTTTACTATGAAAAATGTAGACCATCCAGCAAAAAATATTCCCATTTATATTACATTCATTTTTCTCCCTTAAAACCCAGAAACTAATTTTTAAATAATTTATCTTTTCCCAATTACATGTTATTTTTTAAACAATCATTTTGATATTCTGCATTCTAATTCTTTCCCTTTCTCCTCATTAAGAAGGTAAGTAATTTGATGGAGGTTATACATGTGAAGTCATGTAAAACCTCTGTATTAGTCATTTTGTGAAAGAAAACAGACCAAAAAAACCCACACAAACCCCATTCAAGAAAAATAAAGCAAAAAAAATGTATATTATATATATATATATATATATATATATATATATATATATATATATATATCATTCTGCATTCAGACTTTATCAGTTCTTTGTCTAGATGTGGATAGTCTTTTTCATCTTAAGTCCTTCACAATTGTCCTGGATCTTTGTGCAAATTATTCACAGCTGGTTCATCATACAGCATTGCTGTTACTGTATATATTCTTCTAGCTTTGCTCACTTCACTTTGCACCAATTCATGCTAAATCTTACTACTAAAATTTTAAAGTTTCCTGATCATTATTTCTTATAGCACAATATATATTGTCCATCACAATCATATACCACAACTTGTTCAATCAATCACCAATTGATGGGCATCAACTCAATTTCTAATTTTTTGCCACCACATAAAGAGTTCATATTAATAATTTTGTAACATGGGTCCTTTTCCTTTTTTAAAAACACTTTCTCTGGGATAGAAAACTTAGCAGTGGTATTTCTGCGTCAGAGTTAATAAGTATGGTTTCATAGCTCTTTGAGCAAACTTCCAAATGGCTCTTCAGAATGGTTGACTCACGATTCAATTCCATCAACAATGCATTATTGTCCCAATTTTCCTACAACCCCTCCAATATTTGTTATTCCCTTTTCTGTCATGTGACCCAATCTGATAGGTATAAAGCGGTACATTTACATTTCTCTAATGAGTAGTGATTTAGAGCACTTTTTCATACATAGCTCTAATTTCATCTTAAAATTACAATTATCAATTGGGGAATGACTTGCATTCTTGCAAATGTGACTCTGTTCTCTATGAATTTGAGAAAAAGGGTCTTAGAGAAACTTGCTATAAATTTTTTCTACAGTCATGATTACGGTTTATTTTCCTTTCTCTCCTTTCTCACTGTCTCTTCAAAAAGTGTTTTATTTCTGATTGCTGCCTCTTTTAATCTACCCTTACTTCTATCATCTCCCCAATCCTCTTCATTTCTACTATTCTGAAGGGTAAGACAGATTTTTTTATAAGCAACTCAGTGTGTTTTGAGTTAATTCTGATGAGCGTAAGGTTCATGTGATTCCCCTTCCCTTCTCTCATCCTCTCTTGCACTGTAAAAGCTCTTCTGTATCTCTTTTATGGGAGATAATTTATCCCATTCTACCTTTCCTTTCTCCTCCTCTCAGTGGATTTTTCTTTCTCTTTTATTTTAATTTTTAAAGATATAATTCCATCATAGTCAACTCTCTATGTATACTCTCCATTCTCTCTATGTATAATACTACTAACTGTCCTATTAATAACTGTCTTAAATTATAAATTCCTTAGTAATTATCTTCCCATATAGGAAAGTCAACAATTTAACCTTACCAAATTCCTTATGATTCATCTTTCCTGTATACCTTTTTTATGCTTCTCTTGAGTCTTGAATATGATAGTCAAATTATTCTATTCAGCTCTTGTCTTTTTATCAAAAATGTCCAAAAGTCCATGAAATATTCATTTTTCCCCTGAAGGATTATACTCAGTTTTGCTGGATAGGTCATTCTTGGGTGTAATTAGCTCTTTTGCCCTCTGGAGTATCATATTCCAAACTCTCTTCTCCTTTAATGTAGAAGCTCCTACATTTTGTGTTATCCTGACTGTGATTCTATAATATTTGGATTATTTCTTTCTGGTCACTTGCACTATTGCTCACTGTTCACTCTTCATTCTTGAAGAGAACCAATGACATTGCAAGGACAATGTCTTGATTTGGGAGTGAACTGGATTTAAATGAGGCAGAGATGGGCAAAGTCATCAGTGGAGTTCAGTGTCAAGACATAAGTCATAAGGTTGTCGGTGGCCCAGGTTATACTTTCCACTTGGCCTAGGAGCTCTAAAATTTGGCTATAACATTCTTAGAAGTTTTCATTTTGGCATATCTTTTAGAAGATGATCAATAGATTCTTTCAATTTCTATTTCACCCTCTGGTTATAGGATAGCAGGGCAGTATTTCTGGATGATTTCTAGAAGCCATGTTCTTGTTAAATTTTTTTTTATTATGGTTTTCAAGTAGTTTAATAATTCTTAAGGGTTTTTTTTGCCTCAATCTATTTTCCAGGTAACTTATTTTCCCAAAGATCTATATCACATTTTCTTCTATTTTTTTCTTCTTTTTATTTTGTTTGATCATACCCTCATGTCTTGTGGAATCATTAGCTTCCACTTATGCTATTCTAATTTTTATTGAAGCTTTTTATTTTCAAAGCATATGTAAGAATAATTTTCCAACAATGACTCTTGCAAACCTTAAATTCCAATTTCTGCCCTTTCCCCTCACCTCCTTCCCTAGATGGCAAGTAATCCAATACATGTTAAACATGGTAAAATATATGTATATCAAAAATAGGCATACATATTTATATAATTATCATGCTGCACAAGAAAAATCAAATCAAAAAGAAGAAAAATGAGAAAGAAAACTGTTAGGTTCTCTAGCTCAGGGTTCACATCTTTAGTTCACACCTTTAAAAGGAGTTTACACCTTTAGACTTCTGAAAAGGAGTTTACACATTTAAAGGAGTTTACACCTTTAGACTTCTAAAAAGGAGTTTGCACGTTTAGAGTTTACACTTTTGGAATACCCACAAGCCCATTCTCTGGGAGGATATAAGGAGCCACCAAGGCTGCCTCCCGGGACATTGAGTTTGGACGGCAGTCTGGATTGAGTCAAAGAGAAGACGCTTCGTGGATTCACAAGTCCAGCAATCCCACACTTTTGGAGGGGAAGGTTCCAGAAGCCTCCCAAGAAACCTGCTCACAGAGAAAAAGATTATACAGAAAAGAAACCTCCTCCCAGAGAAGGATTACAATTGAGAGACAACAGGACATTACATTTGGCGCCCAACGTGGGGCAAAGACTTTTGCTTATCCTGACTAGGACTGATTCTGAGCCTTTCAGAGGAGCTAGCCTGGACCTTCACAGAAAATAAGATTCAAGCAAACAACAAAGGAAGTAAAAATCCTATGTTGTGATCCATACTCATTTCCCACAGTCCTCTGAGTTCAGATGGCTCTTATCACAAGATCATTGGAACTTGCCTGAATCACCTCACTGTTGAGAAGAGCCTCGCTCATCAGAATTGATTACTATATAATCTTGCTGTTTCTGTGTACAATGATGTACTGGTTCTGCTCATTTCACTTAGCATCAGTTCATTTAAGCCTCTCCATCATCCTCCTGATCATTTCTTATAGAACAATAACATTCCATACTATTCTTATACCGCAACTTATTCAAATATTCTCCAACTGATGGGCATCTATTCAGTTTTCGGTTTCTTACTACTACTAAAAGGGCTGCCACAAACATCTTTGCACATGTGAGTCCCTTTCCCTTCTTTGGGATATAAGTCCAATAGAAACACTGCTAGATCAAAAAGTATACACAGTTTGTACTATTCTAATTTTTAAAGAATTGTTTTCTTCAGTTAATTTTTGTATCTCCTTTTACATTTGGTCAAATCTGTTTTTAAAGTTTTTCTCATCAGTAAATTTTTTATGGCTCTTTTATCCTTTGGCCCATTCTGTTTTTAAATTGTTATTTACTTCAATATTTGTGTGTGTCTGCCTCCTTTACCAAACTGTGGAATCTTTTTTCATGATTTTACTTCATCCTAACTCCCATTCATTTTTCCATTTCATCTTCTACCCCTCTTATTTAATTTGTAAAATCCATTTTGAGCTCCTCTAAGAATTCTTTTTGGGCCTGAGACAAATTTACATTTTTCTCTGATGCTTTGAATGCAGCATTTTGACTTTATTGTCTTTTTCCGAGTTTGTATTTTGATCTTCCCTATCACCATGGTAATTTTCTATGGTCAGGCCCTTTTGTGTTGTTTGCTCATTTTTCTAGCCTATTTCTTGACTTTTGACTTTATCTTCAAGTTGGACTCTGCTGCTGGAGGGGGAATTGTTCCAACTTCAGATTTTTTCATGATGATTTTTTTTTAGAAGTAGTTCTTCCAAAATGCTATGTTTTAAAGAGAGATGTGGTCATTGCTTTCCTGGCTTATGAGTGACTGTGAGCACTCTCTCTGCCCTGCAACTGAAAGCAGAGCCCCTTTAATCCTATGGCCCCATACTCTGTGATGTACTAGTGCTTTTCCTCCTCATCCTGGGATTGGGACCCAGAACCACACATATAGGCAATGGGGCAACAATCAGAGTTTCCAGAGCCAGAAAAAAGTCCCTTTTAATCTCCTGACCAGTTGTATTATGCCTTGTACTATATTGAGTAAAGCTTCTAGAGGGCAGAGCCTGTATTGTGTATTTATTCTGTCTAGCACTTACTTTATATCAAGTGGATGCAAACACTTGCTGGTAACAAAAGCTTAATATTTTATTCTCCCCAAAGTGCACTTTTCTGATAGCAAAAATTCCCAGCAAAACAATAAAATGATGTATCTTGGAAGGATGACATAAATTGCATTAAGTTACTTCAACAAAAAGGTCAACTCTGAAAAACTCACTCTTGGTTTAGTTCCAGACAGTTGATTTTTTCCTCAGTTCCATCATTTTTTTTCAAAAGCAGTATGCAAGCATAAATATCAACCTCTGGTTTTATCAGCAAAAGGATAAGGAATCAATGATGGGAAGAAGAGATGGGAGTAGGGGAGGTGAGGAGGGTAGTATCCTAACAGATCACAGAGTACATGGTTCTGCTCTTTGCTATAAATTACTGGGGCAAGTATACAGTGCATTGCTAAGGCAATCAAGCATGCAACAGAGAAACAATAACTTAGATGGGTATTAAAACTCCCCCTGTGTCCTGAGGGCTGACTTGACTGATTTGATGGTCTCAGAACACCTTTCAAAATAGCAAATATGCATTTATGGGAACAGATTAGCAACTGACATGAATGCACCGAATTGGCTTTAAAATCACACGCGTTCCCTAACGATCGTGACTTCCATTCCATAACATCTGGAGTGTTGCTATTACTAACAACAACACAAAACACAAAATTCATACAGTATCCTTTCATCTGAGAATCCAGCATCTGTTGGCAAACTATTAAGCCCATTCCACTGATGCATAAACAAAGGGCTAGTTACACTTGGTCAATGTAATTCAGATCTTTTGGAAGCTATATTAACAACAAAGGGCAGCTCTGTGACTCAGAATAGGTAAAGCACCAGACCTGGAACGAGGAAGAGTTTAGTCTCAGACATTTACTAGCTGTGTGACCGTGAGCAAATGACTTAACCCTATTTGTCTCATCATAACCCTGTTTCTGTAAAATAAGCTGAAGGAGGAAATGTAAACCATACAGTATTTTTTTCTAAGAGAACCCACATAGGGCTACAAAGAGTTAGACATGACGAACAAATGAGCCATTAAGAACAAAACCCAAAAACGTGATTCCTTGCAGCTTGCTCTTTTTCTTAATGCTTAGCCATCTTCTTTAAGGCATCTTTTGGGATCCTGGGAAATTTTTTACTAAAAGCAAACAAATAGAAAAAAAAACTAAACTAAATCTTTACTCCCAAGGCCTGCCCAGCATTTTAGCAATGACTTAATTCTTATTCACAGCTCGGGAAGGAAGGTTTAGGTTGCCAGCTGTAGAGGAGGTGATACAGAAGTTAGATCTGCATGTAAATAATGAGGTCTAAAGGGAAAGAACTTTTATGGCTGCCTGCTCTTCCCTACTATTGAAATCTAATTTAAAATATCTGATATGTTCCACCATGTCTGTTTCTTTAATGTCTTTTAATGCCCATGGAACTCTGACCTGCAACCAGCCTTTGCCCAAACTTAACAGGCAGAAATCTTTCTCCACTTCTCTCATTTCAGTGGGTTCATCCTGATATGGGAGCAAGGATTTAGGAGAATGACATTAATCAGACATACAAACATGACTGATCCCCAGGGGGCAGATTCTGTTCATTTAAAATTTAAAATGGCAACAGTGGCAAAAAAAAATATACGAATAATCTTCTGATCCAACTAACACCATCCCTTCTGTCTTTCCCTATTCTTCCTACCCTCCATGCATGTCCCTAGTCTCATGACATTTACTTTGCTCCTGTCATGCTCATCCACCCTGGGGAAAGAATCATGCATAACTGATAGAAAGACAACACTAAAAAAAAAAGAAAAAAAAAAGGTCTTAAATGGCATGACTGATGTCTGCCAACTCTCAAGAACGAAATTTTATTAGCATATGTTTTTTTCTATTAAAAGTTTTTATTTTCAAAACACATGCATAATTTTCAGTATTTGCCCTTGAAAAACCTCGTGTTCCAAATTTTTCCCCTTTCTTCCTCCTACCCCCTCCCTTTCCTACATAGCAAAAAATCTAATATATGTTAAACAAGTGCAATTCTTTTATACATGTTTCCACAATTATCAAGCATAATTATTTTCCAAAAATTCAGTTTAAATAATCATTTGGTAATTTTAAGGAAATTAGGTAATTATTAGTAATAGAACAAGCCTAATCCTTTTCCCATAAGATAACCCTTCAAATAATTGAAAAATAATTGTGCCCTTGTCTTTCCAAGACTTCTTTAACTTGATATGATAGTGGGTAAAGAGCTGGGCCTGGAGTCAGGAAGAATTGATAAGAGTCAGGCACTAAAGTCCTAGTCCTGTTACTTCCATAGTAATTTTTCAAATAATCCAAAACAATTTCAAATAATTGAAAAAGCAATTGCACCCTTCCAATTCCAAGTCTTCTCTAGCTTGATAGAATAATGAAGAAAGAGCTGGACCTGAATTCAGGAAGATTTGAGTTCAAATAAAGCCTCATATACTTTCTACGCCTGTGATTTTACCATTTTAGCTTAATTTAATGAGGCCAGAGTCATTCAGCTTCTTATACTCTGCTGAAATTCTACGATATTAGAGAATTGTGGCTTTTACTCTGTTTGCCTCAGCTTCCTCATCCATAAAATGGGGATAATATAGTACTTATCCCCCATATTAAATTAAATCATAATTGTAAAATACTTAGCATAGATCATGGGACATAATAAATGTTATATAAATATTAACATGTATGCATGTATAAGTTATATATAAACATTAATATATTTCAATTTATATAGTACTTTATAGGTACAAAGGACTGTTTTCTTCTAATCCCTCTATTCTCATAATCAATGGCAACATGGAAAAATAGAAAAATTCCTACATTTAGAATCTGAGTTACTCTTTACCAGTGCATTCTATTAGAGTTTTGTCTTCTGATGCAGTTTACTAAAACCTGATTGCCTTCTCCCCAAAAGATTCATCTTTCCCAAATCACCGAGTACATCTTTCATGACTGAATTTTGTATTTATTTCCATGTAAACATGTTATATTCCTTTATTAGCATGTTAGCTCTTTTTGTAGCTGTATCTCCAATCCCTGGCACACTTTATTAGATATTATTATTGGGCATTATTAAGTATGTAATTAACAAATGCTTATTGACTGATGATTGGCTTTTGGTAAGGAATTTTTAACTCCTCAGTCCTCAATTTCCTCATCTGCAAAGTGAGAAGTTTGGACTGGATGGATTTTAAGTTCCCTTGGATTCTCCAATTCCTATCCTGTGAGGTAGACTTAAGGAATGTCCTTATTCCCATTTTACAGATGATGAAACTTATGTATGGGAAAATAAAATGATCTGTCCAAGGTCATACTGTGTCAGAGTTGTGACTTAAACTCAGGTCTTCTGACATTTGTTCACTATTCTTTCTACTGTAGAGTAAATCTGAAATGAACTCTCCAGCTAACTGTGGTAAAATACAAATGGTACCTGACAGGAGTCAGGCTTAAATCCTAGCCTCTGGGCCTCAGTTTCCCCTGAGGTCTCTTTAAGATCCAAATCTATATTCTTGTGAATACATCCTCTTGGGACAAGATTTGGGCCAGTTCCTACTTTTGTCAAATGAATGCACACCATGATACCAGAATGGAAACTTTCTACCACAAGGCCTATGGCAAATGCCATTTGTCAAACTATCAGTCCTCCATTCTGTTCTGAGGTGAAGCAATGTAACAAGCTGTTAATTGGCTTAATGCTTCCACCCTATGTCACGATTTGTTATATCAAGGTATAATATCAATCCATCATTTTGTGTCTTTTCCTTTTTTTTTTTTTCAGCATGTAATTCTTGTCTGCCATTTTAGCTTAATTTAATGAGACCAGACTCACTTAGCTTCTCACATTGTGCTGAAATTCCAGGATATTAGAGAATTGTGGCTTTCACTGAGTGAAGTTTTGGCATGTTAATTGCTGCAAATGGGGGTAGGAAGCCCCAGAGGACTAAAATCATATAAAAGGAGCATGATTAAACTCTTTGTATGCTTAGAGAAATAACTAATCAGTCGCGGCATTTCATGAAGGAGTCTGGAAGGGACTATGAAAAAAATTTCCTGATATTGTATTTATTAGATATTAGAATGGATTACCAGGAATGGCTGTGGATTCTGTCTCTAAAAGTCTATATAGATCTTTGTCTGGGAGACCTTGATTTGGCTGGGGGCCAGCGAACTGACTTTTTGGGGCAAAAGCATGTCCTTTTGCTATCAAGAAGGGTGAGATTCAAGTTTAAGTTTTTCCAGATGGGAGGAAGGTTATATTGCAGGAAGAAAGCACATTAAGCTTGAGAATCAGGAGTTAGTCATCTTGGCTCTGTCACCTGCTTGCTACATGACCTTAGGAAATACATTCAACTTCTCCAGGTTGCAATGTTCTCATCTATAAGTTAAGAGACTATAATGGATTGATGTCTAAGACTTTAATGAATTCGAGAGTTTCTGCAAGGCTGAGAATGTGTGATTCCAAACTTCAAAAAAGATTAATTATCTAAACTATAGGCTAGTGAATTTTAATATATTAAATAAATGGGTTTTTGAGGTTTTAGAAATGAAGGTGAAACTTCCACTGGAGTGGGAGATGGGGCAGAACTGAGACCTAAGGGCCATGGAAACATGATGATAGGGATTGACAAGATAATGGAAGAGGACAAATGGAAGGCTTTAGAGGCTGAAGAGGGCCTGAGCTTCATTGCCGCAGTTTAAAAGTAAAGTTTAATTCAATTATGCACACACCTGTGGTGAAGCGTGTCTTTTTGTTAGAAACACTTTCTGTAGGGCCAGCAATTTTCTACTGTGTTCCAGGTATTATAGTGATCAAAAAAGAAAAAAAGAAACCATTCCTGTTCTCATGAAAACAATATGAGTATACACACTGACACACATATCCTATTTTTAGTATATATTTCACAAGCATACTATATGGAATAAATACAGTCATTTATAGATAATTAGGGAACAAAGGCTATAACAGTTGTGGATACAGGAAAAGAGTAGAAAGCAGTCATTAGAGAAGCCAGAGATTCTATGGGATAGAGGTAGGAAGGGATGCATCCTAAGCAAAGAAAAACAAACACAGAAGATAGATTAGAATGTTCTCTGTGAGAATCACAGAAGCTATTCTGGCAGTATTATATTGTGGAGTAATGGGAAAAATGTAAGGCAAATGAGGCAACAATAGATAGGCAGCAGATTCGGAAGGGCTTTAAAGACTAATACAGGAGTTTATTATATTGGAATTTATAGGTAATAAGGAGCTATTGTGGTTTATTGCAATGGGGCCTGACATGGTCAGATGGAAAAAAATTTTAACAAATAAACAAAATTATTTCAAGTTACAAGAATGGATTGGAATGGAAGCAATTTGAGGAAGAGAAACCACTTAAGAGGTTGCTGAGTTAATCTAGAAAAGAAGTGATATGGGCTTGAAGGAAGGTCATGACTGTATTAGGGTAGAGAAGCAGCCAGATGCAGAATGTGATATATATATATATATATATATATATATAACATGTCTCCAGGATAATCAGTTTGAAATGGCTCATCTGCAGTTAGTGATATCACATGAATTGAGGAGCAAGAATGAACTGCAGATATCACTGAATCTACATAATATCAAAAAAATGTGCAGAAAGCCCAAGTACATCGAGCCTGGCAATGAATTTATAGGAAGATGGGCTTTGATTTGCATTACCTAAGTTGACATGATCGCAGAATGGTGGCCACAACAAAATAAGGGCAATTTGATGTAGCGGTACAAAGACAAGTGTTTAGGGGTAGAGATCAGTACTGCTTTTGATATATTAGATAAAATTATGAATTGTTATAATATATAAAATAATATAACATATTATGACATAATAATATATAAAGGAATACAATTAATATTATAAATTGTTAGAATCATGGTTCCATCTATTTATTTTTATGAGTTGCTTTTTAATAGCCTTTCTCTATTCAAGAGTGTTCACTGCCATAAGCTCTCAATTATCTATTCTAATATGTCAAATCTTTCATTTATCTTTTCTAATTCTTCTTTAAGTACTGTAATTTTCCTCCTTATATTCTTTGTATTCTTTTTCTAAACTTCTAAATTACTCTTCCAATTCTTGTGGCTATTTATTCTCATTTCTGAGGATTTAGGGGGTTATTCTTCAAATGTTGCTGCTTTCTCCATTTTCACTAGGAATATTCATTCCTTATTTATTTTTTTTTGTGTCACTATTTCTTTACTTTTTGTGTTTAATTTTCCTTGAGATTTTCTTTGTGAGAACTGTTTACCTTACACTTTTATTTTTGTTATTTGGTGCATTCCTTGCTGTTGAGAAGGAATGGATTTGGACCTAACTATTCATTCACTCATCTTACCTGAAATCTTGCCATTTTACTTGAGAGAGAAAACATATATGGCTAAAGCAAGTTCCAGAGACAAAGCAAATCCATGAGAATGGAATCAAGTCATTTTTGGAAGAATTATGGGGCTCGAACAAAAACACAGTCTAAATGAAGCAGGGAGGCTTCAGAGCCAACATGAAGCCACTGTTCAATATTTTAAGTCAGAGAAAGAACAGTGCTTTCACCTAACAACAAATGGCGAGGATAGCTAAGTTCTCCATTTCTCACACCTGTTTATTTTTTTTTTCACAGGAATACCATCTGAAACAGTTTTAAGCAACTATGCTTGGCAATCACCCCTCAGCATTCCCTGCTTTTTAAGATTTCCAGATCTTAAAGTACATTCCATTCTGTTTTAATCTGTATCCATGAAGTCACTAATTTTTTGGGGGAAATATTTTTAATAACAGTCTTCATTGTGAAGGGATTTCAGGGAACAAATTATATTCAACTTTTTTTTCTTTTTAAGTGCTAGATGAAAACCTAACATTTGTTACCATTTTCTGCAGTAGGCAAGTAAGTCACATAGCATCAACAACAACAAAAAACAGAGACTGACCTTTCCCCCTTCTTTTGTAAATGCCTACAGCTGATATGAAATAAAACAGAAAGTCACCATGAGGAGGTCCAGGAAATTAGCAATTACTTTTAAGTTGGCAATTATTTTTAAATAGTCTCTCTAATTACTTCTTTCAGGGTGCCTCTTAAAAGTTTTTCATAGGGTGATGAGTAAAGCTGGCAACTGTCCATCAAGCGGAACACCAAAGCATAAGACATGAGCCTTAGAGTGGGTAAGAGATAGAAGAAAGTTTTGCTCAGAGTGCCTCGGGCTCAGCCTACACTGGACTTTGACCACTTCTGCCCAGGAGGCCTGCTGGGCAGAGACAAAGCATCTTCTCTGAAGGGAATATGAGGGAGGTTACCATCAGTGCACAGAATGTCATCCAAGCTGGTCCAGACTTTAGGAAGCAATCTGAAATGTTCCATTCTGAGCCCCGTTTTGGGGAAGTGGGGCTTCTGCCTTGTCCTTGTATTGTAGAATGAGAAAAATGGTGATAGAGCAAAGACTGGAGTAGGCCAAAGGAACTCCTGATTTAATTCAAAAAACTTTGCTCAGGTCCCTACCAGTTGCAAAAATTTTATGAAGCATCTATCATGCGAGGGACAGCATGTACACTAATGTTAGGGGAAGAAAGCCCTGGAATCGAGTTTGATCTATGATAAATATTGCTTGTGTTACCCCAGAGGAAAAGAGAGAGGAAGAAGAAGAAAGAAAGGGAGAGGGAGAGAGAGAAGGAAAGGGAGAGAGAGAGGGAGAGGGAGAGGAATGAGACACAACATGAAGATGGCACTTAACAGTATAAAAAACCAGAAGATGCAGAAAAGTTGGAATCTGCACTGCAAAAGGAATATCCACATTGCAGAGGTCACAAATCCATTTATATGTGCAAGTACTGGGGATAAAATGGGAAGTTCAGAGCTCTGAGCCACAGAGAGCAATCCTAATTTCAGGCTCACTGGGGCATCCCACTAGCATCTGTGACTTAGAATATTGAGAAATCTCATGACTTGAACCTTATGAGATATCAGGTACAAATGCCATACAGAACTGAATCAGAGATAGTCTTTTATACAACTGAAGGCTACTTGTACACAGGCAGACAGCTCGGCCCTGACTCTTCCAATTGTGATTCCCACTGGGTAAGCCATGGGAAAGCTATCAAACTGCATGGTGAAATGTATCTGGATACCACTGGGAAGCAGAAGTGAGTTTTCTAGCCTGAGCCAAGATTCCAGGACTCTCCAAGTCAGTTCTGTGGGATGAAGGAAAGTCATTTAACCTGGCACCTCAGTTTCCTCATCTGTAGGTAAGGGAGATCACCATCCATTATTCATCTAAACACAGGAGTACTGTAAGGATTATTTGAGAAGTTCTTTGAATGCCCCAGAGAAAGGCTTCACACAGATGATTACATTTTTGTTATCTACAATAAGCAGAAAGCTTAGAGTATGATGTCCTCCAGAGAATGACTCATGTCTCTTGGCCTTTGGGGGAAAGGGAGGAAAAAGGAGGAGGAAGATTGTTTAATTTTTACTGACATTTTAATGACTCCTCAGCTGCCACCAAAGATTTAACACTTCAGAGAATAACTAAGCTTTGGAAGAGAAATCACTGACACAGAAAACCTAGAAATGCCATCCGCTCTCCTATAGTGCCCGGCAAAGACACTAAACTGCTCAGCGCCAAATAAAGTTCAAGTTGACATCAAGACCAGCCCCTTTTCGAAACATGGTGGATCCCCATTTTTGGTACAGTATGATAAAGCAGGAGGTATAAGTTTGGGTTCTGACTTTGTCACAAAATAGCTTTGTGGTCTTGGACAAATCATTCTGCGGCTCAATTTCCTGATGTGTAGAGGAGTTACTAATCCTCCCACTCCCTACCTCACAGAGTGGTTGTGAGAAAAGCACTCTGCCCTCTTTAAGGGTTTATGTAAATGGGGGTTATCATCATGATCTATGTGAAGGCTGCTGCTGTTCAGGGAAATGACTATGATTTTAATAATATACAGGCCCAGCAAGCCAGAAATAATCCATTCAAGACTCCAAGGATAAGCCAACAGCTGTGACATCATAAGTCATGTATCTCCCCCGCATTGGATTGCTTCAATGCTCTTTGCTTGAGGATAAGCTGCAAAACCATCTGTTGCAGAAGGCTGCTTCTGAAGTTTAGGCTTTCGGCACGAGTCGGAGCATCTGTGCCCCAACTCTGGCAGAAATATCTTCCTGATTTTGATCATGACTGACCTTCACTGGAGCACACATTTCCCCAAACAAACACAGCCATATGGACAGATCATCGTTTAAGCATGTTGGCTTTCTCCATGGAGAACAGTCGAGGAACTATTTCTTGGCTCTTCCTGCCTTGAACCAACAAGCAGAAGGTCCCAGCATTAATTGTATGATGTCTTGCTTTATAGAAACCTCGTTAGGTGGTAATCAGAAATGAGTCCATCCCTCATTTGGCAAACACTTATTACGAAGTTTCTATGTACATACAAAGACAGAATGAAATAGTTCTTGCCCCCAAGGATTTTATTAATTCATGGCCCATTTCATTAGGACTCTAAGAGTAACAGGACAATTATGAGATGGAAGGGGAAGGGGGCATTATGAATATTTCTACCTCTTAACACTTAGGAGACTTTTTGGGAAGGATGAGGAAAGAACCCAGTAAGAAGCACAAACTAGAGTGGACATGTGTGTGAATTATTAAGGACTTTAATAAATTATATACTAAAGGTAGGACTGATAGCACAGCAGAGGTCCAGCCTGGGTTGCTTCTGAGATTTTTATCAGAGTCCTAACAGTTGCACTTTTTGGTAGAGCTCTGGAGATGAAGGAAGAGGTAAGGAAGAGATCAGAGTCAACCTAAGTGCTGAAGATATCTTGTTTTCAGGAATGTGATGGTATATAAGTTCTTTGAGAAGTATATAAAGTATATAAATGAGTGCGCTCTAGGTAACTTCAAAAAAAAAAACACAAAAAACAAACCAACAACAATAACAATCCAACTTAGAGCAGAAAAGGGGAAACTAGGTTAAGGAAGTGCTTTCCATCTTCTTTTCTTTATTCTTTATGTTCATACCTGTAATGTTGGGACAAAGATATTTCAAGAGATTATGATAGTGCCTTTCCCTTATATATAATTTAATTGGAAGTCACTGCGATAGGTTCAATTAAACAAATGTTCATTTTGTAACTATTGCATTTTAGGCTTTGAACATAAAAAGGACAAAAATAAATGTTACCTACTCTCAAAGAGTTTACAGTCTACTGGCAAATTCTTGGAACTCTCGAGATAGCATGGAGACTTAGAAGGTTATAAGTTTCTGCCATTATTCTTAGAATGGGCTAGTAAATTTGCTCATCATAATCCTGCCTTGCTCCATGTTCCTGTATACTGCAAGGAATAACAATCCCTCTATCCTCTCCTTGTGTCTAGAAATAAAACAGCTCTTAGAGTACAACATAATACATTTTCCACTGAAAGTTGCCCTTTCTTTTCCATCTAATTTTGCCTAAAATACTCACAGATACCGTGTCTCCATTACCACAAATTCCCTGAGCTTCTTTGAGACGCACTAAATTAGGTGTCTAAATTCCAATTTATCTCCATGAAAGAGGCAGAATTAGTGCTTGAGAACACTAACCCAAAGGGCACAGCAGAAAAGGTGTCCTCATCTTTCTCGAAAGTACTATGCTTTGCAAATGTTGGGCCATTAGTTCATGTCACTGGTTTATGGGAGTGAAGGTTTCCATTTTACAGGAAAACCGAGAGTATGTTAAAACCAGGGCAAGTGACACATTTTTGTGTAGACCTCATAAAATTCATGGCACAGTCATCCTCCCCCCACCTCCATTCTTGACCCTTCTTATCCTTTTGTTGCAGTTGTTTCACCTCTGAACAAAGATTTCCATGGAGCTGGCACCTGCTACTCAAGAGCAGGGAGATATTGTGTCACTTGGGTTTGGTGAGACATTTATTATTCTGGCCCCAAGCATTAGGGAAATCCTATAAAAAATCCTATAAAAAGAAATGGTTGGACTAATGGCTTTAGCGATTCCAGGCAAATCTAGATATAGGATTCTTTGGATTAAGCTGCCTTCAAACACAGGAGAACATTTAATCAGACCCGGTGACCGTCATTCACTTGTCGTTTGTTCACTGAGTGAATATCCTCTGGACCTATTTGCCAATCTATTACTTATCATTAGTGGATGAGCTTCAGTCTGCCATCAAGCTCAATTCTAGACTCTGTTCATTCTCATCTAACCCCATTGCTAAAGATTAAAAACAATCTACTAGTTCTTCTGCGTGAGTTGGCTTTCCTTTCACCTTAATTGCCTCCTCAGAGAAGCATATAAGCAGCTTAAGAACTGCAGGTAAGAGTACCCTAGGGGCCACTTAATCTAATTTATAAACTGCTCAAGAATCCCTTAAACACCACCTTCCAAAAATGTCCATCTAGACTTCACTAGGAGACTTTTAGTCCCTAGGACATACATGGGCTGCCCATTAGGGATATCTAGGTGGTGTAGTGGACAGAGCAGTACCGGAGTCTGGATAACATGATACTACTTCAGACGCTTACCAGCTCTGTTTGCCCCAGTTTCCATTTGTAAAATGAGGATCATAATAACCCTGCTTTCCAGGGTTATTGTGACAGTCAAAAAAGAAAAAATAATTGTAAAGTGCTTAATATAGTGCCCACATAGTGGGTGTTATCTAAAATATTAACTTTTGTTGTTGCTATAATTAAACCTGAGGAGAGGCAAAATTTCCCTAAGTAGAACTAAGTCAAAGCTAAATTTGCATTTTTGAAACTTCAGTCTCTTGCTCCCAGTTTTGTCCACTGGGGTCAACTAAACAAGTCTAATCGCTTTATTGCCTTAGTTGCCTATTGTTCAGGTATCCAGAATGAACTTCAAAGGTGGAATTTTTTCTTTCTTCAGTATTTCATTGGTAACTAAATTCATGAATAGGTGCATTACCTCCATTGAAGGAAAAGTAAAATCTTTCTTTAGTTTAGTCAACTACTAAGAGGTAGCATAGGAAGACCTGGGATCAACTGCTACCTCAGAAATTTACCAACTGAGTGACTGTGGAGAGATCCATTTGATCTCTCTGGATTTCTGCACTTGAAAAATTGAACTGCACTTGAAGAAATTGGACTCAATGATCGCTAAAGTTCCTTCCAAATTTAAATCTATAATTCATGAGGGTACCTAACTTGGGGGCAAGAAGATCTGAATTTAAATTTGGCTTCAGATACTCAACTAGCTGTGTAACGCCCAGTAAATCACTTCACTCTCAACCCCCCCCCCCCCTCCATGGTAAACTGCAGAGCTTGGGGTGATGTGTACAGATTACAGGGAATTTACTTAATAGGCATTTCCTATGCTAATGAAATCACAGGTCTTCACTTCCCCAAGATTCGACATACACATTACCGATTAAGCCATATAATGTAAAAAACCTTTTTAACCTTCCACAATCAAACATTGCAACTACAATTCTAGACACAATGACTTCACCAAGAAGAAATTTCCAGAGGTTTTCAACTTTAAATCTGCTTACAATTATTTATTCAATGTTTACTCTTTCATTAGTCAAATAAATTTCCTTTCAATCCAGAATTAGAGCAATAAGACACTGAATTATATAAATGTCTATTTAGCACATCCGACACACCCCCATCATACTGAAATCTTTTGATTTACAGCTTTTAAACGCAGAACCAAAAGTATGTCCATGCCCTTTCATATTTATATTCCATCATGCAGTCACCCCAATAACTTATGCATCCTCAGAAGAACTACCCAGCAATTAACTTACATCTTTCAGAGTTCACCATCTCATTATGTAAAGTGGGTTTTAATACAAACTTTATTGGTAACTTTCAATTCTAATTCTCCCCCTATTCCCCCATAATGTCACTCCATACGTGACCAAAATGCTTTGGAAAATGGCCATAAGAAAGACAGCACTGGGTTGACAATGCATTTAGTAATTGGTCTTTGTACTACAGGGTGGCACAATAAATTGTGATTGTCATTTTTCAACTGTGACATGTGATGGAATTCTTTATTGAAAGGGAAATGAATTTTCCCTATTGCACAATGAATTTTAACTACGTTCAGGAGACACTGAAAAGGAAGGAAACAGTTATTTTTTATTTAGTAAAATAAACAAACAGAAAAAAAAATCTTTGTTGGAGGGCAAAGGAATTCATAATGTGTTTCCTTTAAAGTACTTACCAGAAAGAAAGAACATAGAAAGAAACGTGGTGAGTTATAATATGCACATGAAGTATACAAGCTGAAAGGAGAATTTAGATCTTTACATGCATAAGTTCTGTCAGAAATGTGTCTGTTAAAGCTCTTACATGGCAAAGGAATGGCAACCCAACTAAGAAGGCACGTTGTACAAAGAGATTATCAAGATATGTGTGTGTTCTTGGCTTACCTAAGTCAGGATCTGTAGCTTGCACTCTTGTTAACAAGGCTTTGGTGGCTGTATTTTCATAGATACATGCGTTGTAATGGTCAGATGAAAATATGGGAGGATTATCATTAACATCTTCCAGAATCAGGCGGATATCTGACTGGCAGAACCTGCCACCCCCATCTGTTGCCCTGGCAACCAGGTTGTACACAGGGATTTTCTCTCGATCTAAAAGGGCCAGGGTTTTTAACTCACCTGAGAAAAATAATAAATAAACGAAAAATAAAAGTGATAAAAATAATAGTCTAAATAGCACAACATTTCAATTTAAAAATATATATCAGAATTAAGAATCTATATTATAGGGATCCACCAATATAGAATAGAATGTCAGTCTATGTGTTTTAACTAGAAAAATTAATCATTCAGTCAATCAAAAAATTATAATAAATACTTATTTTGTTCCAAGTACTGCTCTAAGTTCTGAGAATACAAAGACAAAAAAAAAAACAGTTCCTGTCCTTAAGGAGTTCACCTTATAGAAACAACTTAAATATAAATAAATATATTCAAGATTCAAAGATATAAATATATTCAAAGAATAGATGGAAGGTAATTCTAAAGTAGAGTTTCTTAACTTGGGGTATAAGAATTTATTTAACATTTTCTTAATATATTTTCAACATATAACTGTTTTCATTTGTTATCCCATGTATTTTATATTTTATGTATTTAAAATCAGTATTTTGATGAATTCATAGATTTCACCAGACTGACAAAGAAGTTCATGATGACCAAAAAAAGACGGAGAATCCTTTCTCTAAGAATCCCTCTAAGGGACAGCTAGGTGATAGGATGATGATAGCTAGTAGGGCACAAAAGAACAAACTGTCTGCTTCTCTTTCACTAAACAGGAAGGCATAAGGGACTTGAAATACAGCAAACACATCTCCTGTCCTTCAAAATTATGTAACCCATCCTGCACACGGCCAGAAACAGCATCTGGATGGTTTCCTTTGGAAACTTGGGGAACATGAGACATCTTCAGGTCTCTCAGCACCATGGTCTGGTCACAAAAAACAGCAAAGTAACATACACAGCACAGTTCACTCATGATAATCTGACCCCCAGTCAATGCTAGGTATCTATTAGTTCAATCTTTTTGTCCCCTAGTACAGTACCTGGCATATTGTAAATGATATTATATCTATAAAATGATAATAAATCAGCTTATCTTCCTTTTTCTTCCTCCTTCCTTCCTCTTTTTCTTTGCCTCCTTCCCATGATATCTAGCCTTTTTTTCTTCCTTCCCTCTCTATCTTAAGGAAAATACATAAAGCAGAGTATGACATAAATTTATTTACTATCATTAAGAGCATAAGATGAGAGAAGGTATAAAATATTATCAAATAGTGGAACTGGCATAGTAGTAACTTTGAATAAATTCTAATAGGTGATGATTCATAGAAGGTGAAAACAAAGGCTAAAAAACAGGGTTTGGGTCTTGCCAAAAATTTTACATCTTAGGCCAGAAGGAGACCACTGCTGCTATGGCTAGATGAATGCCTCAGTTGGGTCCCATTATGGGCAAAGAAATGTCTGCTCATCAAAACCAATAGTAATGGAAATTTAGAAAACCTGGCTTTTCTTTGTTATTTTTTTCATTAGATTCTGAGTTCCTTGGGAGGAAGAATCATTTCTTGTCTTCCTTGAATTCCCATCTCTAAGCACAGTGTCTGGCAAGCACTTAATAAATGCTTGTTGACTTGACTCAGGAGGCTAGATTAGAAACCCATCTTTGACTTTGACTAGCTATATGACTGAGGGCAAGTCATCTAACTTAGCTGTTTGCTTCCTCATCTCTAAAATGGGCCTACATAAAAATATCTTTTTATGAAGAAAGTGGTTTGTAAATGTTGGTGGGTACAATGGAGTGTGCTGGTCTGGACCTTTGATTTCAATGGTATTGAGAAACTCTGTAACTTACACTCTCAGAATGCAAGCTTATGCAAAGTTATTATAACATCCAAAGCTAAGCATGGAGCCTGACTCAGAGAAGGTGCATAATAAATCTTTATCAACAAATTAAGGTAGCAGGGGGCTAAATGATTTTTGCAGGGTAATACAAGTGTTACATGTCAGAAACAGCATATATGCATATATATATATATATATATATATATATATATATATATATATATATATATATATATATATATATATATATATATATATATATGTATATATAAATGATCAGGTCCCATTAGAACCCAGCTTCTTGAACTGTGCACTGTGACTTCAAAAGGGAGTCTTATAACTGAATATAGGGGGCTAAAATGATGGTTTATTGTCAGTAAATGTTTGATTTGTATACCTATTTTATATATCTATGTACTCAAAGTTGTGTAAAAATTTCATGGTTCAAAAAGGGGTTGTGGGTGGAAAAAGACTAAGAAGTTCTATTTTAGAGTACAATGAGTAGTGAAATTTGCAAGACTGGTTAGTCACCAATTAGTAATTTTATCATCTAAACAAGCATACCAGAACTGGGGGGATAAAGTAATGTTTGTACCTAGGGATCAAAACTGTCATTTCACCAAAGAACACATGACACCTTACCACTTTCTGGATCTAAAAAAAATTTGTTGTTTCCTGAGCCATAGAGTGAGTATCTGATCTCTCCATTGGGCCCAATGTCAGCATCCTTGGCACTGATCTTAAGGATAATTTTATTTGATAGAATGTCTTCTGGAAACAAAGCTGTGTATGCAACCTAGACAGAGAAGAAGAAAAATGTTTTTTAAATATTTTTAGGTTTGGGATAGCCTAGGCTTTAAAAAAAATTTAACCCCCCCCCACAAACAGACAATTTCATTTCTAGTCAATTTTTCCCATTTAAATAGTGATATGATTATCACAAATGAATTCTAAGTTATAGGATATCAGAATAACACTTATATATTCATTCACACATAAATTTGTATATCTCTATGTAGAGAGAGAGAGACAGAGACAAACAGACACACAGAGAGAGACAGAGATAGAGAAACAGACAGACAGAGAGAGCACATTAAGGTTTACAAACAAAACCTTTTATATATGTTATCTCACTTGATCTCCAATATAATTCTGCATTGTTGTTATTTTATAGAAGAGAAAATACAGTTTAAAAAAGGGCTTAAAAGATCTGCCCAGAACCACAGAACTAATATGTGTCTGAGGCAGGCTTTTTACCCAGATTTTCCTGACTTCAGGTACAGTATTCTATCTATAATGCCATGTTTCTATTCCATATTGGGAAACAACATGGGGATGAGGCATCTGACTTGGGAGAATCATAGAAAATGTCTAGTATAATGGGAATAGGATTTTGCTTCTTGGATTTAAATAAAGCAACTGAAACTCAGGGAAGAAAAGTAAATTTTTCCAAGATTTCCTATCTAGTAGGTGCTACAATTGTGACTAAATCCCAAGTCTCAAAGTCTACACTTCTATGGCATTTTGATTGATTAGGAATCCAATCTGGCCACTCATGACCCTTTCATTTCTAATTACTTTATTCCAAAAGCTATCCAGTGGCTAACAATGACAACCTTACTAAACCTAAGAAGGACCTGAGTTGAATTATCGCAGTAAGAGGACATTCACATTTTTCAAATGTTTAATCAGAAATCTTTGTGTGCAAGCCACAAGAATTAAATTATCTAATTAGTGGAATTCACTTTTAATTACCATTACTAATGATATAAGTGTATGAGTGTGTTACCTCGAGTCAGGTAATTATTGTTCAGTTCTATCAGATTCTTTGTGATCTCATGGACCATATTAATAATTGTCCATGGAGTTTTCTTGGCAAAGATATTGGAGTGGTTTGCCAGGTTCTGCTCCAGGGAATTAAGGCAAAAAGAGGCTAGATGATCAGTATCACCCAGCTAGAAAGTAGCTGGGGCTGAATTCAAACTCAGGTATTTTTTGACTCTAGGCCCAGTGTTCTATTCAGCCTGTCAGTCAGGTACACATGAGCAATTACACAGCTGAGCAGGTACTTTTCTTTTTCTTTACATGTGTTAATTAAGTAGGGTTTTTTTTCTCCCTTTAATTTGGTGAAAATCTCAAAGGATCTCAATTTGAGATAAGGTAGGCCACATTTAGCCTCAGGATTATACTTTGGATATACCCATTCTATTACTACTAGTATTGCTGCTGCTTCAATTACTGTTACCACTATCCAGCATTTATGATTTGCTTTAAGGACTGCAAAGCACTTTATAAATATTATTTTATTATCATTTTTATTATTCATTATTTATTTATTATTATTTTATGCTTGAAGCAAGTCTGGGAAGGAGGGACTATTGTTATACCCATTTTAAAAATGAGAAAACTGAGGCAGACAGAGGTTAAATGACTTATCTAGATTTACACAGCTCTTAAGTATGTAAGGCTGGATTTGAATTTAAGTCATCTTGGTTCCTGGTCCAGGAACACTGTACCATCCAGCTGCCTACAAGTCTATAGGAAAGAAATGAAATGAGATCTCTTAAAAGTCAATTATAGGGGGGCAGCTGAATGGTGCAGTGGATAGAGCACCAGTCCTGAAGTCAGGAGGACCCGAGTTCAAATCTGGTCTCAGACACTTAACACTTCCTGGCTGTGTGACCCTGGGCAAGTCACTTAACCCCAATAGCCTCAGGAAAAAAAAGTCAGTTATAGGAAAACACTAATTTTTGAGTAGAAGGATGAGAATTATCTGACTAACCTGGTCACACACTGGACTGTTGTCATTCACATCAGTGACAGTGACTTCTACCATAGCCTGAGTGACAAAAAGTCCATCTGTGGCAGTGATGTTCAGGAAGTAAACATCTTGCTCTTCTCGATCAAGAGGTCGCTTTACATAAACCTTCCATTCATTTTGCACCAGGCCCAAGGCGAATCTTCCTCTGGGATTCCCTCCTACAGTCAAAGAAGAAATCGATCTCCTTAAGTTTCTGGAAGAAAATGCCTTCTATACTAAAACTACTCAGAAAAGAACACGAAGATGATCTCACTTTCTTTTCAAACTCAGGATACTAAAAAATGACAACCACTCACAAAATCCTAAATTCATCTGATTCTCCTGCAGCAAAGCATGACATTTATATGCCCTGTGTGGAAACAAAGACAATAACTTCCAAAGAAAACAAAATCCACTTGGAGGAATTTGAGATGATCTCTTGTTTAGTTTCCCTGAAGGACGATCAAATTCAAACTGTGAACAATCAATAGACTTCTCGGAACCATACAACTGACAGTCTTTCCACTTAGTCTCTGGAGAGGATGTAATACACCATAGCTCTTGTTACTAAGACAATTTCATTAGCTGTTGATTATGTAATCAAAGAATGGCAATGAGTTCTATTAAGGAATCTTGTAATGAAGGTTTATCATACAGCTGTGCTGTTCTTAACTAGGAATGGAGTTGGGCTTTTTTATTTTTTAAGTTTCCATGGCACATAAAGACAAATTAATATTTAAAAAGCCCTAACAAAGGGGTCATAGAAAGACCTCTTCAGAGATAAGCACGGTAATTAGTAGGTGCTTAATAAACATTTATTGACCCACTGTAATTAGATTAAATTTATCAATAGCAAAAATGAAGAGAAGAGTAGTGAGACACAATAGAATAGTTTTCTGTGTGCACCTGTCCTGATATTGAATCTAGAAGTAAGACTGCTTCACATCATTTAAATCTGATGACAAAAGTACAGAAAGAAGAGCAACAGAAAATAAAATGAAAATGGGACTGCCCTCTCTACCCTCTCATCCTAGGATGATAATATGGAATTGAAACAGGCAAGAAGTTGGGAATCATCTTTGCTTAACTGTGTGTCTACATCATTCACCTGCTCAAAAAGTTTTAGTGGCTCCCTATTGCTTCTTGAATACAATGAAATCTCTAGCATTTACAGTTTCTCTCTATTTAGTTACAAACTATCTTTATAGATTGGGTTTGCACTCATGGATTCCAAGTTCCAGTCAAACACGGGATACTCTATAACTTGCCTTTGTACCCCTTCCCCATTATTCCTCTCCTTTGTACTTTTGCCTCTTGGAATCCTTTGCTTTTATGGTAAAAGCTCAGATCCAACACCTCCTCCTATGAGAGACCTTTCCTGATTCCCTCAAAAAAAGTAGTGCTTCCTTCTAACTCTGGAATTATAATGCATTTTTTTCTCTGTATATAATCTACATTTACTTACCTGTGTATGTGTTATGCATCTCCAGGAGTGTAGGCTTAACTGTTGTCCCTTCCCAACATCCACTACAGTGCTTGGCACAAAGCAGGTGCTTAGTAAATGCTTCTTAAATTGAATTAAGTTAAGGTCTGTCAGGCCTTTTGATCTCATTGGAAAACAGGAGAGATCTCACCTTTTCCTCAAGGGATCTTAAGTCAGAGAACACATACTTATCTAGTGGAATACCCAAGGGAGGGAGACAAAATCCTGAAAGAGAATTCTAATTTGTGACCTTGAAGTAGATTTATGTTATGAGTCAAACCGGTGTTTCTCTGGTGTGGAAGACATAGAAAATACTTTTAACCACACAGGTAAATTATTGACAAAAGGTGAGAGTCGCACATTCCTCCAGGGGAGATCAGGATGGGCCCATAGGCCCTCCACCATCCCCTAAAATCTAATTATGTTTCCACTGAATATTTTGACAGTCATAAATTTAACCTTTCCTATTACATTAAATTGTTTTTGTACAGACTGCAACTGTTTTTTGTTTTTTGTTTTTTTTTTAAACAGAAAATGATTAACCATCTTTTGCTAATCTGGAGCACTATGGGCAAGTTGTCTGCAACCAACTGCTATGTAAGAAGGAAAAGTAAAATCTAATTAATGCCAGTTGGGGTTGGCATTGTCAATAGTAATTTTTGCTTTAAAGCTAGTATATGCTCTCCACTAGAGTAGAGTAGGATAGTGTGTGGACCCTTTAAATCACTGGGATTTCAGAGAAAGTGCATAAATAATTAGAAAGGCACATTTAAACTTCAGTCTCTCTAATAAGAAAGAGTTCCTCAGAATGTCTACAAGGTTTCTGTAATAAAAGTGAAAACATATAAATCAAAGATGATTCACATGTCTCTTCTCTTCCTTCCTATTATCCTTCATTCCTCTACTGCAGAAACGTACATTTTGCAGATGGAGGGCTGACAGTATGTGATAAAGTATAAAATGCATAATGAGATTTAAACAGAAAACATTGTCAGGGAAAATAGTTTCATGAAGGCAAAAGGAAAGAAAATGCTGAAATGAAAGGTACCTTTTGCTAATGCTCATATGTATGCCCTGCTGCAAGCTCTTATTCAGTAGTGATTAATTAACTTTTCCACTAACATACTTAAGCAGATTCCATGTCCTAAGGGCAGTCTAATTAATTCCTTTTTCTCTCTGAATAATGTAGTTTTTTTAAAAGGAAGTCACCTGACTACAAGTATTGATAGATTCTTTAAAATCTTTTGTCACTTTTCCTAAGTATCATCTTTGAATGCCACAACATCAAAATATTGACCTGAAAACCCTCAAAATAATTTTTAGGAGGACTGTTCATCATTCATTAAGGTTTATTTTCCCCTGGCAACTGTCCAGTTATTAGCTCCACCCATTTGTTATACTAATAGTGTTCCTACCAGAAAGGCAGGTAGTGTGGTGGTTCTCAAAGTGTAATCCAGGAACTCCTGGCACCCTGAGACTCTTTTAGGGTGTCTATGAGATTGAAACTATTTTCATAATAATACTAAGAAAATATTATTTGCCTATTCCTCTATTTTTCAACTGTACATGTGAGGCTGAATTTACCTTATATACTCAAAACCACATATTCCAACAGACAATGTAAAATCAGAGCGGAATCCAGCTGTTTTTTATTAACCCAGACATTAAAAAATTTTGCAAAAATGTGTCACTTTGCTCACTATTATTTTTGGAAAAATAACTTTTTAAAGAAATGTCATTTTAAAACTGAAATATTTTTAAAATGTATCAGGTTCAATTTCAACTATGGTAAGCTTTGATATTTAAAATCCACAAAGGATAAAAGCTCTTTGGTGTCCTCATTTATTTTTTTTTTTTTTAAGGCAATTAGGGTTAAGTGATTTGCTCTGTTACACAACTATTAAGTATCTGAGTAAGAATGCATTTGAATTCAGGTTCTCTTGACTCCAGGGCCAGTGTTCTTAATCCCTGCACCATCTAGTTTTCCCTAAAAAGAACATTTTGAAGACAATTTCAAGCACTTTTACAAAACTAACCTGTCTTATAAAAGATAAATTTTCTGAGGGCAGGGGTATTTTGTTGAGCTTCATTTCCTTAGCACTTTCATGGGGTTTCTGCACTTAGTAACAATTTAAGAAATGTTTGAATTGAGTCCTTGTCTACCTTCCGCCCTCCCCCAACTCTACTTCTTTTCCAGACAACTATACAAATCACGGAAACAGGTGAGAAGGGGACTGACCTGTAATATGATAGCTCACTTGCTGATTAATGTCAGATGTATCTTCATCCCATGTGCTGAGGACCGCTACAACTTCCCCTGGGGGATCACTCTCCTTCACCTGCTCTCGGTACACCTCATGCCCAAAGACAGGTGCATTGTCATTTATATCTGTCACAGTGACGGAGACCAATATGGTGGAAGACAGAGAAAAGGCTTCACCAAGATCCGAGGCTACCACTGAGAAAGTGAATGTGGGATCTCTCTCATGGTCCAGGTCTTTCAAAGTGCTGATCCAGCCTGTGTTACTGTCAATGGTGAACACTTCCATTATCTTCTCCGGACTGGAATCAGAATGGAGAGCATAAGTGACCTGTCCATTGGCACCCCAATCTCTATCAATAGCCTTCACTTGGATGAGCCTGGTGCCTATGGGCATTCCCTCCATTATAATGGCTTCATAGCTTGAAGCATCAAAGAATGGTTTATTATCATTCAGATCCAGTACCTTGATCTCTATATCTACAGTAAACACAATATCCACCTTGTCCAAGGGGATAGTGGCTGCCACCTTAAAGTAAAAGGCAGGAGTCATTTCACGGTCAAGTCGCTTGTCCAGTTTGATGACACCGGTGTCCTGCTCTATGATGAAGACCCCACCTTTGTTATTTTCAGGCCGTTCACCGTTAACTGTGCTAAAAACAACATTCTGACTTGGCAAAATCCTGAGAGAATCCACTGTGCTTCCAATGACAGTATCTTCTGGAATGGAGAAGGAATACTGGGGCTGAGTAAAGGAGGGTAAAAGTATTTCAGGAGGCAAGACATGAATGTAAACAGGGATGAGGGAGTGCTTCACTGGAATACCTCCATCAACTGCTTTGACAAAAAATGACAAGACGGTGTTTTTCAACTGGTGAAAATTGCTCTTTGTGACCATCCAGCCATTGTCAGGGTCAATTTCAAGAAGATCTGCTACGGAGACGGAGGCTTCACTGTACAGTGAATAAGTAATCCTTGAATTCACTCCATCGTCCGGATCAATGGCTTGAACCTGAGTTACCAAGTGACCTCTCCCAACGTCAGCTCGGACACTAGCTCTATATTCTACAGTCAAAAATTGGGGAGCATTATCATTTTCATCCACAACAATCACCCTCACGGTGCAGAAAGTTGTTCTCCCTCCACCATCCAGAGCCCTCAAAAAAATACTGATGTCCCCCTCCATTGGGCTTTCCCGATCCAGCCTTTCTGTTGTTATGACTTGCCCATTGCTGTCTATCAAGAACCGGTCCTTAGCAAAGTCGTTGACGATAGCATAGCTGATTTGTCCGTACACTCCCGGATCCCCATCTGTTGCTCTGACATGAATTACCTTTGTCCCCGGAGCAGCGTTCTCTCTCACTTCAGCGACGTAGGTGCTTTGTGAGAAGGCTGGGCTGTATAAGTTAGCACCAAGTATCCTAATGTGCACCTGTGCTGTGCTGGTGAACAGTCCATCAGAGACAGACACATTCAGACTGTACAGAGGTTCCATCCTCTGTTTGCGATGGTTGGACAGCGTGATGATACCACTTTTGCTGTCCATTAGAAAGCTAGTTCGGTCATTCCCAGATAAAATGCTATATTCTAATCGATCAAAATCAGAGCTGTCGGCATCAGAAGCTTGGACACAGGTCACAAAATGGCCCCGTGGGGCTAATTCACTCACATAGGATTCATAAATCAGCTGGTTAAAAATTGGAGGGTTGTCATTCATGTCAGTCACATAAATATTAACAAGTACCTCGCTGCTCATTGGTGGGAATCCATTATCTGTTGCTCTGACTTTTAAAGTGGATTGCTGTACTGATTCATGATCCAACATGCGGGCTGTCAAGATTAAGCCACTTGTGCTGTCAATGTGAAAATAATCAGTACTGTTATAGGTGTCCTGAACAATCTGATATTGTACAACTTTATTGTTTTCTGAATCTGCATCAGAGGCAACCACTTGCAAAACAGGTGTCCCAATGAGAGAGGCTTCAGATAAGGTTGCATTGTAGGTGGGTTGATCAAAAATGGGGGGATTATCGTTTACATCATTAATTAACAAGTCAACAGTGACCTCAGCCCTTGCACCTGTGAGAGCATCACTGGCTCTCACTGTCAATTTAAAAACAGGTGTTACTTCATAGTCCAGAGGGCTAATGACATTGAGAACTCCAGTGTCAAAGTCAATGTTAAACTGGTTGTAGGGATCCCCATCAACAATGATGTAAATGATTCCTTGTCCTTCTGGGCTGGTTGCATTGATGCTGAGGATGGGAGTGTGCATTTCTATATCCTCATTGACAGAAGTTGTATAAAAGGGTTTATCAAAGACGGGCATTGCTTTGTTGACAATAGTGATGGGAAGCTCCACGGATGCAGACAATGCGGGCTTCCCACCATCTTTGGCTAGGATGATCACTCCGTACTCGATGTTAGATAAATCAGAATTGAAGGCTTCTTTTAAAAAAACGCTCCCTGATTCTGGGTTAATTTCAAAGTGGCCATAATCCTCTTGGAGGATGTAGGTCACTTCCCCATTGGCACCTTTGTCTCTGTCAAGAGCGGTTACCCGGTAGATAAGAGTCCCAGGTTCGGCATCCACCTGCACAGCAGCATAATAAGGCAGCCCCACAAAAACTGGAGAGTTATCATTGATATCTTCAATGATTACTCGCACGACAACCCTGGCCACTCGCAGATGGTCTAACTCACGACTGGCTTCCACCACCAAGTCGTACAGCTCTTGTTCTTCCCGGTCAAAGGGGACACCAGTCGTCTGGATGACCCCGGAGGTAGATTTTATTTTGAACTTGTTTCCTGGATTCAATATGCTATATATTAAAGGTTCATTAAGGCGATTTCCAATTGCATTGACAATGGCTACTTTGGTGATATTGGTACTGTTCTCTGAGATTGAAGCAAAGTAAAAACTCTGTGTGAAATGGAGACCACTGTCCATGGCTTCTTTTACCATGATAGTCACCATCGCAGTACCATAAAACTTTCCATCTGACACTCTGACTATGAGCATATAATGATCTTTGGAAAGGCTGCTGTTTTTTATGGAGAGCACCCCACTACTGGAATCAATTAAAAAGTAGTCCAAGTTGCCTTCCATGAGACTGTAGGTTAGTTCAGCTGGTACTTCTGAGTCAGGATCTGTTGCTTGGACTTTCAGAATCTCCACCCCAACATAAGTGGGGAGAAGTAAGACTGTCTCAAACACTGCCTGAGTGAAAACTGGAGGGTTATCATTCACATCGGTCACCTCAATATTGACCTCGGCTGGGCTTTCTGCAGTCAACTGGGGATTACCACTGTCTCTCACATGAACGTGAAAATGGAAATGGGCAATGGTTTCATGATCCAAGCTGGCGATTGTTCTGATGGCACCCGTGCTGGAGTCCACAGTGAAAAACTTCTTGGCGGTGGATTCAACAATTTGATAAACTAGCAAAGCATTCTGATTACTATCAGCATCTGTGGCTCGAATCACCAATGGATTGTTACCTGAGCTACGGACGATGCTGTTGACTGGGGCAACCTCACTGAGGCTGCCTGAGTAGTGAGAAAAAAGGAAAATGGGGGGATTGTCATTTTCATCAACAATCTGAATATTAACTGTGGCATTGGATGCCATCCCTGCCATGTTGGTGGCTTGGACGATGAGCTGATAAGAGGAAATGCGTTCATAATCGAGGGCCTTTTGGTTGGTTATCACACCAGAATATGGGTTTATGGTAAAGACCCCTTCAACATTTCCATCTTTGAGTTCATAAATGAGTGTAGATTGACTGATGGCGGAGATTAAAATAACCGATGTCCCAATGTCGACGTTTTCATTCACTTCTGCTTGGTATTCTTTCTGAGTGAACTTGGGGTGAGAATTATCTGACATAGTTACAGAGATGCGAACAATGGCAGTAGCAGACATTGGTGGGGTACCCTGATCGGTGACTTTTATGGACAAAACAAACTGTCCCATTGTTGTCATATCTGGTTCTTTTGACACGGTGATGATGCCCAAGATGGGTTCAATCTTAAATGTGTTTCCAGTGTTTCCTAAAACACAGAAATTGGAAAAAATAAAAACTAGTTACACTTTCTCAACAAGCATTATTTCTGAATATCATTTCCTTAAGACACAGAACAAGCCAAATGATTTTGAACTTACATATTTTGATCCTAATGAAAATAAGAGATTTTTCTTTGATTATCTGTAATCTATATTGAATTTCCCAGATTGTAATGGTCATTCTTGGATTAAACAAATGGACAGGCTTTCCCATTGATGAAAGAAATAGGTACATATGAACCAAACAATATAATGAGCTGAAGGTAAACTTTTCTGCCCTAAAATGGTTAAAATTTTCTTTCCTCTCTCTGTGAAAAGGTATTGATCAAGTACAAAAATACATAATATATGAAAGGGGGAGAAAAACACTTTCATTTAAAATATGAAGATAGTATATGTTAGTGAGTACTCACAAAACATTTTTTTCTTTCCACATTATGCATGAAAACATTCTACAAAGTTAATAAGGGAAGTTTTTCCTTTCCTAGATTGTGTTGCATTCTCTCATGGCAGATGAGAGATTGTTTAAATGGTTGGTTACGTTCAGATTACCCAAAATGGCAAGAAATGACTTTAAGTCATAGCTTGTTATAAAGATGGTTAGAGCTTACTCCAACTCAACTCAAAAATTAAATAAAGAGCTGAGGGCATTGCTCTAACCTATGGTGTTCCAGTCCTTTAAGTGTAGAAAGGATTTCTTGTAAAATGATGAAAATGTGTACAATCTGAATTCAGTAATTAAAATTAGCATCTTGGTGTCAGAGCATTCATGGATCAGAGAAAGCAGGGGTCACACTTTGATAAATCTGGAATTGGAAAGGCTGTCAACAATTATACTGTGAAAGTTCAGAGCTCTGAAACAAACAATGGTTTGAAGTTTGGAAAGCAGACAGAGATTCAGATGAAAGAAATAGCAACTACACTATGGAAGATAAAACCTGGAGTGTGTAATGAAGGGAGGTGGGTGACATATATCTGGAAAAAGGTAGCTGGTGGGATGAAGCATCTCTAATCATGAGTTCTTCCCTCCTCCCCCCTTCTCTCATCAGGCATCCTGCCATTTCTGTAACAACCCATTCGCTCACAGACTTGGATTCTTTAAATTAAAATTTACACTTCTTAGTAGTTTAAATATTTTTTATTCCTTCTGAGGTAGTGCATGATGGGAGACATATAGACAATTTACTAAATGTCAAAACCATTAAGGCAGGCTCAAGACTACAGAGGACAGATACAAAACAGATCTGGCTATAAAAATGCAGAACAAAGTCACTGAATCTTCTAAGTAGAGATGTACTGAATAGAAAAAAGTTTTATTTTCCTAAATAAATGCATAATGACTAAAACATTTATTGAGATTTTCTTTTGTTCCTGGCTGGCAGTGTTATTTAACTTCTATTTCCAAGTGAGAGATCCTTATTTTCCATATTTAGTCTAGGGAAACCATTTGACTCAGGCCTAAAAAGTACATTTTGGATCATCAGATCTTCAACATGAGTGAGTTCTTATTTCTCAGTCCAGAATAAAGATAGATTGTGATCTTTACTACATATACTCAATATGTACCCTTTCAAATGGTCAATCTGTTAACAATCTATAGTTTTCTCTATCTACTTTTATGTCACTTACTGTCTTAGGGAATTGCCTGGCATGGCACTGAGAGGCTTAAGTGACTTGCTCAGGATTATATTGTCAGCATGTGACAGCCAGATTTTGAACTCTTTCTGGCTTATAATGTGGCTCTCTGCTTACTAAACACTGCTTATTTAATTAAGGAAATTGTCTTATGAGGAGGTTTCCTATACTATTGAAATTACAACTACAGGTCAGAGGCAGCATCTTGGTTTAATTGATAGTATTCTGGACCTGGGAGTTAAAAAAGATCTGTGTTCAAATCATGCAACCTTTTACAACCTCAGACTTCTCATCTGTAAAATGGGAATAATAGCTATTGTCTTATAATAATATCTTATTATCATTTCTAATTATGAGAATCAAATCAGATTGTATATGTAAAATTTTACAAAATTTCAATTGCTATACAAATGCTTATAATTATTAAAAACATTTTATAAGATATATTTGCATTTCACCAGGGAGAAAGGAATAATTTCTCTTCATGGTGGAGAACTGAGAAAAAGCCTGAGTAGTGCGGGCATTTGATAAGCTAGAATAGATCCAGAGGAACATGACTAAGGATGGTGATGGGAAATTAATCCTTGGGCAAAAGAATGACTTGGCGGGCAGGAAGTAGGGACACAATATGGCTACCTTCCAATGGCTAAGGCATTGTCATAAAGAACTATGAGTTTTGTTCTGGGTAGCTTCAGATTTAAAATCAATGGATGGGAGTTACAAGGAGTCTGACCAAGGATGAACTTTCTGACATTTACAGCTGTCTTCAGATGGGATGGATTGCTTGGCCAGATAATGAGTTTTACAATGTCATTGGGAGGATTGGGCAAGTGTTTCCTACTCTTTATCTTTTTCATTCATTATAAAGGATGGCTCTTTAGAGAATAAAAACAAAATATTTCTTTTGTTTTTTTCCCCCCTGAGGCTGGGGTTAAGTGACTTGCCCAGGGTCACACAGCTAGGATGTGTTAAGTGTCTGAGACCAGATTTTGAACTCGGGTCCTCCTGAATTCAGGGCTGGTGCTCTATCCACTGCGCCACCTAGCTGCCCCAAAACAAAATATTTCAATAAAAATTTCAAAGAAAAAAAATTTAAGGGTATGAAGTAGGAGTTGGATCATTCAATTAATCAATCAATAATTAACAATCATTAAGGGCTTACTATGTAGCAGGAACTGTGCTAGGTGTTAAGAATAAAAAAATATAGACATATAAAAGTGTTTCCTTTTTTGAAGGAGACTGGCCTAGGTGACTTATAATGTTTCTATCTAAACTTAATTTAAGCTATGTTATTAGAAGCCACAATTTAGGACCAATGTAGTTTGTTCTCTTTATAAAGAGCTTAATGGAGCATTAGATACAATTTGATACTTAATACCCTAAACCCTTTTTCTCTATGATATGATGATTAAGAGTCTCTTTTCAAGGAAGTTTTTTTTTTTCCTTCCTAATATTTTCTAGTCCACAGCTGTCACTGAAACATTCATATTTTAATTGTAATCACTCATGGAAGTGCTTCACACTTAAATTTAAGGAAAGAAACCTCTCTGCCACTGGCATGAAAAGAGATCACATTTGGCATCATCTGTAACAGACAGAATGTTACAGAACATTTCAGAAAATTTGTGGCTTGAATATTTAAAGGGAAAAAGAGACAGAAATCTAAGGGGAAAATATAGTAGGAAAAAGGAGACTGTCATTTTTGCTTTGAAGGGCCACTCCTGACAAAGCTATTTCATCTCTTTTGTCAAAATAAATGATTTCAGTTTCTAATCTTTAAGACATCGGTTTTACCTTATGGAAGTAAGGTTAATAATACACAGACACATATATAAAGGAGAGGGATTAAACTGACCGCCTGGGAGACTAATATCCTGTATTTATCTGACAATCCAAGAAGGTCCCAGCTCCTTCCTCCTAACTCCTTCCACCATCAACACTAACCCTGATGTATTATAGTCGTCTTGGCCTTAGGGGTAGTGGGAACTTATAAGAACTACATTCTCCCACATTCAACTAAATAAAGACTCCAAACAGTCAGTGTAGAGGAGGTATTCACAGCTGTCTCATGTGGTGACACTGTTTACTTTGGGTTGAATTTTTGACCTAGTTAAAGTTAAAAAAAGACTGACTTTTGTATGCCTTTTCTGTATCTTCTCAATGCAAAGAATAATATGAAGTTTGGATGAAATGAAGGCAAATATTTTTCCTCTATGCATTCCTGAATCACTAGGTATTCCTATTGTTATTCAAGAAAAAAGATAATATCCTCTGTGCATATTGTATTTCCCCAGGAAATAGTGGGTTCCATGGTTTTTCTTTGTATTTATCCATTCATATCTTAGACAGACTAGGTGCATAATAAATATCTCCTGGATTGGATTGAACTGTTTGGCCAGAGGATGAATTGAGGGATTTTCTGCGACTATCTCCACATATATTAACCTGGATATGAATGCTAGCTACTGTTCACACAGACACCAGACCCACGGTTTGATCTGAGAATTCTTACCTGCTTCTATTGTATAGAGAAGTTCTGCGTTTTCCCCTCGGTCTTTATCCAGAGCAGTCACCTGCAGAACGGCTGATCCCAAGGCTGCAGATTCAAATACAGATGCTTCATACAGTGGGCTGGTGAAATAGGGACTGTGATCATTGGCGTCTTCTACATTCACAATGACTCTGGCCAAGTTTCTCCGATAAGGAAATTCTTGATCTCTGACCTTCAGATAAACCACAGGAAACAATGACTTTTATACAGGTGTGTAAATGTCTTGTGATGGATGAAAATAAAAAGACCTCATTTCTGGACTTGTTCATGGCTAGGTAGTGTGGGGTCCTGGGAAGAACACCGAACATGGAGTCAAAATACTGGAATGATTTTAGATCCCAGTCTCAGCCCTGCCCCTCACTGATCTGAGATGAGTTATTTGATTTTCAAAGTCTAATTTTCTTAAATGAAAACGAAATGGACAGGGACTTGATAATGTTATTTAGGTATTGTCATTATCTAAAATAATCAATCTGCATTCCAAAGATGGGGCCTGTAAATTGGAAGCTCCATGCCCATAAACTCACAATCAATTCTCACTGCAGGTTTCAGTGTACTTTGAAATCTGATATTTATTTTACATGTATTTATTGCTGGATCTTATGTTGACATAGTGAACAATATAATAGGATGTTGAATTCCCAGAAATTGTGCCCAATGTAGATCAAGAAGTAATTATCCTTATGATTAACATCTCAAAAAGTTTCTAATTTTTTCCATGAAATTCTCTGAGGACTACTCCTAACATCAAACATAAGAAAATAGAGAAAAATAGGAACTACTCCTTCCTTTTCAATATCTATTTAACACATGCTATTTGTGGGACTTTTTTGGCATTTCAATTCAGAAAAATATGTATTTGCTTTCTAGTGACAATAATTCTTAACCTAAATAAAGCAGCAAAAAAAAAAAATAGATGCACAATCAATTGTGAACAGATTAAATTTATGACAGCTTAGTAAAATTTAGTGCTCTTCCACATCTGAAGGCTAAGGCACATGCCTTGAATAGCTAATGATCCTGTTGGGAGAGCAAATGAATAATTGTGTCTTACCATTATATTAAGAATGTGCTTGTCCTGGGCTTCATGGTCTAGCCTCTCAGCAATGTAAAGCACCCCAGTACTGGCGTCAATGCGGAATTTCCTCATGCTTATTGAGTCAATACTGCTGTGGATGGTATAACTTAGTTTATGTTTTTCATCTCGGTCTGTTGCCTCAACCTGTAATATCTCGGTGTCAGGAAGTACATCCTCAGAAATCGTGACATCATAACTTGATTGGGAGAACTCAGGGCCATTATCATTATTATCTAGCACTTTGATAAATACCTGAGGTTAAAAGAAGACAAGACAGATTGATGATATTTCATTTCCTCCATGCAGGAAAGACCATACTCTAAGGTCAGGACAACATAAATTGAAATAAACATAAAAAAACCCCCAACAGCACAAAAGTTAATGTTTCAAAATGACAAAGAACAAATCCAGCATGAGAAGATAACCCCAACTCATTTCTTTGTAGAGAATTCAACAGTTGAATACATAGCATCTATTTTCAGATTCTCTTTGATATATTAATCTGCTCCCCTGAATATTGTCACTTCCTCCTATTCTTTAAAAAATGATTTCCTCCTCTTCTTTAAAAAAATGATTTGTTACATAGAATGGTTCTTGGGATGAAAGCAAAGGTGGAGCAGGAACAGGGGAGAACAGAGAAAAAAACAAAATATATCAATGACAATTTATATTAAAAATAGAGGGCCATTTTACCTGATGTTCCTCACCTACAACTTCAACATGTATGGCAAACTCTTGGGGGACCATAGATCTAGAAATGAAAGGGACCTCAGAGTTCATTTAGTACAACTTTTCTTTGGGCAGATGAAGAATATTAAACATTAAAGTCACAGCAGATAAAACCACTGGAGTGGTAGGAAGCCCAGAGGTGACCCCCACAAAGAATTCTCTCAGAGAGGGTATCAAGGATGGAAGTGTAACTTTAGCTAGTGTCAGCTAGAGTTGTAGTCACTCCGCTCTGGGGAAGGACTCCAAGGGCATTGATGAGTATAGCAAGCCAAAGGGGAGGGGAAAGCAAATACAGAGACACAGGAATGAGAGCAGAAACATTTATCAATCAACAAGCAATGATTAAGCACCTACTCTGTACCATGCATTGTGTTGTGTGCTAGAGATACAAAGACAAAAAAATAAAACGATTCTTTGCTCTCAAGGAGTTTGCATTCAATGTTGTAAATAAACATGTAGATAAAGATAGGCAAAATAACTACTTGGAGTTGGGTAGATCAGGAAAGATCTGAATTTTAAAGAAAATAAAGAATTCTAAGAGGGGAGGCAGCTGGGCAGTACAATGGATAGAGGGAGTCTGGAAGATTTGAGTTAAAATCAAGCTTTGGATACTTAGTAGATATATGATTTTGGCTAAGTCACTTAAAAAAACCTGTTTGCCTTAGTTTCCCCATTTGTAATATGGGGATAATAATAGTAACTATCTCTCAGAATTGTTGCAAGGTTAAAATGAGATGATATTTGAAAAGAAGTTCAGGTATGAAATAGAAAGGAAAGAAAAGCAAAAGAAAGTGGTATCAGGGAGGGAAGGATAGAGGAGATAGGGAAGGAAGAAGGGAGGAAAAGGGGGGACAGGGAACGAGACAGAAAGACAGAGACAGAGAGAAAATCTGAGGAAAGAGGATGGTTATCAGTGTCAATGCTACAGAGAAGTTAAGAAGAATGAGAACTGAAAAAATAAGACCATTAGATTTGGCAATTAAAAGATTGTTGGTGACTGGAGAGAATAGTTTCAGTTGAATGATAAGTTAAGACAGACTGCAAAGGGTTGAGAAGTGAATGAGCAGTGAAGTGGAGACAAAGAGACTAGCTTTTTCAAATAGCAGGAAAGACAGAGGGCATTAACTTGGGAAGACAGTAAGGTCTAGTAAGGATTTTTTTTTTTTTTTCAGTTTTTAAGAAGAAGTTCATGGATAATGGGAAGAGGAGAGAATAATAAAGAGGAAGTCTACAAGTTCTGAGGATACATTCTTTTCTCTTTGATAAATTCTACTGAAGAAAAAACTTGAGATTAGTTTTACCAAAACGTCAAAATACTCATATTTAGGGAAAAGCATTCAAGTTAGTCAAAATAAAATACTTCACCTGAAAAAAAATCTTATTCAGAAAATCTGCTTGGATATTCCTATTTCTACCAACAGTTAGGAGCTCTGGAGGAGCATGCCAGTTTTTGCTTACTTTGTGCCTGGCCTAATTTACAGTCAGAACAAGTATTTTTCTATTCTATAAAAGAATTTGTTCTCCTTTTGTCTTGTTTCCCATAGTTAAGGCATTTTTATATAAAAGACATAATGGGCTTCTGAACTTATAAACCAAGCAAAACCCCTTTCAAAGTCATTGTGTTCAAAACGGTAACCAAAAGGCCAAAAGAAAGACAATAAAATCCAAACAGGATAGAGCTGAATGTGCAAAGTCTTTCCAAAGCCATTTCTAATGTTGCCATCACAAAAACCTTAGCTTTATTCACGGAGGTACTTGAGTCAAATCTGGGCAAAGGCCAAACCAAGTTTCACAAATGCTCAGAGCATGAAGGATACTTAGGGCTAATTGCTTGTTCTGGGTCTTGTGTTGTTCTAAAACCTTATTAATCACCCAAATTACTTGAATTCTGTTGCACTTGTATATGCATTTCAAAAGCACACCATTTTTCTTTATAGCGTTACTGTTTTGTTTGTTTCAAGGGCAATTTCCCACATACTCTCCTGTTTTAAAAGTTTGTACTTTAAATTCTCATTTTAGTCTGTCTCCCAACAAGTTCTACTTTGATACATTATGCAATGAAGGTGACTTTGGAGTCTTGAATTCAATGTTAGCAGAATGCAAGCTCTTCCAAGGTCTTACTGTGTTGGAAATGCATCTGGAATGGCTAGCCAAGGGACTCTATTCTGAAATATTGAGAACCACAATGCTTTCTGCACAGAGTAAACACTAAATAAAGATATAGTAGATTGAATAGAATTAGATAACAGCCTAACTAATTTTGGGGATGCTAGCAACCTAAAAGCTGGTAACGAAATAGCAAATGTTTTCCAGGCATGGCCACTGACACAGACAAGATACAAAGACATAAAGTGTTTGTAAACTGGGTAGGAGAGTCGATGCTGTCTGAAAAAGTCATATATATTTGAAATATTCATTAAGTAGAAGATGTCAATTAAAATATGTTCTCCTTCTCTCTTGTTGTTAAGGCATTTTCCATACAAAAGATATCATTGGCTACTGAACTTATAAAATGTAAAAGCATCCTTCAAAGACAATACATTTAAAATGGCAACCAAAGGCCAACAGAAAAATAATTGAATCAGCAATATGTTATGATATTGTCTTAAGAAAATGGCTCAGCTCTTCTGCCAGACACTTACTGGTTACATGATGCTAGGGAAATTGCTTAAATGCCTTAGTTTCCTCACCTGTAAAATGGGTGGAAAAGTGGGACCTGTCTTTCAGTATTGTAGTGAAGGTCAAATGATATTTTAAAATGTTTTGTAAACCTTAAAGCTCTACATAAATTATAGTCATTCTAATCATCAAAGTTTCTACTTTATAAAACATCAATAACAAGGTAATTAATTCCATTATAAAAGAATAAAAATCAGATTATATTTTGAATATGATTTTCCCATATTCATGTTTAGCTGAGATTTAGAAAGTCTGGCAGTTGTGTAACTCTATTGAAGTTTGAAAATATTCTCATTCATTCTTATTTTGTATAATTCTCATTCTTTCCACGAAAACTCCATAGGAGAAATTTAGCCTTTTTTGGGTACTTATAATATCTTGAGAATACTCATAAGTCTTCCAAATGTCCATCTGGCACCTCCCATTCTCACCATATAACCTTTTCTGGACATACTTATTCTTGAAAATGTCATCTATAACATTTCTCTTAAGCAGGTTATTGTCAGTTATAAATGTATGGTGCATGGTTCATGGTGACCCAAGCCTGTTTTAGCAGTAATTTCAAATGACTCAGCAAGGTGTGCCGATAGCTTAGTATAACAGTTTTAGCAATATTCAGACTCAGTCTCTCCTCTAACAAATTTTTCCCCCTGCCAAAGAGGATGATTAGAATAGTTTCCATTTCTAGTAAATAATTGAATAGGCTTTGATAACAACTAGCATTTATGTAGTACTTAACAAATATAAACTTTTTCTTTTGACAAAACCCTGGGAATTAAGTGTTATTGTCACCCCATTTAACGATCTGAATCAGGCAGAAGTTAAGTGACTTTTTCAGTGTCAACTTAAGTCACAGAGAACTTCCCAGGGAACTTGTCCAAAGCAGGTGTGAGAGCCAGATTTGGACATTTTGGCTTCAAGTTGACTTTCTAGTCACTACACAACCCTCTCTTAAATAGAAAACCAAATTCTTTAAAAATATCATGTCATATTTTATAAAGTCAAACAGTCATCATTCTCAAATTATCCATTGTTTTGGTTTATTGACTTTACTGCCTCCCTTCCATTGGCATGGAAAATGGAAAAAAAAGGCTTGTATATAAATCTAACACACATATGAATAAGTGTTTAAGTATGAGGTGAACCAAAATAAATTCCTTTTCCTCCAACTAATCTTTTTAGCTGAATCCTGATTGGAAATAATTTTAATTTGTTAGAAGGATACGCTAGCCTGGACTGTTTTTGTAGATATGTGAGAAAATCTGTTATAATAAAAATTTTATCATAACTTGGGATATAATGTAACAGGAAAAAGGCTGAGTGAAAGAAAGGAAGCATGATGTCATAGAAAGAGCACAGCATTTGGAGTCAGAATACCAGTTTTTCTAGTCCACTAGTTCACTCACTAACCTTGGAAAAATTAGGCCACTTTTCATGGCCTCAGTTTTCTCAACTGGAAAAAAAGTAAAAGGATTGAAAGAGATTAGTTCTAATGTTCCTAGCAAGCTCTAAAAACGTTGTGATTTTATTATGGTTTTGTGAATAATTAGTTAACAAACTACAGATAGGACCCCATTAGTGAGAACAATGAATCTCATTAAGTAGTCTCATTATTCAAATCCACACTGCATATTTCTATTGGGCTAGAACCAATGACTCTCTTATATATACATACATATATACATATACATACATATATATATATACACACACACACACACACACACATATACACACATATACACACATATGTGTGTGTGTATAAAATAATACTTCCAATGGGAAGGAAAAATAAGTCCCATAGAAGACTGTGTTAGAATTCAAGCTATTCAAAGTTATAATTCTGTAAGATATGATAAGACAACTTAATGAAACTCATTGTTTGCACGAATGAGGACCTAGCTGTAATACTGTGGTCACAAATGGTATTTCTTAACAGAGACAACCATCTTGTACATGGCTTCCTTGGGATACAGATACAACTTATTCCACTTTGCTTCTTTAGCAAATTATTGCAAATATAACTGAACTATTAACTAACCAATAATCATGTTATGCTTCTAGATTATTATTCTTTTTTAAATAATATTTTATTTTTTCCAAATACATGCAAAAATAGATTTTAACATTCACTTTTTCAAAACCTTGTGCTCCAATTTTTTTCTCTCTTTTTCCTTCCCTCCCTTCTCCCTAACATAGCAAGCAATCTGATAGAAGTTTAAACATGCAATTTTTTAAAACATACTTCCATATTTGGATGAAAAATCAGATCAAAAGGGAAAAAAAACAAGGAAAAGAAAAAAAACCCACAAGCAAAACAATAACAAAAGGTGAAAATACTGTTTTGAACCATATTCTGTCTCCATAGTTCTCTTTCTGGATGGAGATAGCTCTTACCATCACAAGTCTGTTAGAATTGCCTTGAGTCACCTCATTGTTGAAGAGCCAAGTCCATCACATTTGATTATCACATAATCTCATATGATATTCAAGTGATATTCAAGTTATTGTGTACAATGTTCTTTTGTTTCTGTTCACTTTATTCTGCGTCAATTAAAGTCTTTCCAGACTTTTCTGAAATCAACCTGCTCCAGATCATTATTCTGAATGCCTATTGTATAGTTACTGTATGTGGAGAAGACTTTTTTAGTTTTGGGGGCTTTTCTGTACTATATAAAACATTTATTATACTGTCTAGAATTTAGAACATTTATTTTAAATATAGCTGGAGGGAATGGGGAAATGTTGATTGGGAGATCCAGACTTAACAATTTTCCTCCAAGGGGAAAACCACCCCCACCACCCCTACCATCAACTAGAGGGTTAGAGTCTTGAATTATTAGCCTTTTAGGAGAAGTAAAGTTCTTCAGTCAAGCTTAATGGGATCAAAGAGTGGTGGCTGACTGAAATATTGATCCTACTACTGGCTACCTTCTGAAAAGCTCTAAGCAAGGAAAGAGATCTATGTATGAGCTGAGAAAAGTACCAGCTGGAAGCCCAGGTACAGAGAGGAAGAGACAGAGGAAGCTCCACCGAGTAACCTGTTTTGCAGAGGTACTATGTCTTGAGGATATCAGAAGAGAAAGGCTATCATCCTGGAAGTGTTCAAGGTGTGAACCACCTGGTTCCTTATTGTTCCCTATATGTATATCTTCCTACTAATGTATTCATTGTGTGTGTCCATTCTTCTCACTGATGCCGTAAATAGCTGTGGAAGAATATGTAGGCCTCAGTTAATAATAATAGCTGGCATTTATACAAGAAATTACTATGTGCCAGGCACTAAGCTTTACAAATATTTATCAAATCTAATTCTCAAACAACCCTGGAACGTAAGTACTGTTATTATCCCTGTTTTATAGATGAGGAAACTGAGGCGAACAAAAATTAAGTGACTTGCCCAGGATAACTCAACTAATAAGTGTCTGAAGCCATACTGAACTCAAGACTTCCAGACTTCTTGGAAATTATATTATGCCTGTCTGATTTTCCGGGAAGCTCTGCTAAAACATGAAAAGCTTTTTATAAAATGCACTTGGCTGTAAACTGAAATATGTCAGCTCACAGTTCATGATTTCTAATTGGGCAAAAGAGCAAAAAAATGTTTGGAAAAGGGACTGGAAAAGTGTTGTGGAATAGTGGATATTTATTTCATTGATGATGGTCATCTGTTTTATAGTAAAACTCTAAATTGCTCAGAGTTTTTGGCTTTTAAACAAATTTTAGATGAAACTTTTTTTTTTCTTAACCAGAACATATTTCTGTAAAATGTCACTGAACCGAACTTTTTTAGCTTAGGTTTAGTTTAGAAACTAGAACTGTTTAGGCGTAGTTGTAATCTTGCTGTGAATTGCCAGAAAAGACATAGGAGAGGCCAGTAGATCCTTGAATTCCCAGGAGTTGAGTGGGATTTCTATTCCCCTGTCTCAAGAGCACCATCTGCAGAAGAATACCTAAGAAACACTATTGTCTTATGTCATGCTGACAATAACGCAGGATTGTTTTTTTAATAAGAAAGATGTAGAGATGGCTCTTGGATGCTGCTAAGAGATACTGTCATTAGTGTGTTACATCCGTCATCTTCAGGATGCCAGTCTTTTTTGAGGGCAGGAAGTATGGCTATTTTATTTTATTTATGTATTTACATGCCCAGTGTCTCACATATAACAGGCACTTTATAAATAAATTCTGAACTGATTTCTGGCTTCAGAATTGAAAAGGTCTTAACAGTTTCATCCTATGATCTCACTTAGCTTTAAAGAGCTTAAGAAAACAAGTCTTATTCTATTTATTCCTGGATTGTGAAGAATAGTTTTGTTTTTTTTAAAGCTGCTTGGTCTAAGTGCTCAGCAGCCATAAAACACAGCAGAAAAGAACAGAGAATATAATTCCACTGTTTATTTGTATTGTAATCAAATATGCCTCTAACTGTTTGTTAAATGGAGCTCAAAAGTAGTGGTTAGAGTTGCTGAGACACTGGTTAATTTAGGGACCTCATTGGAAGTGACTTTCAGGGAGACAGGAAGCTATTACTTTGTACTGATGAATAGTTTGTTTTCTATGTGGGTTGCTTTGTATTTGATGTGTTTCTCCCAAGAATCATATACTTTTTAACTGGAGCAGCAAAACTGTGGCATCCTCTATGATTAGGTCATTCTGATATATCTAGATTTCAACCTTGGTAATAACCTATACTCAAAAGAAAGAATCTCTCTACATTTCAGAAATAATGTCCAAATAGGAGGCAATGGCTGAAAAAAAAAGACACATCTGTTATTGTCTTAGGAGAAATCAAAGCTTATGTCCTATTAAAATAAAACAAAAGGAAAAACTGAGTCTTTGAAGTTAAAAAAATTCCACAATATATGCTAATAGACTTATTAAAAACTCCTTGTCAAAATATAAAGAAATCCTCAAAGTCTTACTACTTTCTCCCCAAAGTCCTACTTTGTCAGATTGTTCTAATGTGGTTTAAGAATACCATTAATAATGAATGAATAGTTAATGCTCTTTCTGTTACTGCCTCTTTCCCTCACCAAAATTATTTTGAATTTGCTCTGTCTACATTTTGTTTATCTGTGTATGGTGTTGATTCTCCCTAGGAGAATATAAGCTCCGTGAGGGTAGGGAATATTTTATTTTCATTTTTGTATCCCCAACCCTTAGAAAACAAGTTGGCATTTAGACAGCTCTTGATAAATGAATATTATATTGATCTAAACTGCATGAAAAATCAAGTTCCTTGTTTTCACCTCCAAATTGCCTTTCATTTGATAATCCCAAATAGAAAATGCACTTAAATACTAAAAGGGAGTTAAAGTAGACCATAGAGGTAACAGTGCTGACCTGGGAGTAAGGAAACATTTTAAATAGTAAATAAGTTAATGGTCTACCTGAGTGACAGCCACATTTGTTCCATCGGTGACTTCCACACTCATATTATAGATGGACCTCTGCTCTGCATCCAGAGGTTTTGCAATGACAATTGTTCCAACACCTTTCTCTGTGTCGAAAGAGCTGTCAAAATTTCCTCCTGACGATTTCACAAAAACAAAATGAAATTAGCATATTCTGGGAAATGATATATGTGCTAAATATGTACATATGACTGGAAGCATTTCTATATTTGACAGGCATCCCTATGGCTTCATTTTGTACAAATTAAGTGGGACCTTTTTGTTTTAACCTAATTTATTTTTTCAAAGCACAGCCTCTACAATGCAAAACAAATGTCACAAAAATAATGCAAAGAAAAGAATAAGCAGCAATATTGTTATAGTAACTGAAGCATAAACACTGACTACAGAACTATAAAGAAAGCTACAATCCCTTACAGCTCCTGTGCTATAAATCTGCAGACCCTGTAGGCTTTTGAATTCTGAATGTATTTTTTTTTTAAAGAAAATAAACACAGAAATTTCCCCATTAGTTAAAGTAAGTATATAAGTAGATGAAAATGAATTGACAAAATGCAATTTACATGAGGGTTGATGGTAAACCTTTGGTGGCTGATTTTTCCCTTTCAGTCTCTGGGGAAGAACTTATTAAATAGAACCACATGATTTTTTGAGTTTCATTTACAAATTGGATCACCCTGACAATGAGACATAATTTAAGAGCGGAAGTTGATCTAAAAATACAGAAGAAGAAAAAACATAAATAAATGTTGAAAATAATTATTTTAAAGATTAGTGAATGGCCCTGCCTCTTACCCAACCCCCCACTTATAGGTATAATTCACAGTTGGCAGCTAACATTTTTAGGTCTACAGCTGCACACGATAGAAGGATATTATAGATGAGGTTGTCTACTTCCTTTACACATACAGTCCTGATCACCCAAGGGGAATTTTATAATCCTTCTAAAATAAGAGAATTTGGAGGAAGACAAGAAGAAAATAGAATGAACACTGCAGCTATTTTAATTAAAAATGAGTAGTACACTTTAGCAAGTTCTACTATTTCTGGTTCTGAAATTTCATGTTGTCCATTAATTTTGTTCTTTGGCAGTAATTTCATTTAACAAGAGCAGGATAAGGCAATATGTTCACTGCAATATCTAATTTAGGAAAACCTGGCTTCTCATATATTTAGGATTCCTTGAATTTCATTATGCTAATCAATAAAGAGTACATTTCCTATAATATTACAGCTAGGAATGTACATGAGAGATAAAGAAAAATAGACTTTTAGTTAAATTAAGGTGATTTGATCCATTATGACATCAGAAAATTAGTGCATGACTTAATTTACCCCCCTGGTCATATATATTCCAAAACACTTATTGCCTGCAGCTGTTATATGCACTTAACATTATTTAATTGCTAGTGAGAATATAATTGCCCTTGACATTTAATTAAATTTATGGACATACCAAGATATAAGGGAATTGCTTTAAGATTATACACTTTTCCAAAAATTTCTCCTAAAAAGAGATGTTATCTTCCAATAAAATGATTTTAATTGATTTCCTAACAAACATTAAAAATAAACTCTAAAAAAAATCCCAAATTATTTGAAGAATAAAGATTTCTAGACAATATTAACTATCTGGGGTGAAAGGAAACTAGCCTTGAGACAACATTCACTTTTCAAAAGGAATGTTCCATACTGATAATCAGAAAAAATAAAATGTTAAGGCATTAATTTGAAAGTCTTAATAACTACCTGAACAAGCAATGCAACTCCTGAGTTATCAGCTGGTACTCCTTGAAGAAAGTTTGCTGAGAAAAGTTTCACAAAAGTCAATGCTAAAAGATCTATAATTATCTCCCAAAGTCAACTCTGGTGATAGAGATGAAAATACAATTGTGTGTGTGTGTGTGTGTGTGTGTGTGTATATTATGTATATGTGTGTGTATATATATATATATAAAACACATATACATACATACATAAACACACACATATATATGTATGTGTATATATATACATATACATACATACATATATATATATATATATATATATATATAAAAATTTCAGTATAAAATCTCTTTCTGACTTTTAAACAAATTGTGAAAGGCAATAAAACATATTTTCTTCTCTCAACAGAGTTCTTTCTTCTTTTTCTTTAAAACTGAGGATATTTTGCTTTTGTAACCCAGGGAACCAAATATTTTTTCCAAGGTAAGAAATGGGAGAGTTGTAGAAGATGGATGTGCAGCTAGCATAAACACCAGTGCTTACACAAATCAGATCACTGTAATTTTATTTTTAGTTCAGTTATTTATGAAAATGAAATTTAGAAGAAACATATGAAGATTTTCAAAACCTTAGGGAGACAGTATTAGGTCTGAGTTCTTGTCCCCTTCCTTATAGATCTTTTAGCACTATGGTCTCCATTAAGACTTTTCCTTAGGGTCCTATATAATTATATAAAATTAAAGCCATATGCTTATTTGCATAAATTTACATATTTTGTATGTCACATAGACTGTGTGGTTTATCCTGTTGGTTCTCAAATTAAAAAAAAAAAACAACACTTTTTTTTGGCAACTCTTATGGCTGTGTGTGTGTATGTATTTTAATTTTGCTCCTTCTCTTTCACCCACCACACTGACCTACACTTAAACTAGAATAAATAAATACTAAAATAATAAAGAAAAGGAAGTCATAAAGAAAGCTGGGTAAATGGGGACCTCAAAAATACATCAGGCAACCAGTGGAGTTATCAGTTTCTCTCTGCAGGGATCTCTCCCTGCTAGATAAGCAAACTTTTTATTTGTAATAGATTCTAAAATCTTTTTAGTGATCCAGATGATTATTTTCTGGGAAAGGGAATGGTGTTTGGACCAAGAGTTCATCAGCAACCCTCATGTAATGCAATAATCAATCACTTAGGCATTCCATTTCACAAACCATCTCATATCTCTCCCCTAGGTCTCAGTTTTGTAGCCTCCATATTAACCTGAAAGCTCATTTCATTTTCATGGACAACCATTAATATCAAATGAAAAGATCACATGTTAGGAATCTATTTTCCCTTACAGCATCCCATTCCAACATGGAGCGGTCCCTCAAAGCCAGTAACAGACATGCAAAGCAGGAGTGTGTTTGGTGCAGCAGGGCTTGGCTAAACAAAAGTGGGGAAAACACTGCTGGGCTTTTCCAAAGGTCAACAGAGTGGGAAGGGGAACATCCCAGCCTTGGAATTGTTGCAGGAGTGAGGAAGATGAGGAAAAACAAAAAACAAAAAAACAACAACAAGGTTGTGAACAGCTCATGGGGCAGATAATACAAGGCTGTGGAAGGGAAATTTCTCTGTGTCTGCCTAAGGTCATATCTCAACAGAATTGCCCTCTATATTAATAAAAAAATAAGGGGGGGATAATGTAATATGCAAAGGGAAGAAAAAATATAATGGAATTTTTTATTGATCATCAAAAGAAATGCAACAGATAAGAAAATTATAACAAGTTTCAAAAGGTGTCTTCTATGAAAATTCTTTAACTGGAAGGTACTTTTAGAATGTGATGGGACACTAATTAGAAATTAGAAAAATTTTACTTGACGTGGGGGAGGATGATGCACAGTTCCCCCTAACCAAAGCAGAACCAATGATATAAAGGGCAGAGATTCTCCCATAGGAAAGATTCTACAGTCTTCAGCATGCATGCAATCCATTCCTTGCTATGTGTAATTTTTAAAATGTCAACTAAAATCTAGTAGCTACCAGAGGGGAAAAAGTGTGATGTGAGTAGCTTCCAAAATACAGAGATGTTTTAATCTAAATGAATTAAGGGAGTCACATACAAGCTGTTCATCATTCGAGTTCAAAATGTACACTGAACTTATGGAAAAAATGTTAAAATTAGCATGTTACATTTTGACCATGAATAATTTTTGGACCAGGATAGCAGCAAGTAGAAAAATTGTAAAGGGTTTAAAAAAAAAACCCAAAGACAGGAGAGAGTGGGTAGGAATCAGCGCAAAGTGATAGAAACCAATTCCCCTACTCTGAGTCTGGATCTCAAATTAATTTTCTGAAAATAATGAGGCTTCTCTCTTTTCTTATTTTTTTTTTTGATCCATCTAAAGGTATTTCACATTTTTCATCCTACTAAATATTTTTGGTTTTCCCTAATGCAAAATGTGATTGCTATGAGAGGAAGAGATCCCATTTAGAAATTGTTTTTGGTTTTTCTTTAAGAGGAATAAAACAAAGCGAAAAGAATAGGGTGCTGAGAGATGTAAATCTTGATAAGAGAAATATATAGAAAGGTAACTAGCTCATTTGAGTTCAAGGAGACCTTGAAAAATTTCAGGTGTTCATAAATTTGGATGAGAAAAATTACATCATTATTTTCACTACCTCTAACTGAAATTTACTATTTTCTTCATATATGAAGGTAGACAATAAGCATTATTCTGAAAAAGTTGAATCCTTAGGGATCCACCAGGCTGCCAAAGAGATCCATTACACATGTTCACATGTGCCCACACATACACACACATGCACAAAATGTTAGAAATCTCTGTTCCAGGAAATATTACCATGAGGTAAATGAAAAAATACTATTGCTGTCTGGAAACATCCACTGGACAGATAAAACATTTCAATGTTTGTGTTTTAACAGCTTTAGAATTGGCTGTTGTATTAATTAATCAGACACTTACGAAGTGTGACCTTGGGCACATTACTTCGCCTGTTTGCCTTAGTTTCCTCATTTGTAAAATGGGAATAATGAGAGCAACTATATCCTAGGGTTATTGTGAGGATGAAATGAGATAATACTTACAAAAGCACTTTGTGTAGTCCCTGGCATATAATAGGAACTATATAAATGTTAGCTCTTGTTGTTATTAGTCTACTTTTGAATAAAAGAATCAAAGAGAGAATGAAGGATAAACTCAAATAATCTCAAAGCCCCTAATTATTTTTAGATATGTCCAGAGCTAGAAAAGCTATGTCTCAAGCCCAATACTGCCATACCTGACACATAAGGTCAAGGTCACTACTAGCAGCAGCAAATGACAGCCCTTTTCTGCTTCCTAATCATCAGAGAGAGAAATTAAAGGAAAATAAATGTGTTTTATATATATATATATGTATATATATACATATATATATATATGTGTATATATATATATATATATATATATATATATATATATATAATATAGGGGTAAATATATATATATATGTATATATGTCTATATAAATAAAATATAGGGGCATATATATGTATATAAAATATAGGGGTAAATATCCATATCTATATATGGATAAATATAGGTAAAATATATTCCAAACCCTGTATAGAGGGGAGCTAATTTAACTGTATGAGAACAATGTTCTTTAAAATACATAAGTGTTTCCCATCAGGGTAAAACATAGTGGGACTGAACTGTGAACCAGATTGCTTGCACACTAGAGAGTATGTAAATGAAGAAACTGCTGAGTAGTAATCACATTCCCCTCAGAAGTGTGAAGATACACGCTAAAGCCACCAAGGACTCTGTGTTATTTTTGTTCCTTCCTTTTTTTTTTTTTTTTTTCCTTTTAAACTCCCGGGCCCCCTTTTAACAGAGGGAAGGAACGTGCTGTGCATGGGCTATTTAAACATAGAACAGCTGAACTTTATGATGTTTCTTTTTAATTACAGCTTTCTTAACTCAGTTACGAGTGGTGCTTCTGTTTCTGAAAGCCCAGGAGAGTCTAGTCACAATACCACACTGTGAGGTGGCAATCTGGGAGGCACAGGCTGGCGTCTCTTTGGGGATTTGCAAAGGAGTCTGTGGGTACGCCGTAGCCTTTGAGGATTCATGCAATCAGTAATCTGGCACATGAAGACATCAAAAGGCTTTGTCTAGTCTTGAGTGGGGAGAAGGACAAGTTAAAATGCTCTCTCTGCTTGGTGACCTATAACCATAATTCTAATAATTCTAATTAAAATCTTGCGTGCTCTGTATTTTTAATATGTGCCTACATAGGGGATACAAATGTAGGCTGCTCAGAATGGACTATGGGAAGATTGATTTCATCCTTCCTTAGTGCTCAGTTCTATCTCAGCTTCGTGGACATAGGATTCATAAGGGAAAGTCTCTTATTCAGATTTACGAGGACCAAAACTCTATGTTCTATATACCATTATGACTTAGTCTACATACATTGTCACTGAGGTTTGGAGGCCACATCTAGTTTTCTTAAAGCCACTGACAAAACTTAATGCTGTTTCCACCCTCAGAGGCAGTATGTCACAAAGATCTGAGTTTAGAAACCACTTCTGAAGCTTATTAGCTTGGGGAAGCTATGTAGTCTCTTTACTTCTCAGTTTCTTTATAAATAAATTGGAGTTTATAGTAAACTCTTGGACCTACTTCTTAAGATTATTGTGGAACTGAAATGAGAAAATGAATATAAAGTGGTCTTCAAACTTTATGATTTTATATAAATATCAATGATTATTTTGATCCCAAGTTCTTTCATTTTAGTTGCTTTCTTGGGGATCCTAAAGGGCACTGACATACCTTCTTTTCAAAGTCTTTGGGGGACAAGTCATGCTTGCATTTCACTTATATTTTTTTAAAAATGGCATCTCTGTAATCTTGGGCACTGGCAATAGACAGGATTGTCCTTGGCCACTTGGGTGAATCATAAGTAGAGGTTGACAGATGTGACTTGAGAGGTATATTTATTATGTCCTGAATGGAAAGAGGCACTGAATATTAGTTTTACAGAGATTAAGGAAATAATAATGATAACAGTGATGATTGTTAGCATTTATATAGCATTTAATATATGAAGGTACTTTACAAATCTCTCATTTTGACCTCACAACAACCCTTTTTTGGTAGGTGATGTCATCCTTCTCAATTATAGTTGAGGGAACTATGACAGAGAGTGATAAAATGCCCAGGGTCACACAGCTAACAAGTTTCTGAAGCCAGATTCTGACTGCAGGTCCAGAGAGCTAACCATTGTGCAACCAACTGTGTCTGACTGAAGAATAGGGAAGGGAATATCTGGGAAAATGCAAGAGTAACAAGTATAATAATGGGGAGAATATCTGGGAAAATGCAATAGTAGCAAGTATTCTTGAAAGCAAGGATGAAACATTTGGATTTCATGAAGGAAATGGCAGTTACAAAGAAATTTAGAAGCAGGTAACTGGCAGAGAAGGAAGGTTGTTTTTTCAATGACATTTTCTCAGTTTCATGGGTTTGATGAAATGCATTCTTGTGTAATGCATGTGTGAGACCAGTTACTCTTTGAACAAGGAATAGTTCTTTTATGATAAAAAGAAATGATCACTAGTATTTTAACCACCGACTAAATAAAAGGAAGCAGAGAGGAGGAATAATGATATATTTGGCCCTCTCATAGATTCCAAGGTTTAAGTGCACAGAGAACTTGTAAAGAAAGAAATCGGTTTTTTTCAAGTCCATTTTAAGATAACAATGAGAAGTTCAGGGGGAAAATATTAACAGAAAAGGTAGTATGATTCATATGAGAAAGAGAAAGGGGGGGCAGAGAATATTTTAGGGATTCTAAGAGTAGTGCTTCTTAATTTGGAAGCCATAGGCTTATTTTTTTTTAAATTGATAACTATCTCAATAGAATTGGTTTCTTTGTAAACCCATGTATTTTATTTTATGTACCTATAAGGGTGCATAAAGGGGTCCTTTAGGTTTTACCAGGTTGACAAAGAGGCCTATGATACTAAAATAGTTAAAAAGGGAAGGTTTTTGTATCCCTGATGCTATGAATCTTGAAGTCACCTAAGTGACATTTGTTAAAGTGCACTGAAATAGCATATACTGTGGCTATACATGAAAGCCCATCCACATCAATCACCATAACAGATAAACTCTAGCCTTGAAGAATTTTAGCCAGAGAGAGACCATCTAAGTTCAGCCTTCTTTCCTAGATACAAAAGGGGATGTATAATTTTTAATAGCTGCTGGACCAGGAGGCATTTTATAAAGAACTTTCATCCTGGAATACCCCTACATAAGTGGACATTCAACAGTTTCACTGATCTCTGGGGAAGGTATCAGGGCTATTTTTATTTAGGTTTCTGCCAAAAGTTCAGTGATCAGTGGGGCTAGGAATAGAGGAAGCGATTATTATGATGATATATGAGATTTGGGAAACCTTGGTGAGGCTGGATTATTGGTTACCTGTGGTCTATCAGTCAGTCAATCAATAACAACTCTTCAAGGTCCACTAATCACTAACTAATGTATTTTTGGAAAGGAAAAAAAAAAGATGGAAAAGAATAAAACTGTGGCTGTAGGAAGGAGAGAATAAGAAATGACAATGGTTACATAAGAACATGCCGTTCATTCCAAACCCCTATCCAGATTTGTGAATGTTGTAGGGACTTCTGGAGCAATCAGATAAAGTGGGGCTAACATAGAGTGGAGAGGGCAGAATGAGGATTAGGAATGAGCAAAAAAGGTCTAAGGAAGAAACGGGCAGGCTCCATCTGAGGGCTAGAATGAATGAAAAAATAATTTATTTACAATTTATTATAGCTCTGGCCTGAGTACTGTGCTAAGTGAAGGCAATACAAATGCAAAAGTAAAGCAAGTCTCTGCCTTCAAGGAGCTTACATTTTAAGATTAATTAGCTTTAGTTTTTGATGTAAAGAGCATAATTTGGAAAGTCACAAGGAGGAAGCAGATGATAAAAAACCTATTCCAACTACTTTATAGTGTAATAGTAAAGTTGTAGTTTAAATAAAACATGACTTATTATATTCTATATAAATTCTAAATAACTAAAACAATTCTATATAAATAGATAAATAATTTTGGTGTCCCAAAACTCTTTGTGCAGCTTTATGTTTTGATAGCATAAATGTAATTTAAGCTTTGAGTAATTTAGTTTACTTTAATAGCTTAAAGCTGCACTAAGATATTGGGACACGCAGTTTTATATATTTAATTTAATTCTCATGTCTACTCTTTTCTTTCAACACCAACAATAACACCACCAAAAAAAAAAAAAAGCTATACTCAATAATAACTGCTATGTGAAAGGAACTGAAGGCACAGGACTAGAAGCAACTTTCAAAAATGGAAATATATCATTTGTAACCAAGATTGTGATGACTTGAGGAAAGTTATTATGGCAGAGATTGAGGTGTAGCAGTAGAAGAATCACTTAATGTGGATTTATGAACAGGCGAGTGATAAATATCTGCAACTTTTATTTCACTGAGAGTGAAAAAAATGAAAACAGAGGATATCTTAATGAAGTGGAAAATACTGAACTATTTACTGAGAAGCACTAAGGATGTAAAAGTCCATATATCAGAAGGTGTCAGAGTTTTAAAAATAAGGGGTCTCAAATGAGAATTATGGCTGAACTTTAAAAGGGCGGAACCATCAATGTCATTTAATATTATTTAAATCATATCAAATCAATATCATTAAAATAAAATTCAGAAATAAAATTCAGAAATACTACTAAGAAACATAAACTAGAAAGGCAGAAAAAAATTCCTTTTCTAGTAAGATTTTGAAGGGAGGAACTTTGGGCCATTTCTTTGAAACTATCTGCAAGGAAATTATAGAAAAAAGGATATGAGCAGGAATACACATGAAGTACTTTCTTGCTATTCATCCCTGAAAGCAGGGAGATTTCCACTATTATCCTATCCAGTGGTAGAAATAGAAAAAAAAATTATTCCTCTAGGATTATTCTTTTCTGGCTTACCAGTTTCCAAAAAGATAAATGTAAGAAACCAATCTTGGTCCCCTTCATTTCAGATTCAGGATTGGCCAAAACACTCTTCACTTCCTCTCTTAGCAATACTCCTGGTTTTCTTAATCCTGTGAAACTTTAGCTTCTATTTACCTTTTTCTCCTTCTTTGCACTGATACTATTTCTCTCTGTCTAGCTTGGTTTCAATTCTTTCTTTCAAGGAATTTTACAGTTGTATCCTGGGGTCCACGATGTACTTGTTTGATGATTTTGTTTGTCAGCCTACCTCATGGGGACAGCAGTAAGACAACCATTCCTCTGGGGGATTTTAAGGCTTGGAATTGTACATGCAGGACGTTATTGCTGCAAAACAGTAGGGCTGCAACTCGACCTTATTATTAAACATTGGGAAAAATCTGGGCCAAAACAACCCATCTCAAGGGGAAGAAAAACACCCCACCCTCAAACAAAGGAAAGTAATTGGACACAAGTAATGCAGTAGCTGTTAGAGAGGCATGTATGAAATCTATGGGCTGCACTTTACCCTGTCAGAGGCAGTTATGAAAGATGTAATTTAATTTGCTTCAAAAAACCCATAAAAAGGCAGATTGGATAGCTGTATTTTAGCAAATGTGTTTGCACTAAGGGTACCTTCTGTTGAACAGTTCTGCCCACAAGCTGTCTGTAGAATATAGAACATCTCTCGAGCATGCTTGCCACCTTGAAGCAGGGCAGTCGGGAGCAGAAAAAAAAAGAACAGAATGCAGAAAAAAAGGTGAAGAAAAGAGAGAAATGAAGGACAGCAAGTCTAAGTACCATCAATACATTAAGAAATGAGATTAGCAAAGTGTGACAATAGAATTTAAATGACACACAGAAAGACATTAAGATTGCAGTAAATAACATACTATGAAAAAAATTCAGCCAAAGAGCGCTTTCTGTTCAGCTTAGCTACAGAATCATAACGAAAGCACAAGTACATTAATTCATTTTACTGGTTCATTTGCATTCTAGCACTAAAAGGCTATTTAAATCTTAGTTCTAACGGTTAGTCTTCTGGCTAGCAAATCCAAAAAGCCAATGACTACATTATTTAATACCTATAATACCTTCAGTACTGGGACTTACCAACTACATCAAACCACAGAGGTATATTGGCTGGTTGCACAGACACCACACCCACAATTTCTGTCACTCTATCACTTTCCATGACAGTAAAGTTATAGAATGGCTCATCAAAAGTCAGAGGCACAGGGGAAGGAGGCGGTTTCTTAATCCATTCGATATGGAGGCGGGCGGTAGAGGACTTCTGGGGACGTCCGTTATCCACTGCTTTGATCTAATCACAAGTGGAGAGAATACAGAACATGGCTTAAAGCCCTGGTAGATTTGGAATTTTCAGATAGCAACATACAAATTTACTTCCATTACTATGGCAAAAAGAGAACAAAATCTACCTACTTGTCTCTCGGGGAGAATCCATTCCATGTTGATCTGAAAGCCTTGTGAGCCATTGCTGTGTCTTAGAACATGACAAAGTCCAAAACATGTGACATGGGGACATGTGGATACGAGCAATGAGAACAAGAATGGGACAGACCAATCTGGTTCTCTGAGAAATGTGATTTTCTGGACAACAAGAAATTTGACCAGACTAATATAAATCTACATTTTGGGGGGAGAGTGGGGTATTTAGTATCTTTCAACTACCCTTCTCTCTGCTTCATATTTGTATATAATCTTAGAAGGAAGAAGGTTCCAGATGGATTTAGTAAGGCACATAGGTAATAATCATGTAGATGAATCATGTCTAGAAGAGGAGAAGCTTGTGAAAAGTCCAGTAAGCATTTTAGTTACACAAAGTTTTCAGTAGTGTAAGTGAATTTAGCCATCATAAAAGCTCCTCATATAGCTAGGGAGCTATTTTCCCCCTTGGACAATCATGAACTCTGACTGAAAGACTGAATAAAGAATTCATTTTTCCACTTTGAATTGGAAAGGAAAACTGCTAGGTTTTACTTGCTACATGGGAAGATTACATCTGGTAATGAGGAGTAATACCAAATAGAATTAAAAAAAAATTAAAGTCACCCAATATAAACAAAAAGTGAAAGACAAATATCACCTTGTTCCATAAAAGTTTTTGGTAGTGGAATGGAATTAAGCATACCTGGATTCAATGCCCGATTTCACTACTAACTCACTGTATGATCATGGGCAAGTCACTTGATATAGGAATTTAGAGTATAGATTAGTTTATAACCTCTTCATTTGATGACTGAGGAAACTGAGTAAAATAAGTAAAGTTGGCTGAAGTCAGTTACTAATTACACAGCCTTTGGCAAATCACTTCAGTCAGTTTGCCTCAGTTTCCTCATCTGCCAAATAAGCTGGAGGAGAAAATGGCAAACCACTCCAATGTCTCTGCCAAGAAAATCCCAAATTGGGGCATGAAAAGTCAGATAAGACAGAATAAAAACAGCAAGCTAAGGATCAAGATGGAGAAGAAGTATGACTTCCCAAAATTATACAGGGAGCAGAATTTCATATTGGAATTCAGGTACTATAATTGTAGATTCAGAGTGTTTTCCATTTGAGCATTTTAAATGTCATAATTTTTTTCCATTTACAAAATGGGTACAAGTTTTTATCCACTACCTTAAAAACTCCTCTTAAGTAAAATATTTTAAAAATCTCTGTGGGAAGTACTTTGTAAACTAAAGAAATGTAAGCTATTATTCTGCAAAATAAAAAGCGCTGCAGATAAAATTTACATATTTTACTTTCTTAAGTATAAAGTAACTGTCTTTCACACAGACCCTATGAGATAGCATGCTTCCCCTGGTTTAGCCATAAATCAATTATCTTTGGAAATAGGGAATGTGGTTAACAAGAATATAGGCACACACTAATTGGCCGTGTGAAAACACAATGATAGGTAAAGCACTGTTACCGGGGATAAAGTTGAGTGTAAGGAAGAGGAACTACCTGACAAATTGCATAGTTAGCAGACACAAAAATGAATTAAAATCAGTGGGGCTCACATATTAACATAGTTGGTTGCCCAACTGTAACTTAAATGACTGGCCAGATACTATTAATATGGGATTTGGTTATAATGCATCTATTAGTGATGTTACTGGGAATCTACAATAGCCAGAACAATGATGTTTATGCAAGCAGTAACTGTACCTGAAGCTCACAGATTAAAAGGGTCTTGTTAGAAAAAAGCTATAGCATTAAACATTTCATCAGAGTATATGGAACACATTAAGAGCAAATTAGCTCCTTTTATCTTCTCTGAACATCACCTGAGGGTAGGGTAATAGGAGCAAAGAGAAGCCCACCTCCCAAACTAATCAAGACCTGGCTACATTAGGGTCAAGGGTATGTAGGCCAGAGAGAACAGACTTGAAAGGTAAATAGGAGATTAGTACATGTATGAAAGCTGAAGTATCTTAGATTTATAGTTGGAAAGGACCTTAGAAACAAACTAGTCCAAGTCCTTCATTTTATAGAAGAAATAAACTCAGAAAGATTAATATATCAATATTTATTATTATTAATATGTCAGTATTTATAATATTAATGTCCAAGGCCATATAGCCAGTAAATAGAAGAGCTAAAATTTGAATCTAGAATATGAATGTCCTCTATTTCTAAATCTAATATTTTCCAAGATACCACAATGGTTCTCAAAGGGAAGAATTAGGATGAATTTCTTTCATGTTGAGCTCTCTTTGTCTAGCTTTGACTTAGTACATATACAAAGTGACACTTGGCAATTGTGAATATGACTAATTACTCTCCGTGGTCCTAGAACAAAATGGGAGTGAGGATGCAATTGTGCACGTGAAGATGAGGTAGAGAGGAGGGAATGTATGGATGCATGTACTTGCATATGTAGATCTAAGATGATTAGAGAACACTAGAGAATTGAAGCAAAGGAGGGAAAATTATTTTATGCCAATTTTATGCCAATATATCCAACATGGGGGCATTGGTGAAGCTTCTAGTAATATTACAAATCACTAGAAAAGAGTAATATTTATTTATAAGCCTTTGTCTTCCAGAACAGCATTTCTTTTCATATGTATCATGGCACTACTTATTAGCAAGATTTACTACATACAAGAACATATACATGCATATCTCTATGAATGAAAATTGAATGAGATATTCATCAATTTTTTAATGAATGAGAAATTGGATGATAAAAAATGGAAACATACACATAACACAATCCATACACACATACACACACACTCCCCCATCTCCCCTCCTGTCCCCGCTTCTTTCTTTCTCTCTCACACACACACATACAGACATTCTTCTGATTTGGGATTCTGAAAGTCTTACTGTGAGGATGTCGTAACTCCCTGCTGTAAACTGCTTCCTGGAAGAGACCATGCCAGTTTTGGGGTCAATAAAGAATTTCCCATCATCATTTCCATCTACGATGCTATAGGATATTTCCGCATTGGGACCTTCATCTTTATCAAATGCAAAAGCCCTGTAAATTGGTTCTCCTCTTTTTTTTCGATCCCGCTCCGGCAGCTTGATCTGATAGACTTTTTCTGGGAACTGAGGTTTATTGTCATTTTCATCCAGAACCTGAACCACGACCCAAACTGTTGATTGCTTTGGAGAAGAACCACCATCAGTCACAGTCACCTAAAGCAGGAGAAAATTAGAGCTATGCAGAGTTAAGGTGTTGGGGCATTTAAAAATCAAACCAAACCAAATAACAACAAAGATTTATTGCATTCATGCAAAGCATTTAGCAGAAGTCCTTTTCTTTTTGCATTTCAGGATATAGATCATCTTATTCCCCCAGATTAAAACTTCTATGTAATCACTACTCTCCTTAAGGTTTGCAAAGCACACTTTTCCCAACAAGAAGCAAATATTAAGTCCCATTTTACAAATCCAATTCAATATGCATTTAGTCAGTGCCTACTATCTATAAAACCTCTGTTTATAATGGAGGGTTCTTCCCTGCACCCCCCCCCAACATGTATGTGTGTGTGTGTGTGTGTGTGTGTGTGTGTGTGTGATTATGATTGAAATGCAGATCAAAGATTAAGAAGAGGAAAGGAACTTAGAAGACATTTGGTCCAATGCCCTTATTTTCCAGATAAGGTAGTAGAGGCTTTCAGAGAATAAAGTGATTTGATTATGATGACAGTGAATAAGCATCAGAGGCTGGGCTGAAATCCGTCACTTCCTGAGGGGACTCTCTAAGATGGACTTAGGTCCAGCATTCTATCCAATGTTCCATGCTATCTCTTGAGGTATCAAGGGAGACATTATTCTAATCCAAAGCTTCTTTAATTGTGGATCACAAAATTATGATTTATTATCTGTAAATGTTTGATTTGAATACCTATTTTATATATCTCTATAAAAATGGTCATGTAAAATTTTCTTGGGCAAAAAAGGGATCACAAGTGAAAAAAATATAAGAAGTTCTGTACATATAGAACCTGGCAACCACAAATGGAAGTTAATATCATTAAGGGCTCAAGTTTAGAAAAGTGGCCTCCTCCCTTAGGCTTCCCAGGTAAATAGATAAGCCAGATTCCCTTTGAAAGAGGGGGACGACCTCAGTTACTAGAGGGTGGGAATATGTTTTGAGGAAAGAAGGAAGGAGAATGGGAAGATCAACCTTTTCTTGAACTAGACCTGGCTAGAATGGTGAAGTTCTGCCTTGGAGAAACAACCACTAGTGTATTTCAGCTGACACTTATAAAGGGCTCTGAGGTTTGGAAAGGACTTTACTTGCATTTTAGCATTAGAATCCTTAACACAACCAGGAACTAAGTACTACTGGCACTAACTATTCTTTTTAGATGTTAAAACTAAGGCTCAGATAGATTGACTGATTGTACTATAATCAGAGTTGCCTAGTGATAGATGGATTAGAACCCAGAAAGTCCTGACTTCCAGACTAATGCTCTGTCCACTCACTCTGCCAGCTTGTAATAGCTCCTTTAATAGCTACTTCCTTAAAACTTTTGGTAATTCTTATTTGTTTACTATAAGCCATTCTGGAAGAATCTGTCATCCTTTCATTCATTACCTTGAATTAGACAGCTCATTAATCCAAAATATGCTTTCTGAGGCTCTAATGAACACAAATGCATTTGGCATGAAGAAAAAAATATAACGGTGAATTTCAGCCAAAGTCTGTAGTATTTCATCAAATAAAACAATTTGACAGCACTCAATGAAAAGAGGGAGAATATATGGGGAAAACGAATTGGGAACTTTATGTTTTTCCTCCTCAATGGGTTGGCTAACTAGTTTACTTCCTCTAAATCATTGGGAAGGGGGTGGGAATGGAGGGAAGGGTGACTTTAAATAAACAACTATTATGGGCTTCAGTAACGAGCCTGCTTTGAAAAAATCAATCAAATTTCCTTTCTTTCAAGGCTCTTTCCCCATTTGTGACATTTTCCAGAAGACACGAGGCAGCAGCAGATATGAAAGAAGGCTGGATTTTTTGCTTTTTTAGTTAATTTTCTGACATACTGCCTCCTGGAGTGGCATTTCCTGCTGGTGGCAGTGAGATTGAAACGTTATACTTGCCAGTCTGGCTGTGCTAACCATTACACATTGATTGCATTGCTGCTTAACTACTCTGTGGTCTTTTTTCTACTTAAATGTCCCTGCCCAACATCCAGCTAACCCCCGCCGTCCACTCACACAGAGCACAAAATCACCTTCTCATCACCTATCAATAATGCCCTGCAGTTGGATTCAAGGTAAAACATTGTAGACTTAGTGGGAACAGTGTCTGTGCTAACGGATTTCCACAGAGAAGACAAGATTACATTAACAATGTTTCACCCCCTCCATGATTCTTGCCTCATTCTCAGCTCTTGCTGGCATTTTCATGTAAAGAAGATCTGGATTTATCAACCCAGGCTCTGAAATCCAGTCTGCTGACAAGAAAGCTCTGCAGCTAAATGGATGAGACTCCTTAAATTAGCCAACAGGAAGCTTCAGCTATACTCTTAACTGGTTTGGGGGAAAAGGCAGATGTAGAACATTGAATGAATGATCAAAAATCTGGGGTCCTAATCCAGGTCCCATTATTGGACAACCTCTTTTCAAGTCTTTGATATTACAAAAAAATGCTGCTGTGGCGTTATATATGGACCTTTATTTTTATTACCTTATTTTTACTTCATTTGGATATATCCCCAGTCATCTCAGAAAGATCTGAGTTCAAATCTATCTTTAGATACTCAGTTTTGTTTATTTTAATTCCTTGGGGAAGGAAATGGCAAACTATTCTAGTACCTCATGGACAGTATGGTTCATGAGGTCATAAAGAATTGGACATGATTGAACAACAACAAGGATCCCTGGATCTAAGGCTATAGATATTTTTGTCACTTTTTCAGTATAATTATAAATTACCTCTTTAGAATTTTTTGGGCCAATTCACTGGGCCATTAATTTATCACAATATTGATGCTAATGATTAGTCTCACCCTTTATCATATTACTCCACAGAGGACAGTATCTTCATTTTTTAAAAAAAAAAAGGTTTTTATATTCAAAACACGTGTATAGATAGCCTTCAACACCAACTCCTGAAAAATCCCACATTCTAAACTTTCCTCTCTCCCTTTCCTCCAGACAACATGCAATCCAATACATGTTAAGCATGTGCAGTTCTTCTATACATATTTCCACAATTATAATGGTGCAAAAGAAAAATCAGATCCAAAAGGGATAATTGAGAAAGAAAACAAAATGCAAGCAAACAACAACAGAAAAAGTGAAAATACTATGTTGGGATCCACACTCACTACCCAGAGTTCTCTCTGGGTGGAGATGGCTCTCTCCATCACAAAATCTTTGGAACTGGCCTGAATTATAGTACCTTCGTCTTATAAAATGAGGATAGAACAGTGAAGTAATACAAGTGCATGGGATTTCCATTTGGAGTAATGAAGAAAAAACTAAGGTGAATGTCACCTTTGTCTCAGCAGTTCCAGCACTGGATTGATAGTCTAAGGAAATGTTATATGGACTGGAACATAATAAGTGCTTAATAAACGCTGGCTAATCATCTGCTTCTAGGCCAAAGTATTAATTCCCCTTTATGGTAGCAAAGAAAGGAAACAAACTGTTTTGGGAGTATTATATGTGTATATATGTATGCAATAAGAAATGGCAAAAATGAAGAATTCAGAGAAATACAAGAAAATTTATAGGAACTGATACAGAATAAGAGAATCAGAACCAAATGGGAATTATGCAGAAGGGCTGCAACAATATAATCAAATTGATTGTTAAATGAAACCTAAACTATGAGTAACTGATAAATCAGTAAAGGCATCATGGCAGACAGATGGCCAGGGGACTAAGTATCAGATGCTTTTGCTTAATTGTTATTCTGAGAGTGGGGCATTCAATGTGGGTAGAAATGACTGCAATGTAAAGAAAATTAACAGTTTAATAAAACATTAAAATAGAGGAAGAAGAATGAATACTATCCGATAAAAGAGAGCTGAAAGGAGCACTGTCATCAATTTATCGTTATGCTACACTGGCATGGGCATATTGGAAGGGAGGGAATTCATTTGTGGAGAACCGTGGAAAACAAATTCCTACCTGTTCTATTTATCTTTATTATTTATTACTTTTTTTAAAAAATCACCAGTGTCACCTGTGATGTTGATGGAACATCTTAGAGTTATTTGATAACTCTGTTGCATTTTCTTGCCAGTCCCTGAGAAGTCTACTCCAGAGCCAAGGATGATTTTCAGCCATTTTCAAAGCTTAGTAGTTTTCATTTACTAACCTCAAAGGGAAAAGGATATAAATGTCCCATTATTAATTCCCTCAGGCCAGCTTGTCTGCCCTGGCCACATTTTACACCAACCCTAATAACCATAAAGGATTTCATCAGATTCCCAGACTTCATTTTAGATGCTGTCCTCTTTCTTAGTCTACCGGATGAAATTAGCCCCTACTGAAGGAATAACAGTCCAATTCAACGCAGTGGGTCTTAAGGGAAATTAGTCAAGAAAATACTCATTATCCCTTATTAATAACAGAAGAAATAAGCTATTATTTAAGAATGAGTCAAGTTCTTTTTATCCTGATGTAGGTGGCCAGAAGAAGTTCACTCTCATCTCATTCCAGGTTTTCTCTTGACTCCATAGATTAAATAATACTTTCTGCATGTAATTTAAGATTGAGAAAAAGCATGAGTCAAATTCTTTTGTCCTTATATAGGTAGCCAGGAGAAACTTATTTTAATTTTGGTTTTACTTTTGGCATCAAAAGTTAAATAACACTTTCTGCAAATAACGAAAGATCTGGACAAACAAACTTATAAAAGTATTAAATTTTAGTAACTTAAAAGATACAATATGATTCATTTCACAGTTAAATAGTATATTCATATTCTGAAAATAACATAATTATGGGAATAGGAGAAGGGAAAATCAATATGATGTAAAGATAAAAAGACAAAATTACATAGTAGGGATAATTGGGGGGGGTTTCTCAGCCTCTAAACTGAGCAAATTGTAAAGTGCTAGAACAAAACAAAACTGAGAATTCTGAGCATAGTGGTGCCAATCAATGAAGGCACAAAGTTGTGATACATGGATAACTCAACCCAAACAACATCTTTCTTTCTTTCTTTCTTTCTTTCTTTCTTTCTTTCTTTCTTTCTTTCTTTCTTTCTTTCTTTCTCTTTCTTTCTTTCTTCCTCTCTTCTCTCTCTCTCTCTCTCTCTCTCTCTCTCTCTCTCTCTCTCTCTCTGTCTCTCTCTCTCTGTCTCTCTGTCTCTCTGTCTCTCTGTCTCTCTGTCTCTCTCTCTGTCTCTCTCTCTGTCTCTCTCTCTCTCTCTCTGTCTCTCTCTCTGTCTCTCTCTCTCTCTCTCTCTCTCTCTCTCTCTCTCTCTCTCTCTCTCTGTCTCTCTCTCTGTCTCTCTCTCTCTCTCTCTCTCTCTCTCTCTCTCTCTCTCTCTCTCTCTCTCTCTCTCTCTCTCTCTCTCTCTCTCTCTCTGCAAGGCAATTGGAATTAAGTGACTTGCCCGGGGTCACATAGCTACAAAGTGTTAAGTGTTTGAGTCTACATTTGAATGCAAGTCCTCCTGACTTCAGGACTGCTTTTCCAACAATTATATCAATAAATATTTATGAATACCTATTATGTTCTGGGCATTAGAGCATGAATGAAAGATAAAATGTGATCCTTACACAGGGAGATATTTAATCAATATGTGCATAGCACTGTGGTAGGTGGAAGGGGAAGGATCAAATTTATTTTTCTAAAAAAATTAGTTTTTCATATAATAAAATCTATCCTTTCTCCTTCTTATTTTGCTGCCCACTCTCATACTGGATGGAAAAAAAAACCCTGCAAATATATTTAAAGTTGAACAATACAAATTCCCACATTGGCTTTGTGCAAAAATAGCTATGTCTCATACTACAACTTGAACCTCAGTGCTCAGTGTTGGAAATCATTGTAGCAAAAGCCAGGAACTGATGATTTTCATGCTATCAGAAATCTGATGACTATGTCCCTTTTGAATGAGAAATGAGCATGTGGGTAAGAAATAATGAGATTAAGAAGTATGCTGCACTTGATGGCAAACATTCCATTAAAATAAGTTTAATAGGGCAATTAGTATCCCCCCCCTTTTTTTTTTCTGATATCACATCTTGAACTTTGGAAAATATCTTGAGCTAGATTTCTTAAGGACCAAGTCTATTTTTTTTTTAATGCAGAGGCAATTGAAATTAAGTGACTTGCCCAGAGTCACACAGCCAGGAAGTGTTAAGTGCCTGAAGCCACATTTGAACTCAAGTCCTCCTGACTTCAAGGACGGTGCTCTATCCACTGTACCATCTAGCTGCCCCAGGGACCAAGTCTTAAACCCAAATCACTGGCCCTCATTGATTGGCCAACAATATTTCTAAGGTCAAGCAACTTGATCACTGCAAACAGTGCACTAACTGCTCAGAAAAATGTAAATAGCAATTCCCCTCCCAGATGGATCTTTTTTTGCTGGGGTAAAAGGCGCTCTTCTTTGCTTCAATTCTTACCTAGCCTTAATCACTGAATAGGCATTGCCTCAGTCAAACTGAGACCTACTAAAGACCTTAACTTAAAAACGTTCAAAATTTCCAGTCATGGACAAGTCACAAAAAGTTTCTGGAAGTGACATTTTTGATGAGCTTTAAATGACAATAGCTAAAAGAGGAAAAGAAGAAATAAAAATGAAAGAACACTATAACCTAAATGGAGAGTCAAGACAAACAAGATAAATACCCATGAAAAGTTAACAATAGGTATCTTATCTTAAAAAATAATTAAATACCAAATACTCTGAGTTCAGAGGCTGATCTGGTCAGTAATATTTCATAAAAGAGAAGAACAGTTGAGCTAAATCTCAAAGAATGAGTGTGTTAGGTTTGGAGAAGAAACGAGAGGGTGAGGAAACAGCAATGGAGTAAAAAGGCACAAGCAAAAATTCAAAGGTATTATATTATAGGGGATATTCACCTGATTACAGGGGATAGCCTGATTGATGGTAAGTCTTATAGCCTGACCTGTGTGAAGGATCTGTGCAGAGGAGGAGCTGGAGATTCAGCCCACAAGGTGCAGAGGACTGAATGAGAGGCTAAGGAATTGCTTTTTAATAGGAACTGTTGAGGATTTTGAACTTGGGCAGAGGGCTACAGAAATGATATAACTATTAATATTTAGGACAGAAGGAAGGCAGAGAGGGACAGTAAGACCAATTAGAAAGTTATTACTATAGTTCAGAAATGAATTGATGTGAGTCTAGGCTGGGGGTGGGAAGTGGTAGAAGTAGTATCAGAAAATCAGGGAGAGCTGTGAATGACATTATAAAGGATATGCTGATGGGATTTAGTTGTTGATGTGATATGTGAATACTAGATGAAAGATAGTAGCTAATTCTGAAGTTCTAAACCTATGTAAGAAGGAATGGCTATCACTGATGGAAGTGACAAGAGGGAGGTACTTTGGAGTAAATGTAATGAGTTCCTCCACTCTAAAAGTGGCTTCCACTCCTCCACTGCTTCAATGGCTCATTAGCAGATCCTTATTAAAATGTGAGCTCTATGAAGACAGGGCCTTATTTTGGTCATTGTTTAATGAGTATGTTCAGTGTTTAACAGAATGCTAGGCACACAGTAAATGCTTAATAAACACTTGCTGACAAACGGCCTTGAGAAAGGTGATTGTGAAGAAGGGCAAGTTTTCTGTAGCAAATTGTTAAAACAGGTTGCCCTCCCACCTTCTTCTTCTATAGAATCACTGAATTTTATCATTAGGAAGTGCTTGAAGATCATATAGCTAAAGTCTCCCATGTAAAAACATGAATCCTGTAAAGTAGTTATTCATTGTTTTGCTTGATAATAGCCAGGAATGGGCAGCTCACAACCTAATGAGAATAATCACTGTATTTTTGGAGAAGTTGGTTGACCCTCTATTTCTTTGAATGTTAAATAAGAAAATTGAATGTAATGAACTCTAATATCTTTCTATATCATGGCACCTCTACTTTTATAGTTTATGTTTTGAAGCTAAGTGTAGGGGCTTTATGTCTATTCCTATCAAATTTTACTTTATTGGTTTGAGCATATCATTCTAGTCTGAAAATATTACCGAATTCTGATTTTGTCATTCACTATATTAGCTGTCCCTCTGGGTTTTGTGCTATCTGTGGACTAGATAAAAATGATTTCATCTGAATACTGCTAAAAATGTTCACTAGATTAGGGCTAAGTACATAATTGTACAGTATTGTATGCCACCGGAAGTCTCCTTCCAAAATGAACAATAATCTACTAATTAGTATTTTAAGGTGCAATGATTACTCAATCCTGGATACACAACTATATATAACACCTTGCCCCATATCTTATCATCTTGTCCATCATGACACCCTGAGCCAAATGCTTTTGTTGAAATATAGCTATACTGCATCTACAGTATTTTCTGATCTATCATTGAGATATCAAAAAAGGAAAAGAGGTTCATTTGATATGACATGTTCCTTCCTATTTCTTGGTGATTTCTAGTCAGTTAGTAAGTTAACAGGCATTAGTTGTTTGTTATGTGTCAAGTTAAGTAATGGAAATACAAATATGACAATGACCTTGAAGGAGCTCATACTCCAGTGGGGGGAGACAACATGCAAATAATTAGATATATATATATATGTATATGTATATGTATATATATATACATACATATATATATACATATACATATATATGTATGTATGTATTGATAGATAGATGATAATTTCAAAGGGAAAGGCATTAGCAGTTAGTAATGGGGGTAGTGGGTGGGGGAGTGATGGTGCCAGAAAGCATCTGTAGAGGAAGGTAGGATTTGGACTAAATCTTGAATGCACTCATGGAGAAAGGTGAGGAGAAAGAGCTTTCCAGCATTGGGAGACAGCCCAAAAGCTTCAAGAAGGTAGATGGAGTCTCATGCTCAAGGAATAACAACTAGGTGAATGCAACTATAATGTAAAGTATGAAAATGGGAGAAAAGTTAGAAAAGGTCAGGTTATGAAAAGCTTTAAATGCCAAGCAGAGGAATTTATATTTAATGCTGGAAGTAAACTAGAGAGGGGTGGGGAAGAATGGTATGGCAAAACTTTGCTTTAGAAAAATCATTCCACAGCTGAGTGGAGAATAGATCAGAATGGGGAAAAGACCCAAAGGCTTGGATTAGGATGGTGGCAATGTGACTGGAGAAAAGAAATATAGGAGAATTATTCTAGAGAAAGGACCTACAAGGTTTGGCAGCTTATTGAGTATGGTCAGTAAATGAAAGAAGAATAGAGTTTGGTTTTAAGATTGTTAATCTGGGTGACTGGGAGGATGATTGTATAAGTGCAGAAAATGGAGGGTTAGTCAGGGAAAGAAAATGAGTTCTCTTTTCAATATGTTAAATTTGAGAAGTTTATGGGTCATCACTTCAAAGCATTCAAAAGGAAATTAGGAATGGGAGACTATAGCTTAGGAAAAAGGACTGGATTATATATATGGAGAATTTGGGAATGATCCTCATAGAAATGATAATTGAACCCACAGAAGCTGATGAGATTACCAAATGAGAGGGCAGAAAGCAGAAAGAGAGGTTTAAGAGGGAAGGAAATGAATTAATTATATAGTAGGTATTCCAGAAGACAAAATGGAAGAAGCTGGCGAATTGCCTCTATTGATTGGAGGAGAAAGCAAGGATGGTGACTTTGCATGTCTTTGCCTCATTTAAATCCAGTTCACTTGGAAGTCAAGACATCATCTTCCTGATGTCACTAGTTTTCTTAGAAAATGAAAAATGACCAAGACAAAGTTTCTGGAACCACTAAAGTTTTGGAAATACTTGGAACCACAAATTCTACAATGGTAGTGGGAATTCTAATCATGTTATAGTTTAGAGCTGGTTGAAACCACATTTTCCCCCTTTCAGTGTTAGCCCTCATCCTATTTTCAAAGAACTCTTCTATGGTCATGATTCTTCAGTTTCTATAATCACAAATATAGCCTTTCAGTGTTCTGAGATATAATTTAGCTAGGCATGGAAATTTAAACTTGTTTAAATTAGCTGGATGCTTCTTACTATTTCTTCATCTATCTTAGAATTTAATTCCCTTTTGACTATAATTATGCAGACCTTTCTTGTCTGAAGACTATTTCCTTGACAAGTGTAAATGGGAATAAAATAAGATCTGAGTAGATCTCCTTTTTCTCAATTATCTTTAAAAATTACATCATCTGCCAGTCAGTGAGCTTAATTTTTCTTTCCTTTTTTCTTTATCCCCAAACAACTAAAGATAACAATTATCCATTCCTGTATGCTGACAACCCAGCTCTAACCTTTTTTTTTTCATAGCATTTCCTCAAACCTAATCTTATTCCAAGATTTAATCTTCCCCAAACTATTTTTAGTTGTTATTTTTGATCGTTCTTGTGGTATTTCTCTTTTGTTTCTGAGACAATGCTATCCATTCTACCTTTTATCCCAAAGCCTGACTCTCTTAGGCTCCTAGAGCATATATTCTTTCTCCAGAGTATTTTGAGTCCATTTCATTACTTTATTCATTTAGGCTTGCTCTCTGAGCAGACCATGGTTTCTAAAATCATTTTTTACCTCTTTCTCTGTCTACCAAAGCTTATTCCAAAGCCCTTGGTAGCATGTTCTTAGGTAGCTAATAAAGAAGAAAACTATAATAAACTCTTTCACACTGAGGTAATAACACATGAATGTATTATATACTTCCTAAGGACATTTGTGGTCTGAAAGAGGATGCCTGGAGAGGACACTATTTCCATTTAAAATGCTGAAATTTTAGTTGTTGAACTAGGTGGGCAGGGGAGAATTTGGGAGGGAAGGATACCCCATGATTCCTAATCCACTTCATAGATGCAAAAGGCCAAGACTCTGGAGTAGAGACAGATTATAAAGTACATCCAATATATCCATGTGCTATAAGACTTGTCGTCTCAGCCACCATGAGAAATATTGTAATTAACAATTAATAAAAAGCTACTTTTTGGTATAATGGATTTTGAGAAAGAATGGTCCTGAACAGGTAATAAATTGAGGGGGCATCTTTCTATTATGAATAGAACAGGACCTCCTTGATCCACAGCCGTGGGCCCTAATAAATTAAGTGTAATTGTCTTAGAATGAGGTTATCATTCCCCACAACCTTCCCCATTGTACACCTTCTCCATTTTTATTAAAAACTGACTTCAGAAAAACTAAACTGTTTTGTTTAACTTTCTGTACTAGTGATGATTATACTGTAGTTAAGACAAAAAAGTATTTATTAAGCATTTGCTCTGTACCAAACACTGTACTAAGGACTGAGAATACAGAAAGACTCCTCCCTACCCTCAAAATACTAGATGTCTATTTGGGGAGGAAGTGGAACAACACATAAATAATTATGTACACAAAAGAAATTGGAGGTAATCTCAGAGGCGAGACATTAACATTAAAGGGAACTGAGAAAAGCTTCCTTGCAAAAGACTGGATTTTAAACGGAGACTTGAAGGAAGCCAATCAAACCAAGAAGCAAAAATGTGAGCAAGCATGTGGGACATACGGTGTAAACGCACTTTTGGAGGAGAGGAGGTGAAACGGAGGAAAGCCAGTAGCAATGGTCACAGAGTATGTGGAAGGGAGTAAAGTATAGAAAAATTGAAAAGGTAAGAAAAGACCACATTAGGAAGGGTTTTAAAAGTCAACATTCTTATATTTGATCCTGAAAGTAATAGGGAACTACCAGGGTTTATTGAAAAAAAGACTATCAGTTTGAACTGCCCTTTAGAAAGATTATTGTTATAGATAAGTTTGGAGGATGTCTTGGAGTGAGGAGAGACTTGAGACCAACTCCCAACAGCTAATGTTAAAAAAGGGGAAAGAGGATTTTTAAAATACTTAAATTTTTTTGGCCTTCAAAATTTCTCATAAACATTCAACACATAAACATTACAAGATACCAATGAAGCTAAAAAAAAAGTTTTTACCTTCCTTTCACAGTTGGAGAAAGAGAAATAACAAGTAAATGAATGACCTTCCCAGAGACTATTTGAGTGCAGTCTTACAATTCAGAACTCTGGCTAACTCTGTGCTCAGACTACTGTACACTTTGGGGAAGAGAATCCCAAAGAACAATAAACAAAAGATTAGGTCTCAATAGGGGTGAAATCCCTGAAGCAGATGAACTTTCTAAAAAATGAAATCACCAAACTAAAATTAAGCTTCTCTGACACACAAACATACAGTACATGAAAAGGAATGGGAAACCAGCAGGAAACATACAGCCCTGAGTGACATTCTGCTATTTCTCTTAGGATATAAGGTTATTTTGCTTTGATGTATAATTTGGCATTGAGAAACCAATTAGAGATGATGGGACACGAGTAGTTCTGGTCACTTTCTCTTACATTTTGCCATGATTCATGGGAATGATACATTTAAGGATTTCATTTATTTTGTCTGAATCCATTCTTTCTCCATTATGATCAGGTAATAGACATATTCAACCTTGAAAATTATCTTGCTTTTCAAAAGCTTTGTTTTTTACAGACTTGATGAATTGTGCATTTCTACTGCCTGTAACTAGAAGTGCATGGAATATTTCATATAACAACAAAGACAAAAATTGTTGGATGATGCTGAGAACAGGTAAAGTTATATGATAGCAATATAGCACCCCACATTTTGGGTAATTGGGATTGTTTAGAATTGTGCTTCTTTTATAAAACTGAAAGGGAGAAAGACCTCTAAAAACAGTAATTATTAACTCAGAAGACTGAAAACTTCTCTCTCACTCTCCATTAGCAAACATCTATTAAGTAATTACCATGTACTATTCCAGTGAGACCTAAAAGAAGTAACATATGAGCTGCTCCCTCAAAGAAATTTACATTTTAGTTGGGGAGAAGGAAGAAGCAATGCAATTATGTTAAGGGTATTTACCAAGAAACATATCAATAGTTACAAAATCATGCAGCAGCTATTTACTGATTACTTGTTAGCTTGTCAGCTCAGTACTAGACATCATATTTACCAGGCATTTATTAACTGGTATTGAGAAATATGAGTAGTATAATGATAACATATATAATTTTATATTTGTATATATTTATAATTATAGTTTTAAGTCACAAGATCTTCAAGTGTTTTTTGAGTAATCAAAGTAAGTTCTCACTATGGTCAATATAATTTGAGTGTATAAAAAATTAATTTTTTCCCCTGTAGAAAGCCTACTCTGATGTGTCACTGGGTCACTGAAATGAGCCTGGGATTTTAAAGGTTGTGCCAAACTTGGTGAAAGTTCAGGTAGATTCTATGACAACGGAAAGGCTTTTGACTATTGCTCTTGGGAAAGATTATGTGTGCTGTCCAAGGATCAACCTAGCTAATTATGGAGAGCCTCACTAACTAGTAAGTTGGTCATAAGATGATGCACTTTTTTAGTCATAGCAACCCAAGAAACAAAAGTCCTAAAAGTTCCTTTGGTGTATGTATTCTTATCTGCTTCTATCGAGACAGTGAGTAAAAAGGCAGGGGGAGAAAAGGAGGGCTTCTATACTCCAAATATGTGATTCCTAAGTGGAAGCATGGCTCCCTTGGTATCTTGTTGGAACAGCAAATAAAAGAGTTGGCAGAATTGTTTTTATTATTCATGCAAAATAGGAAAAAAAACATTTCTTGAGGTAGTTGTTCATATCATCTTGAAATGTTTACAATAAACATTTACAAAAAAGACTACTAGGAAGATAATTGTAGATTAAATGATTAGATGACATCCTTTGTTGCAAAGAAAAATGTTAAACAAAGAACTCAAAAAGTCTTTCTAAATTAAATCAACATTAATACCTAATATCTTTAATGGTAGACATAGGAGAGGACAGCAAAATATGTTAAACAATCAAATCTGAAGTATTCCAATAAATATTCAATAAACATTTGATAAGTACCTACTATGTGTAAGGTATGCTGGATAAACAAAGTGGATGGGGGGAGAGGACATAGTATGTAGGAAAATAAGTAAATAAAAAGATTATAGAAAGGAAAAAGCACCAACAACTAGGGCTATCAGAAAAGCCATCACAAAAAAGACCCCTGAGCAGATCGTTGGGGATTCTAAGAAGTATAAAATAGGCATACTGTAGGCAGTAAAAAGACATTGAGAAGATAGAATGTTATGTTTGTGGAATGGCTAATAGGTCAGTCTAGATATAAGACAATGTATGAAAGGGAGCAATGATATGTCTGGAAAAGTAGGTGGAAACCATACTGGTACAAGGCTGAAGAATCTGCATTTTATATTCAAGGCAATAGAGAATGAATAAAGATTCTTAAATGGGGCAGGACATAATAACAAGTATTCTAAAAGAAAATCATTTTGACAGTTGTATGGAAGATAGATTGGAAAGAGGGAAGACTGGGAGAGACCAATTAAGAGAATACTGTGAAGGCCCAGGCTATAGGGAATGAGGACCTCAACTAAAGTATTGGAGGATGAATCTAAGAAATATTATAGAGGGGAAATCAATATGATTTGCCAACTGATCAGATACAGAGGTCGTAGGACAGGGAGACATTAAAGATGATTTTGAGGTTAAGGATAATAATAGGGAATAAATATCTAGGAAGAAGTATACTATAAAATTGTTGAGGGCTTCTATGAAGGCTGATTTATCTGTGTTTTAGGAAATTAATTTGATAGTTGCTTAGAAAATGTTGCATATCATCATAATCATCATCATGCTTAACAGGTTGGAAATCAGTGTTCAATGATGGTCCAAACCTAGTACTGATTGTCAAGTGAGCTACCAGCAAGGTCAACTTCTACATTTTTCTGAGTTGAGTCAGTTTGCCCTACCTTAGGCGGCCTAGTGGCTCCCAGATCCTAAGGGCCCACCACATTGGTGCAGACAGTGAGGACATCTGATCAGCTTAATCTGCTATAGCTCAGAACTCTTAACTTAAGATCCACCAGTCATACCGTCCCTTCTAGTAAGGTTTAAAAGCATTTCAATGAAAATTATATCCAACTGAATGAAAAATACAAAGTATGTGAAACTGGAATTTCATTGGAATGTGCTTATTGTTGACTATAAAAAACCCATTTGATTCAGAAGGGAAATTGTTGTTTCTCTTCAAACAAGGTATCTCCCATGTCAATGCTAAGATCATCCAAGAATCCCTGATAAATACCAAACAGAGACAACTTTGTCAGATAATGCTTGAATTAACAAAGAATGAGTCAAGGAAAAAAAATATGCTCTGTGGAGATACTCTCAAGGAGGCTGTCCAGTATAGAGTCCTAATGTAAAAGGGATAGCTTTGTAATTAGAAAGGTCCTCAAACTACTTTTGCTCAGAGATAGATATTTAGAGAGCTTATTAGGCACTGAATTAAATGCTAAACATTCAAATAAAAGTAAGCAAGATATTCTCTGCCCTTAAAAAGCTTATATTCTAATAAGAGAAATAAAGGGGGGTATAAATAAAGGGGAGGGTACATATTCATTGGAATGTCTGAAGATATTTTGGGAGCACTGTGTGGACATGGAAAAAAGCAAAATAAGATTATAGTTGGCCTATCAAAGGTAAGGGTGGTTCTCCAAAGGAGAAAGGAATAAACATTAAGTATCTACTATATGCACTATTACTGTGTTAAGCACTTAGAACAAATATTATCTCATTTGATCTTCACAACAACCTGGCCAGATACTCTTATAATTGTAATTTTGCAGAGGATGAAACTTAGGCAAATAGTTATTATAACTAATAAGTGTCTGAGCCTGAATTTGAACTCAGGTATTCCTGATTCCAGTCCATTCCATTATACCGTCTAGTTTCCTCTTCAAGATAGCCTCCTTCTAGGAGCAAAGTCTGATTTTCAAGTGGGAAGAGAATGAGAATGATGCCCCAAGTACAGTCCAGTGGAGATGTCCAGACTGTGATAAATACATCAAGACCCAAAATGTGGTACATCCTCTTAAAGAAGATACTCAATCACTCAGAGAAGTTTGGTTTAACCATTCACATAATTTATTCTGGAGCAAACATTAGAAAACCATTTTTAAAAGCTATTTCTGAAAACCGCTGAATAAATATGAGCTAATATTAAAAGTAACAGACATGAAACAGGAGAGGGAGGGTAATCGTCTCTGTCAGCTCCCTTGGAAACCCTGGCCAATTTTTTTATTAGACATTTCATCTTTGCCAAAATATGTCACATAATTGGGCAGCAAGAGGAAGGAAGTAGCTTGAAATTCATTTACAGAATGGTATAATACAAAGAAAATTCAATCTGGAATCCAGGAATCTGGCTTCAAGTCTCAGCACTGCAATGCTCTGTTTGATGCAAGTCACCTAACCTCTCTGTACCTTAGTTTAATGAGAAGGCTAGATTATTAAACCAATGAGTGTCTCTTTCAGCTCTCAATTTATGATTCTGTTAGATAAGTGGTGTTAAATTCAAATAGAAGTGACTCCTCATAGACACCATATTGACTTTGTTGTTGTTCAGTTGTTTCAGTCACATCCAACTCTTATGTGACCCCATTTGAGGTTTTCTTGGCAAAGACACTGAGTGATTTGCTATTTTCTTTTGCAGCTCATTTTACAGATGAGTAAACTAAGGCAAACAGGGATAACTGTCTTGCTGGGGAATCACACAGCTGGTCAGCGTCTGAGGCCAGATTTGAACTCAGGAAGATGAGTCTTCTTGGCTCCAGACCTGTTGCTCCGTCTTCTGCTCCATCTAGCAGCCCTACTGTTTTAACTTGGAAAACCACAAGTGAACATTATTTATCTTGTATTGTATTTTTATTTATTCTGTTAAACATTTTTCAATTACATTTTAAATCTGGTTTGGGCTACACTTAGTAGTTTCGCCTCACATCTCTGTTCTCCAGCATATATCTTCCACAATTCCTACAAACTTTTAGTTTCTTTTTCAATATCCATTACCAACTTATTTTTATTTTGGCTACTAGTATTATAGCAGTTCTCTAAATCTCTTATCTTTGCACTTCAGGAACAAAGTAGTTTCCAGTCTGACATCTCTTAAAGCCTTTATACCCACAGAGAGGTATGCATCAGACTCTAATCTCATCACATTACTGTATCCTAACAGACCCATCTGCTCATCATTTTCTATTCATAAAACTTTCCTGATTCTAATCTTCCATATCAGCAGGAACTAAACACTTCCTCTAAGTTTACTTATTACTCCATGGGTTAATTCTTCCTTTCAGACAGATGGGTCCAATCTACCCACTCACATGTGGGACATTAAAAAGAAGGTCTGCTATGTGAGGCTATTAACAAATGAGAGCCATTTGTGGGGAGGATATTTCCTTTATTTTGCAATTCCTTTGCTAGCATCCAGGTCTTAGTCAAAATTCTATCCTATGTCCCTTTCTCATGTTAAGATACCACTACAGAATAGAAACCAGCAAATATAATTTACAATCCCACAGGCATCGTTGATGGATGCTCTTCACAATTTTACTTTGATTATCTTCAAGTTAACAGTGTCAGTTAACAGTTAACAACTGCCAAAATAGGAAGGATGATGTTTGGGAAATGGTAACTGGATCCAACAATGGAAGATACTACCAGCACAATTTTGTGCCCTTTAACGGATGCATTCAATGCAAAAAAAAGTCCTGGTTTAGAGCTATTAGGATTTGAGTTTAAATTTGGATTTTAACACGTACTAGTTGTAGGCCCCAAACCCAAATCAGCCTTTCTGAGCCTTAGGTAACTCTCCAAATGAAAACAGGTTTAGCATTTGAGAAAGGGATGATGAAGAGGTAACATGACACAATATGAGGATTGATTAAAACAACTGGGAATGAGAAAACTTAAATGAAGAGGAAACAATTGATGATTTCATCTATTTGAAGAATTCTCACACAGAAGAAAAGGATATTAAACTCAACTTGCTTTCCCCTAGAGAAGGGAACTAACACCTGTGGTTGGTAGAAAAACACAGAAAAGCAAATTTGGACTTAATGAAAGGAAGAACTCTAAAACAACTATAGCTATATGAAAATGGCTTTTTAATAAGGTGGTCTGTGTAGTTTCAACATATTGTTACCTAAAATGAGGAAATAGCAATTTGAACCCCATATGTGGACTTCTGATCATTGGAGATTGTTAAGCAAAGTCTGGATGACAAATGTCTATTATGACTTGATCATTACATTGGATTTGATGACTTCTTGGGTCCCTTCTAACTTTTAATATACTGTGGTCCTAATAACTTGCTATGAAAAAAAAGGTTTACAGATTTTGATCATTTCTTGCTCCAATATGTGCTCATATCTTGTTTTAACATCATGTTTTGAGAACAAGGAGAACTTACATGCAGACTTACAGAGAGTGAACTATGGCTATATTTCTGCCACAATCTTGGAAACTGACTTATATACAATATAAACATTGGTCACCATTCTAGCAGACAAAATAAAAGGACTAGAAGAATTTATTTCAACTTCTTAAATTCCCAGTATGAAGTATTTCTTAACAGAATAGAAAAGAAGTGTTTTAAGATGCAGAGAAATGGGAAGGAACTGTTGATTGTGTTAGAAGGACAGGAGATAGAGAGGAATGGGATGGAACTTGAACATTCCAAGTTAATATACTTAGTATAGTATTCTTCCCAGAGGATTTGGAAGACTTATGGGGAGCAGGACAGCTCTGTAGCTTCCTGTGCCTCCAAGAAATAATGATGTATAACCACAGGCAACAAAGTGGAAGTAAAAGAAGAGCTGAATAATTCAGTTGAATAAAGTGATCCTCCAAATAATCACTAATAGAATAGTTTCAATGGCCCTTGAATTTAGTAATAATTTTATAACTCCTTTTTTCTCTATATTCATTTCTAGCATATCAAATATCCCTGTACAAAACTATATTCACCTTATTCCCCTTTGTTCCTGCCTATTCTCCAACTTTCCCATTTCTTTTTCTAATTCAAGTTTCTATTTTTACATTCAAATTCTCTCTCTTGCTCCTCTTCTTCCTCCTCCCCCAGTAAGAAAGCAAGAAAAACAAAATCTATTACAAACATGCATGAAGAAAACAATTTCCCAGTTTAACCATGTAAAACAAATAAAAACAAACAAAAAACCTATCATATGCTTAAACCCCCACTCTGAATCCAATGCCTCTCTATCTTTAGGGTTTCATCATCTATGAGTCTTTTGGAATTGTGGTTACTTCTCATGTTAATCAGAGTTCCTAAGTCTTTAAAAGTTGTTTTTCTTTACAATACCATTATTATTATGTAAATTGTTCTTTTGTCAATTCACTTTATTTTGAATTAGTGTAGACAAGTTTACTCAGTTTTCTCTGAAATAATCCTCTTAATTATCTCTTAAAACACAATAATACCTGCTTCTTTTGATGATGTCCTTATACTCCTAGTCACCCAGGTTTTAAGTTATCTCTCATTCTTACCTGTCATCTCTTACATAAAATTCTGATGATTTTGTCTCTAAAACATTCCTTATATTTTATTTGCTTGTTAATTGATTTATGGCACCTATTCTCTCATTCAGATCCTTATTACTTTTCTGTCTCTTAACTTTTTTGGACCCTCTCCTCACTGTCTCCCCCTTTTATAATTAAACCCTCAAATAGCTGCCAAAATTATCTTCTTCAAGAATGACAAGTCTGATCATAGCACTATTCTTAATGCCACTTTAAGCTTTCTCCACCATCTGAATCCAACCCACTTTGCCAGCTTTTTCAGACATTTATTCTCCAAAACCTACTCTGGCTGAACTCAACATATTGTCTCTTGCTCCCCCCACTCAAGGCTGTTCCTTATCTATACTAGTCAAAATCTTATGCTTTCTCAAATCTCTTAGTTCAAAGATATAAAAACCCTCCCCACTCTCCTATTCCCATCAAGTTTTCTCATCCTACTCAGATATTCTCAGAATACTTCCTCTCCTTTGTCCTCATTACACCCTTACTTGTATTAAACTCCTATATATACAGACCATTCTCCCCAGAAAAAGTAAGCTCTTTCAGAGCAGAAATTATGCCTTTCTTCATTTTTATATCCCAACCACCTAACATAATGACTTACTTAAGAAATAGTTATTGAATTGAAATCAATAATTTAAACATCATGTCTTTGAAAGAGTTCAGACAGAGTTTGAGATAGGAAATAAAAAATTGACTAGCTAAATCTTCTTTTGTTTTCATGCTTTAGTAACCAAGCTATATGTCCATGAAGAAATCTATCCTTCTACCTGTCTTTTCTCCTTCCAACAGTGTTCTGTATCATTCCACTTTTCCCTAATGGGGCTATTTAAAATAGTCATGTTTATCAGAGACCAGGTTAAATGTTTGCTTTTTTTTTTTTTAATACACAAACCTGTCCAGGAGAAATGGTTCTATGAGATGTAGCTAGGAGGCTAAAGTCTTAGGTATTTAAAATATCTTAATTATTTTCACAAAATAAAAGTGCTTAGCATATCACTTAGCACATTAGAAACACGTAATACATTCATTGAAAGCTTTATCTACCAAATACTATTTAATAAATTCTAGCTCTCTCTATATCTATTTGAGGGAATATATAGATTAAAATGAAAATCTTAAACTTATCCAATAAACTCGTATAAACTATGGAAGATTTCTTCCAAAAAGATCATTATCAGTACAAACATCAATGCTGGGTGACTTGATCATTGACAATTATGAAACATGCGTTTCCATACAGCACTGCACAGAAAGAATGGTTTCCAGACATATGCCAAAGACCCAAATCACAACGAAATATGGGAACCATGAGGACACCATGGCAGGGAACTAACCTGACAATCTATGCCACTGACTGATACAGTGAAATGGCTGAAATGTTCCTGACACAGCAAGGAATTTTAAAATCACTTCCACAAATGTTTCATTTAGTTTTTTGTTTTTATTTTGGAATTTCCTTTAGACCTGATATCATGCTGCTGTGAAACTGAAAGGAATGAGGTTTTTAAAAGCATTCTTTTTTTTAATTTTTTTTTTATTCGACCCTCCTCTGCCACCAATATTTGAAAGGACATATTGACTTATCTAGCCAGATCATATAGAATCACGCAGATTCAGCCAAATTGGAGTAGTGGGGAATACATGCTGTGAACTATTACTTTTCTTTTGTCAATCAAAACTTTGGCCCAAAGCAGAGAATAGTTTCTCACCTTTGTTTTAGTGGAGACAGACAGCTAAATGATAGCTTATATAATTATCATAAAGGCAGCACCTATGGCCAGGCCAAGTATTGGAAAAAAGAAGGGTTACTGAACTTTCTGGCTATGTCAAAAGCTAATGGATAAAACTTGTTACATTATAAAAAATACATGAATGTCACAGTGGCCCAAGGGTTCAATTAAAAATGTACAACCTGGTGATGTCTTTGGTTCTAAAAGTAATGTCTTTTTATTTAAATAAGTTAGAAATATATTTAAAGAGAAAACCAAAAGGCATTTTTGATCTTGTACTGGAGAAAAGCTAGTATAGTGGCTAGAACACTGGATGATAGTAGTTTTGATTACTAAATCAATGTCATTCTTAACATCTCCACCTTCACCATCCATCATTACCACTACCATCATTACCTCCTTAGGGGTATATGCTTAATAGGAGATTCTCTAAGAATATTTCTATTTTCTAAGAATAATTCTCAAAGAATAAATCTATTTTAGTCCATTTCTTTTTATAATTCCAGATACCTGGGCCAATTAATAACTTTATCAATAATAATTGTTTTTGTTTCTTTGGAATTCCTACAAAGCACTGACTAGTCTTATATTTTTGGACATGTTCTTTTCAAAGGACTCCCTTTCTCCCATTTATTTTTTCTACCCAGTCTTTCCTTTCAGGAGAAGAAGCCAGTAGGAACCCTACATGTGACTACTTTGTAAGCTCCTAGATTTTGAATGCTATATAGAAGTCTAAGGGTGCACATAATAAATGACTCATAAGAAAACTCACAGTTAGATATTTTTGCTTTATGACAAAAGCATTTTGAGAGACGTATTTTCAAACCACATTTCTCAAGTTGAAGGAGCAGAAAAGCACCATTAGGTAAGATTTTTGTGTTCAGTTGTTTTACTTATGTTTGGCATTTTATGACTGCAGTTTGAATTTTCTTAGCAAAAATACTTGCCCACGTCACACAACTGGAATTTGAAGTTGCATTTGAACTCAGTTCTCTTTGATTGCAGGCCCATGGCTCTATCTACTGCACTACATACCTGCTCCATTTAGTAGCGTGAAAAGGATATATTATGATATTGTGAAAAGAGCACTGGCTCCAAGTCTGAGGAAGGATATTTGTGCTGATGGATACTAGCTGTCTGATCAAGCCACTTAATCTCTTTGTGCTTCAATTTTCTCATCTGTAAAATTAGGGAATTGTACTAGATAGCCTCAAAAATTCTTTTTAGGATTAAATCTATAACACAAAATCATTCACAGTGGATAGAGTACTTGCCCTGAAGTGAGGAAAACTCATTTTTCTGACCTCAAATATGATTTCTGACACTAGCTGTGTGACCCTGGACAAGTTATTTAACCCTAAAAGTCTCAGTTTCCTCCTCTGCAAAATGGGCCAGAGAAGGAAATGGCAAACCACTCCAGTATCTTTGCCAAGAAAAGCCTAAATAGGGTCAGAAAGAGACGGACATGACTAAAAAACAACTGAATAACACCAGAAAATATACTTGTCAATGATGAACCTATTTTTTCATCTCCACAACTTTCATCCATAATGTAATATTTTCTTTTTCTTTTTTTCAGAGAAATATTTGATGGTTTTCCATCCAGCTTAAATAAGATAGGAGGAGTCCAACCCTAAACGAATTGTGTTATGAAGAAACAACTAGCTCCCATAGTGATGGGAGCTCCATATGAATGGGAAAAAAAATCACCATCCAACTTATCAGCATGCTGCTTAAGATAAAAATTATCCTCACACAGAGTGAGGGAAGATGAGAATTTTGTTCTTAAAGAGTTATCAGTTTTTAGGGTTCAATGAATAAGCTGATTACCAATTATGAGTTCAGGTTTCTACATTCCCTTTGAAATCTCCAGAAGTATAACAAATTGAACGCAAGATTAAATGAGCTAAGAGCACATTTGAAAAAGAAAATTTGGAGAAGAATTTGCTTGTGAGTCAAATCTTCAGACACAGAAGTGATGGCAGCAACCAAAGGCAACTCAGAGATGTCAGATGGTGAATGGCTAGGTTCTGGTGAGCAGTACATGGTCCCTTCAGTTTCTAAAAGCTAATGAATAATGTGTCACCTATGGGCAAGGAAGGTGAGTGAGTGAGGATCTATGGGCTCTGATTCAATTTCTAGCAAACCCCAAGATAAAACATATGGAGCATTTTTAAGAAAAGAAAGCTCATTGAGGTCTGGTAAAAAGCCATCTAAAGTGTCAGGGCTGTTTACTGGTAGCTTTGAGGAAGACATCTTCTGTTTCCAGGTTTTCTTGAATTTTTTTCAAATCCCATTTAAATCCCACCTTCTGTAAGAAGCCTTTCTTAGTAGCTTCCCTTTGAGCTTATCTCTAATATTTTATGTATAAAACTTGACTGTACAAGTTTTTTCCACTTGTCTCTCCCATTAGAAGGTAGGATAGGTGTGTGTGTGTGTGTGTGTGTGCGCACACACACACATGTGTATAGAGCATTCTTTCCATCCTACATTTAACTCATCCTGCTTTTAACTTATAATGGGCACTTAAAGAAGTCTTCTTGACTGTCAATAAATAGCAAATTGGTTGTTGTTGATAACTGATATCCTTGTTGTGCTTTCATAGCAATAGCAATCCGACCACTTGTCATTGTAAATTCTGAGAATACCTAGATGGCACAATGGATAGAATGCCAGGTGAGGAGTCAGGGAAATACATCTATCTGAGTTGAAATCTGATCTCAGACACTTAGTAGTTGTGTGATCCTAAGCAAGTCACTTAACTCTACCTCAATTCACTCATCTGCAAAAGGAACTGGAGAAGAAAATGACAAAACAGTTCAGTATCTTTGTCAAGAAAACTCCAAATGGGGTCACAAAGAGTTGGACAGGACTGAAAATTTTTAACTTATGACTCTTTGTGCCTAAGAGAAGCTGATAATAGCTAGTATTTATAGAGCACTTCCAGGTTTAGTGTCAATGGTAAAATCTGAAGCCAGGTCTTACGGGTTTCAGTCTAGAGTTTTAGCCACTACACCTGAAGGCTTCATATAATTAAAGACCATTATAAATTGTAAACTGTATAGGTTATCTAGGAAAAAAATCTATATAAGGTACTCACTATAACAAAATGAATTAACCTCTCTGTTCAACTGGAAAAAAAGAAATAAACAGGATTTTGGATTATTTATCATTAATAATACTATGCAACCATGTCAATAAGTCATTTCTTGTCTAAGCACCTGCTACAAATTTATGCTACAACGTGCTTATTTCCCTCTATAATTTCATTAACAAGTATATGCATATTCAAGCATACATCCTTTAACAGTATTGCACGGTTTAGGAAAATGGAACCTTTGGGTGAGTCCTTAAAAACCTCTTAGAATTGCTTAAGGGAATTAAGCTTGAAATGCTAAGATCAGACACTAACATAGTCTAATAGAACAAAATAACATTTGCTTTGTGTTCATGGAACTATGAGTGCTGTGGGTACTACAAGAGGCTCTCTTAATAATGAAAGGTCCCATGAGAAATCTAAATCTGAACCTAAAATCAAGGGCTGGCCTATTCTCTTTGTTACTGAATATAATCAGCAGTTACCCTGAATTCTGACTGCTTTTCCTTCTGTTGTAATATGCTTAATCTCTCTGGTGATTCAAACTTTATGAATTATGATTAGTAAGGACTCTGGAGCTTGTGAAGTATTGCTGGTGCCTTTCAGAATTACTTCAAGCTTCTGAAAGCTGCAATTAGTTAAATATACTCTAAGTAAATGTCACCTTGTTCCTTTTTTGGAAAGATGTAGGAAGAGAAAAAAGAGGAAAAAGTACTTATCTGAGATAGTTAAGGCTATTTTTTTATCTTATTCTACCATCTTATCACACTGTCAAGGGTCTGTTACATTTGTTTATTTCCAGCTTTCAAAAGGATACCAATGATATGGGAAGGGGTGATTGTATGTTAGCTGCTTTTTATAACAGCAGAGCAATAACCTCCCAAAGTGGGTGTGAATCCCTTCTGAGTGGCAGATCTTTGACTTTAGCAGATCAAATAACAGCTTTATAGTCTGGTTACTAGGGACTCTTCACTTTCAAAAGTGTGAGCAGGCTGCTCAAATCCCTCCATATTTGAGATTTTCTTTATAAAAAGCTGAGTCTCAATATTATCAGTTAGGAAATGAGGTCTGGGAACTCTTCTTGTCTGAATGGCTCAATACTGGAATGTTAATTGCCTGTGATACCTAAAGAAGCCTGTCAGTCACATAGTAGAAATCCTTTCTGCTAGAAAGGGAAATCAGAGAATAGCATAGAGGCTAGCTAGGTCAATCCATACCTGGATAGAATTCCCTCTAAAACACATATGATGAATAAAATGGAACCCACCAATTACTGAATCACTCTATTCCACTTCTGGATAGCTAAGTAGTTTTTTCTTTACATTGGTCTGCACAGGAACAAGACTATAGGAAGAAAAGAACAGGAAGATGTAGATATGGATAAGTTATCCATGTTATTAGAAGAAATAATATCTACATGGATGAGATCATATGGTATATCCATTGGAATATTGTAGCTGAAATCTGTTTCCCATCTACCAAGTACTTTTGGTTCTGTGCTCTGGAGCCAGCTGGGACAAAGTTTAAGCCTACTCCCACCTGACAATCCTAGGAAGCTCTAAAAGAATTTTTTTCCTATCTATCTTCCATGTGTCACACAGATGATCATAAGTCTCAAATGGCAGCAGCTCATTCTGATCCCATGACTGCATAATTCCATGTGGCTTCCTGACTCCAGTGGCTGCTGGACTACAGGTCATTGTCAAGCCTCTTAGACTGTGAAACTTGAGGCCCCAAATCCAGAAGTTACTTAAGGGGTTCTATAGAAGTAAATCAGGTCATCAGGTTTAGAGATATTGATAAAGCATTTATTAAGTGCTTACTGTGTGCCAGGTATTGTGTTAAATCAAATATAAGAAAGCAAGATAGTCCCTATCCCCAAGGACCTTATTTTTTTTTTCCAAATTCAATTTTATTTTTAGTTCCAAATTTACTTTCTGCCTCCTTCCCACAGACATTCAGAAGACAAAAATACCAAAAATATATACAGTCACATCAAACAAATTTCTGAATAAACTGAGAGAAAGAAGAAAGGAAGGGAGGGAGAGAGGGGAGTCATGCGGGAAGGAAGAAAAGAAAGAAAAAAGAAAAGGAGGGAAAGAGAAAGAAGATAAAAAAAGGAAAATAAGAAAATATGCTTTGATCTATACCCTAAATCTATCAGTTCTCTATCTGAAGGTAGACGGCATTTTTCATCATTGTGTTGATCAGAATTTCTAATTTTTTTCAGAATTAATTTTCTTTACAATATTGATATTATTGTATAAAGTATTCTACTCTGTTCATTCACTTCTCCCTACACCATTTCATACCAACCTTTCCACCTGTTTTCTGAAACCACCTCCTTCATCATTTCTTATAGTACCATAGTATTCTATCACAATCATATACCATAATTTGTTTAGGTTCTTCAACAGATGAGTATTTCCCTGGATTCTAAATCTTGCTGACATAAGAAGAGCTGCTATAAATATTTTTCTACATATGGCTCTTTTTCATCTTTCTTTGATCTCTTTGGGGCATAGATCTAGCAGAAGTATCTCTGGGTCAAAAGGCATGCACAGCTTAACAGCTCTTTGGGCATGGTTCTAAAAATCTTTCCAGAATCGTGGGATCCCTGAAGAAAGTTATATTCCAATAGGGAAAGACCACAGCAAATGGGACAGAAAGGGAAGAGTGGTACTTATGAGGGAGCAGTGTAGCAGGGGTAGAGAGGAGGGTCAATATGAAAGGGAAGAGGGCCCCAGGGAGGAGGCTTCTCAGGGGGATGATGTGGCAGAGAGGAGGGAGAGAAGAATTCTGTGAGTGAGGTAATAAGGCATGGCTGAATTCCTTTGAAAGATGTTAATCTGAGAATGGAATGTGAAAAGCAGACCAACTCATGAGACAAGGGAGTTCATCTCTTCAGCATGTCCTTCCAGTCCTATATATGTTTGATAAAAATGGAAAGGAGAGTGACTACATATTTAAAGTAACAAGATTTCAATCTGGTTCTCATATCAGATTATTTACTCCAGAAACTGTTGGCTCTTCTTTACTGAAGCTGATCCAAGTTAAATCGAGATGACTTGTATTTTTACTAAACTGAAAACTTGTGTCCCAGGAGGAAGAGATTGGGAACTACTACACTGTTAAGGTTGTGTCCTGCACTTGGAGACAAGAAAAACCTGGATTCCACCTCCTGCCTCTGGCACTCTGGCTATTAGATTCTGGACAAGTCGGTAAATCTTTCTGAGTGACACTTTCCTCATCTGTAAATGGGAGTAATATCATTGAGGTCCTAATGAGATAATGTATTTAAAGTGAAGCATTATATAAGTTACTTAACATTAATAATGATATAAATTATTTAATATGATCAGTTTTAGAAAAATAGACTATTGTATGTTTTCTGGAATGAACATTCTCACTCACTTATGCATTCATTCATTTATTTTTTCTTTCTTCTCCTTTGGTCTCTCCATCTCTCTCTCTGTCTCTCTGTCTCTCTCTCTGTCTCTCTCTGTCTCTCTCTCTGTCTCTCTGTCTGTTTCTCTCTCTCTCTGTCTCTATCTCTCTCTTTCTCTCTCTCTCTCTCTCTGTCTCTGTCTCTCTCTGTCTCTCTCTCTGTCTCTCTCTGTCTCTCTCTCTGTCTCTCTGTCTGTTTCTCTCTCTCTTTCTCTCTCTCTCTGTCTCTATCTCTCTCTTTCTCTCTCTCTCTCTCTCTCCTCTCTCTCTCTCTCTCTCTCTCTCTCTCTCTCTCTCTCTCTGTCTCTCTCTCTGTCTCTCTCTCTCTCACACAATGAAAATTTTGGGTTTAGTATCTAGTGGTTTTTTAAGTTTCTGTGATGGTTAGGAACCCATATTTCAGATGTCTCTTGAGAGAGTGACAACCTTATAAATAATCCCTTTCACCACATGAGCATTTACAGAAAGGTCCTCATGCAAATGACCTTCTCCCCAAAGGCAGTTAACTCCATTTCAAGGGATGGCCTCTGTGTGAACTGCCATGATTATTCCCAGAAGAGCAATCCTGGTTCATGGAACCATGAAAATGGTTATGAATAGCCCCCTAGTGACTGAGAAAGTTCATACGGCTTCCCAAGGTGCCCACCTCACATCTCAGGTAAGTGAAAGCATCTAGTTGATTTTTCAGGGGAAAGTGTTAGAAGGTAGAAACTGCCACAGGCAGCTGATAATCATCCTAACAGCACTAGAACTGTTGATTTTCCAGTCCTTCTTTCTCATCACTAACGGTTATTCTGTCTTAAGAAAAGCCCAACAGAAAAAGCCAATATAAACAGATGCTACTTAAATAGGGCCTTATGGATTAGCAAGCATTTTTTATCCATTATGCTATTTGTTCTTCACACAACCCTATGAGATAAGTAGTGCAGATATTGTTATTCCCATTTTACTAATAAAGAAACTGAGATACAGAGAAATTAAGTACCTTTTCCCAGCGTTGTGGAGTCAATAAAAAACAGATTCAAGAGCCAAAACCAGCTCTTAAAATTAGGTCATTTTACTACATCACAGCTGCCCAGGATGTAGAATACAGGCTATGCAATATAAAATATGAAGTAAGCATATTCAAGACATTGTCAAGCCACATACATAATATGATTTCTAAGATATATATATAATATTTAATATTCATATTTAAATTTAATATTCACATATTTCAATGTAAATATTTAAATATTTTAAATTTAAATAATAGATTATGTATTTGCATATGTGTGTGTATACACACACATACACATGCAGTTAATGATGAAGATATTTTAGTAACTAAAACTTTCCTTTATCTCTCAGAGGCACATAATTTAAATAGGGGCCTAGCTTCAGAACCAAAAACTCTGGATAATTGGCTAACTAACTGATAATTAATTCCTGTGTGACTTTAGGTGCCTCATTTAACCTCTCTGGGTCTCAATTTTCTTAATCTGAAAAATAAAGGAGGTGTACAATTATATTAAATAGATGACACTTTCATGGCAAAATAACAATCGGAAAAAAGAATAACAAAATCCATGAGAGGTAAAGGAAAGTTTTAGTTATTAAATAGCTAGGAAAATATAAAAAATATGTTAGGGTCCTCAGAGGCCATCGAGTGTAATCACCTCACTTTACTGGTGAAGAAACTACTGACTGCAGTAGTTAGGAACTCAAGATTGAATAGGTAGTGAGCATCAGTTCTTTACCAGACCCAGTATTCTTCCCAAGTCAGAAGCAGTATTTAGATTCACTTAAATCCAAGTCCAATATTCCATCATTTTGTGAAAATGATGTCAGATCCAAAGAGATAATATGTAGAAAGTAAAGGACCACAGGAACCTTAAAGTGTCATATAAATATGAATTATGAAAGGGTCCAAAGTTTTCAGATAGAACCAGGCATCTGAAGCAGAAGTTTCGAGGGACTGCAATGTTAGGCTGAAGATTTTATTCTTTAGGCAGAAAGTACTGCTTTTGAGCCATCTGTTAAGATGACTCAGTTAGGGCTTTTTGAAAATTAAGCTGGTGGTGGGTAACATGTAGGAAAGATTGGAGGCAGGACCCAGAGGGGGGAAGCTAATTAGTAGACTACAGTCATGGGGTAATAAAGAGATGAATAAGAGTCATGAAAGTGGAAATGTAAAATAAAGAATGGGTAGAAGAAAATTAGGTTTAGGAAAGAAAAAAGGTAGATGAAGCTTAAAAAACCTTTGAGGTTTTGAGCCTGGACTATTGAAAGAATGGTGGTTCCATGGCTGTAAATAAAGATATTAAGAAGCTTTGAATGCCTTTTTTAATGATAGCTTTTTATCTCCTGGCTGTTTGAAAAGGGGAACAATTATTCAGATCACAGATGAGGCCATAGATTTGCTTCATTTTATAGATGAAGGAATTGTACCCCTACAGAATGACCTCTAGCACAATGGGTAAATTCTTTATGAAAGATTTATGGGAGAACATGAAGAAGCATCTCATAAGATAAGAAATCTTGGAAAAAGAAATTTCACTAGACTTGGAATGGAAAGTACCATCTATACATACATACATATATATATATATGGAGAGAGAGAGAGAGAGACAGAGACAGAGAGAGAGAGAGAGAGAGAGAGACAGAGAGAGAGAGAGAAAGAGAGAGAGAGAGAGAGAGAGAGACAGAGAGAGACAGAGAGAGAGAGAGAAAACACTAGGGAAATAAGAAGTCTGAATGGGGCTTAAACCATGATATTTTCACTTTTTTGCTTGTTTTTTCTTTCCCATTTCATATGATTTTTCTTGCTTAGCACGACAAATATGGAAATATGTGTAGAACAATTGCATACATTTAACCTATTGCTTGCTGTGTTTGGAAGGGAGTAAAGGAGGAAAAGAGGAAAAAAAATTAGAACACAAAGTTTTGCAAAGGTGAATATTTAAAACTATCTTTGCATATATTTGAAAAAATAAAATATTAAATAAAAAGAATTTGGGTGCTAAAAAAATAAATCTTGGAAGGGTTATAATCTTTAAGATAAAGGAAATACCCAAATTAATGAGATCACAGGCCCATCAGAGTAATAATTAGTCCCTAACATGAATCTCCTATTCCAATGAGTCTTATCTTGATTGAACATTCCATGTCAAGTATGAACTGTGAACTATTGACTAGACAATATTCTCAACTCAGGATTCACTGACCTGCGTACTGCCGTTTGTTAAAACTATCTCTACCTTTTTTTTTAACTTGGATGAAGTTCAATCTATTTTTTGATGTGTATTCCATTACTCCTTCTGCACTAACCTCTCCCACTTTTTAACTTTCATAGCACTTCCTATGTGATTTAGTCATTTTATTTAGTCATATATTAACTCACATGGTTATTTCATTGTTTTCCTCCTATATGTCTTGTCTCAATTACATTCTTAGCTCCTGGAAGGCATTATATTTTTCTTGCAATATATTTGCATGGCACAGAATAATGTATAGAATAAGCTGCTCAGTAAACATTTGTTGTCTATATCAGACATAAAGGGAAATTGGGAGCATGGGTGGTAAAATAAAACTGGAAAAGAATGTGACTGTAATTATCAAGAAGAAGAGAAAATGCTTCCAGTAAGTAACCAGAAAATTATACAAAGTATCATAACCTCATTCCTAAAGAAAACTGGTGCAATTCATAGAATCAAAAGGTTCAAAAGATATTTCTGACCCATTGGACAAACCATTAGATAAAACCACGCTTACTGTCATAAGCCTGGATACGATTTCTAACAGGAATACTACAGAAAACAGGAAAAGAACAAAAAAGGATGGTCAAAGATGTCAATGACCTTGTAAATATATAAAAGAACATGAAAATCCAGCCTGAGACATTTACTGGCTGTGTGACTCTGGAGAAGTCCCTTCACCCTGCCTTAGGTTCCTCACCTGTAAAATGAGCTGGAGATGGAAATGGCAAACTACTCCAGTCTATTTGCCTAGAAAACCTCCAAATGGGGTCACAGAGAATTGGACACGACTAAACAGCTGAACAACAACAAAACAGAGGAATAAACCTAGAAATTCTAGGATCTTCCCCAAACTGTAACACTTTAACCTGAATACCTTTATCTTCTTCCTGTCAAAATATCAATTTGCAGCCACAATGTCAAGTTTAAGAAGTTTCTAAGAGTTTCTATTTTTATCGATTGTCAAGAGATTACATGAGAGGGGGAGGGAGATTGATGTCCCCATCAATGCTACAGGGAGCAGTTTGCTGCCTTCATATCCCTACAGGTAAACTGCTGAGCCTACCTGATTATGCTGACATTACCATAGAGGTATAAGACACCTTCCATAGTAGAGAGATTTTAGAGAGAAGCCAAGAAAGAGTGAAAGTAGCCCAGTTTAATGATTATGAGTCTTCACTTACCAAATTATGATTTGGAAAGCTTATATATGTTTTTATAAAAGGAAGAGAACTGAGAACAATCTGTGAGATAAAACTGAAAGATAGAAGCCACTGATCTATACAGTACTTCAAAAATATTTCTAATTTGGGTAAAAACAGGTTTGAGGGTTAATTAGAAAGCAAAACATCAATTAACTTTCTGGTATGTGTTGCTATTTTCAATAATAAAGTGCCAAGTTTTAGAGTGATTGATGAGCAAAAGCATTGGATTGAGAACCATTCTTATATTATTAACATTCTGAAGGATTTCATTCCAATAAACTCAAGCTAAGGGGGGAAAACAACAAAAACAAATGCGACTGAATTCCACATTTAGTAATGAAAACCAATAGTTACTTCTGGCTTATTTTATAGAAATCCAATTAGCTCTTAGAAGTAAGAGGAACAGTTGGCCATAGAGTTAGGAGAATGAACTTTTAAAAAGATAACAATGCTACAAAATACTTTTTTCTGAACCTTGAATGTTGCTTTGATTTTCAAATTTTATTTCATGGATCCAACTGGAAATTTTTAGATATGCTTATAGTCTTAAATTATGTATATACATATATTTATACACATACAAATATGCACAATAACAGCTTTTTTCCACCATCTCTAAGGATTCCACATAGAGATGAGGACTAAATGAAAAATAACTTTTCTTAGAATAATATTAATAGCCATAATGATGCCTTACATTGTACAGCAATTTATTTATTTTTTTTAAACTTGTATTTGACTTTTTGTTTCTTCACAAAATCATAGAGGAATTAACTTTCGAGATGAACTAATTTGTCTTTTTTTTTTTTAACATTCCTGACAAGAAATTTCTGACAAGAAATTACTCAAACATACCTCCTCTCTCATGAAGTGGGAATGGGTCCCACATAGCAATAACATGAAAGGGATAGAGGGTATAAACCTGTCAAGCCAGGAAACCTTGCTTGAAATTTAGGGCTGCCTATTTGCTGTGACACAGACTTTGGCCACTTACTCACCCTTTTAGTGACCTAGGGGGCTGTCTCTAAGACTTAAGTTTCAGAGAAGGTGTTTCCCCAAATCAGATGCCCTGTAGATAGTCCTAATGGATGGTAAATGAAATTCATATGAATATGGCTCTTCAGACTCATATAAAGTAAGGAAGTGACAGCTATAGAATTAAGACTACATTTGGTACTACCTATATTGAATGATGCTTTTAATGTAAAAAAAAAAAAAAAACACAGTAAAGACTAGTGCATAACATAGTAGGTCCTGTTGACCTATTTGCCTTAAGCCTTTTAGATTTGGAGACCCTTTTCTGGGAAATTGGGAAAAATCCACTTCAACATATTTCTACCACTGACCCAACTAGGATTCTGTGAAGATCAATTGTGTGAATTGCTAGAAAACATTATCTTAAAAGTTGTCATTTTCAAATACTTTCATATTTCTGTAAAAATACAGAGTCTAGATTTGCTTCACAGATTCTTGTCTATAAGAGATCTTAGAAGTTGTGTATTCTAAGCAATATCAAGCTCCATTCCAAGCCAAATATCAATCTATCAAATAGAAATGGGGACCACTAATCTGTAAATAATTATTCCTGTTGCATATTCTATACTGACTTAGCTTTAAAATTCAGTGTTATCTGTGTTTTACTATATTTTTATTTGTTGACTATTTCTGAGTTAGCTGCACTGGAAATGTTGCAGGATTCATGTTTGATACCTTTGGTCTGAGCCAACACTACTATTTTTTTTTAAATGAGGAAGCAGGGAAGCAAGAGTTATAGTATATACAACATGTTAACTGTCAGAGGACTTGGCTGACTGCAAGTCACTTTACTCTCCTTCGGACTCGGTTTCCTCATCTGCAAAATGAGAAGACATCTAAGTGTTATGGGTGATAACCCAGGGAATAGGCCTGGATTTGAATTCCAGTAGGCTAATTCTAAGTCCAGCATTCTTTCTCCATGCTGTACTTTCTCTCTGGATAAGAACTACCCTATTACTTAGTTCCATTTCTGGAAGACTGGGCTGAGAAAATGAGTAGATGTGTGAAAACTGAGTAATAGTTTTCTCAGGAGCTCATTTGCACTCATCCAGGGGCTGGTTTGGCTCCAGCAAAGGCCAGATGAGTGTAGAATGGGGTCAGTGAAAGCAGCAACTAGTTATAGCCTCCCTTCCTGGTCCCCTGAAGGCATAGGCTGGCGGGTCCAGAGAAAGCATCCTCTGTCCATGTGGAAGAAAAAACATTTGTCTCTCTTGGGCATATAGGCTTCCTTGCTTTTATCACTTTGACTAAATTGCTCCAGAGAAACTGAGATGCACATTTTAAAGTAACTCATTTCTACTATGTGCATTTAGTAAATGTAGGGACTGATATATATGTGAAGGTTTCTTGTTTTATGCAGGGTTCTGCCTTTTCTTCCACTCAGGGGACTTTCTTCGAGCAGGTGCCTATTAGCCAATATGGGCTCCATGCGCAGGTTCTTTCTCCCTGCCAGAGTTAATCCTTCTCTTCCGAACGGGGCCAGAGGTGGACCTTCTTTCCCTGAGCAATCTCTGCCATTGGGGAGTGATTGTGTCAGTTGGCCGAGCTAGGCTGGCTCATATTGAAATGAAGCAGTCAAGTCTGGTCATCCATCTGTGTGTGGTCCCAAAGGACTCGGAGGCACTCTGGTCCGGGAGGGGTCTGAACACTGTCACAGGCAGGAGAGCCCAAGGCAGTAGTGGAGATAAGGGGAAAGGAGTGACAGCTTCATGAAACATCCTGCTGTTGGTCTCCTGGGACGCTGAAGCTGTCAGCTCCAAGACTAACCTTACCTTTGCCGACAGAGAGAACTCCCTGCCAGTTATTTTGAGAGATGCAGAGAAAAAACCACTTCTCTTACCCCCTCTCCATCTCCACCCAAATCCTCAAATAATTACCATTCATTATTTGCCACTGAATTTGTCATTGTAGTAGAATGACAAGAGCTCTGAATCTGTAATCTAAAGGTCCAGATTTGCATATTGTTAGTATTACTTCCTTAGGGTTAGAGTTAGGGTAGGGTTGTCCTACCTGCCTGTAACCTTATATGATCAATCAATCAATCAACTAGCATTAAACATCTCAGTTATAAAGAATGCAAAAATCCCTATTCTCAAAGAACTTACATTTTGTCAGGGGAGATGCATACATATGTCAGGATAGAATAATGAGAAATAAATACAGAGTAATTAGAGAAGGAGGGTATTAGCAGTGAGAGTGGGTATTAGGAAGAGTTTAATGTAGAAGGTCGTGCTCAGCTAAGTCTGAAAGGAAAAAAAAGGATTCTACTAGATAGAAGTGAAAAGAGAGTGCACATGGTAGGCAGGCGTGGAGGGTGGCCAGTATAAGATAGACTGGAGACTGCAGAAGATAGGAGACTCAATTCTGTCCTGAGGAATAAGGAGAAAGCAAGTTGAGCTGTACCACAAAGTAGAGGAAGGGGACCAATATATCAGGAACTGGCAAAGATGGGGATGAGTCATTCAATTCTCTGGAGCTTTTATTGCCTCGTATATAAAATGAAGGGGTTGGACTAAATAGTTTCTAAGGTTCCTTATAACTCTAACTTCTATGATCTTCTATGATGCATGTCTATTTTAGATTCCACTAAAAATGATTTAGCATACAAAAGATTTCATTTTAAAAGTAGTTCACTAAAAATAAAAATAGTTGACTCAGGCTGTAGACTCAAAAGATAATATTAAATCAAGACTCTAGTGCATACTTAGTTCTATGCATGGTAGAATGCACAATGGCTTACACTCCGACTCCAGCCTACATTTCCAGGCTTGTGGTACATTACTCACATTCATACATTGTATAGTCAAGCTTTCTTGCTGCTCTTCACACATGAATTCATAGATTTCAATATTCTCAGAAAGTCTACAATAGCCTGACTGTGACTCCATTTGGGGAGAGGGGTACTGGGAGAAAGGAGGTATATGAGGGTGCAGATATTTCCTTCTATATTTTTGGCAAAAAGAAAATATAAAATCCAAGAAGCCATTAAGAACTTTTCATGTTCTTTTGAGTGTAGAAATATGTATAGAAGAATTATATATGTTTAACATATTTGGATTACTTGCTGTTTAGGAAAGGGGTGGAGGGAAGGGAAGGAGAAAAAATTTGGAACACAAGGTTTTGCAAGGGGGAATATTCATAATTATTTATGCATACATTTTGAAAATAAAAAAAAAACTTTATAAAAAAAGAATTCATGAAAACACATCCAGGGTACATTGCTGGCTTTAGTATTCATCAAGACTTATGTTGTAAATGAAATGAAATAATATTTGCTCCTGAATATAGTAGATGCTTAATAAATGCATATTCCTTTTTCTTTTTCATTTCACATCTTTCTCAATAGCAAGAACATATGATAATAGCTGATGCTAATAATAAGGACCATGAACTATTAATAACAGGTTAAATTAAATTCAACCTCACCTTTATAATGGGAATGGAAGAAAAGTTTTAGATTTTAGAAAGATTGCTATATATGTGCAAAACTTAAAGACTATCTTTAAAATAGTTAATCTTCACCTAGCTGAAACATTCAGCAAATACAGAAGGACTCATTCCCAGGAGAGTATATTTACCATATTTGAAAAGTGTGAGAATTAGCTAGAAGACATCTATTCCCTTACAGATCTGTAAGAGAGACCTAGATTCCTAGTGCAAGTCTGAACAGGCCTGCTGAGCTAGATGCTCAACATGATGGAAGGGTATGACAGGAAGTTGCTATATCCTCGGAACTTGTATATTTTCAAAGTGTTAATCAAGGATTAAAATGGGAAAAAAGAATTTCTGTTTTATAGGAAAGTGTCAGAATTCTGATCCTGCAGCTTATATTAGATTAGCAAGCCTACTTAGGTATCCTGATTAAAAAGTAATCACTCAAATTGACTTAGACTAGAATAAGCAAAATTTCAGCTAAAAACTGAACTTCAACTAAAGCAACAGACTGTATTATTGTCAAAAAGTGAGCTTTAAAAAACATCTCAGTACACACACACACACACACACACACACACATAAACATGTGCCCACCTTTTATCTTTATAGAATCACTGGAGAGAAGGATCCATTAAAGGAAGACTTATCTAGAATCAGACATTTTTCCCTCTCTGCTAAAACTTGGAAACAGTCATTTAATTTTGCTACTTTAACACTGGTACTTATGTTTACAGAAATGCCTGAAGATAAAAAAAATGTGTGGGAGGTTTGGAAGAGTATAATATAAGTGTTCTGAGATCTAAGCTTGACTCCAAAGTGAATTTATAAAGTTAAATTGTGAGGATTTTCTAAAATATAACTTGTGTGATTAATATTTGTCAAGAACCAATGAAGTCAGACTTAGTTTCTTAGTTTTAGATCTAAAATAGTATTTGAGTTTGCAAAAGCATATATTTCTTAGAGATTACTTAGTTTGACTCATTCATTTACACCCAAGTCAACTAAGTGAGATCTGGAAATGTGCAGTGACAAGATCTCAGTTCCCTCTGGTCATCCTTGTTCCATCTCCTAAATATGGGTACATGTTAGTGGTCTGGTTTTTCTTCTCTCTCTGGACTTTTCCTTCAAGGTGCTCATTGCTTTTCATAATCTCTATCAACTCTTTGGATGTGATTCCAAGCTTTTTATGTATACCCCAGTATGTCTTTTGAACTACAGTTTTTTATTGTTAACTACCTATTGAGTTAGATGAGATCTTGAAGTCCATAGACTAGAAATCCTAGTTCTACCATTTACTAGCCATGTGAGCTTGGACTCGATACCACTGGGTCTTAGTTACAGAATCATAAATTAGAGTTGAAAGGGATCATAGAAAATACAAAGTACAAATTCTCATTTTACAGGATAAGAAATTGTGCCTAAGAGAGATTAAATGTCTTGGCCAGGGTTACACAAATGGTATGTGTTTGAGTCAGGATTCCAACTAAGGTCATTTTTTACTCCAAGTCCAGCACTTTACCCAAAATGACACCCAGTTGTATAAATATTCTTACTTCACAAGATTGTTTTGATGTAAATAAATCACAAACTCTGAAATGTATAAAAGTATTATTGTTGCTGTAGCAGGTGTTGGGCCAATGGAACCTAACAACAAAGTATGATACTGAATCCTTATAAAGACATTGTAAATTCCTATACAAAAAAGAGAAAAAGAGCAAATTCTAGCAATTGGTCCCAGAAAGAGATAAGAAAAAAGGGATAAATTAACAGAAATGAGAAAATATTACTCTTTCCAAAAAGCATAATAGTATATATCCTTTTTATTCATCAGGGCTTATTAATCTTTTTGTGGGTGTGCCATGAAATTCTATGGGCAAAGTGGTGAAGCCTATGGAGTCCTTTTCAGAATAATGTTTTTAATTACACAAAATACATATGAATAACAAAGGAAACCAATTATACTGAAAAACAGTTGTTAAAATATTTTTATTTAAAACAATTCTAGGACCTCAAGTTAAGAACCCCTGCTATATACATAAATATCTTGGTCTTTGTTAATAATGGAATTCTCTCTCACTAAAACTTCCCATTCCTAAATTTTGTAGAGTTTTCCTCACAACCCTACTCCCATAGGAATATATGAAGCCGAAAGAATATAAATTTTAAACCAGAAGGGACTATAGAAATTATTTAGGATTTGGTTTAGTAGCTTAATTAATTAAAATTTAATTAAAAGTTTAATAATCCTTGATCAATAGAAAGGATATGTACTATTATATCCCAGATTTGCCACAGGCAGATCACTTCATTGGACCTCCATTGCTTCCCATCTTTTCTCTACTTTTGGTGATCTACAGTTTTTTCAATTATCACCTCTTGTATCAGCATCTTCAGGTCTTCTTCTGTGAGGTTTAATTTTATAATGGAAATCAAGGGGGGAATTGATTTACTTTATAAAAGTTAACTTTGCTGGAACTTCTCTCTTACATAAAGTGAAGGATCTCTATATTGCAATTTTAAAGCATTATTATAGAGGTAGGACTAATAGAGGTCATGTAGACCAATTCTTCCGGTACAGAGATGAGGAAACTAAAACCTAAAAAATTTAAAGGATTTGACCAAGATTCATGAATAATAAATATGAAAGATTGTATTTGAACCCAATCCTCTGGCTCCAGTCACTGTTCTTGCTGCTATATTCCTCTAATAATTCCTCTATGGAATTAACTTCAAATGTAATTTTGGTTGGCAATTGTTCTCTAGTGCTTAAAGATCTGGGGAAAATGAACTCATAGACTCAAAGAACCATAGAATTCAAACATTAGAAAGGAACAAAGAAATCATTTAGGTCAATCTCCCACTCACTGGAGGAATTCATTCCATGATAGCTTGTTATCATCTCACATTTTAGAGAAGATCCTTACATTTATAGTTTTTCCAACTGTGTTATTTTCTATTTGAACTTCATAGCTTCCATGTGGGGTAGTGTGACCCACAATTTCACTTCAGAGTTGCCATGTGAGGTAGGCAGCTCAAATATTATTTTCATGTTAGAGATGATACCATTTATAAGAGAGGCTGGCTGTAAATTTCCCAAAGTCATATATTAAGTTAGTGTTAGATCCAAATTTGGCATTCAGGTCTTCCAGGGGTTTTTAGCTTGTGTGTTCTTTCCATTGTATCACATTGTAAATACACTGTCACCAATAAGATGAATGAGTCTTTTTATGGGGTAAAAAGTGAGAGAGTGTGGTTTGTGAGGAGGTGAAGGCATGGGTGAAAAGTAGTATCTTTCTCCTCTTTTGCCTCTTTCTCACATAATGAAGTGGTCTTACTCCTTGCCAAGGGTAACCCCTCTACTTGTTCAAGCAATCACATTTCATTCTGTTTCCTCTCCTGACACACTTATTTTCAATCTCTCATTTTTTTACTGGTTAATTTCCAATTGCCTACATACATGCCCATCTCTTCCCTATTCTGAAAAATTCCTCATTTAATCCTTCAAAGTATACTAAGTATCATCCTGTATCTCTTCTGCACTTTGTAGCTAAACTCCTCAAAAAAGCCATCTACAATAGGTACCCCACTTTCTCTTCTCTGACTCTTTTTAACCATTTACCATTTAACTCCTAGCCTTATCATTCCACTGAAACTGCTCTCTGCGAAGTTACTAATAATTTCTTATCTGCCAAATCCAATGGCTTTTTCTCTATATTCATTCTCTTTCTCTCTATAACCTATAACACTGTTGCTCACTCCCTGATATTCTTTTTCTCCCTAATATTTGGACACTATCTTTTGGCTTTCTTCCTACCTAACATCCTCTTTGTCTGTTTTCTGGATCTTCCTCCAAATCACACCCTTTAACTATAAATGTCCTCCTTTAGGGTTCTATTCTGGATCCTCTTCTGTTATTCTATTTGATGATCTCATAAATTCCCATGGATTTTACTTATAATCTCTATGCTGATGATTCTCAAGTCAACCCAATCTCTCTGCTGACCCACAGTTTCACATATCTCCAACAAATTTTTAGACATCTTGAACTGGATGTCCAGTAGATACCTTAAACTCATTGCATCCAAAATGGAACCCGTTACTTTTCCCAAACTCTTCCCAACTCCTACCTTCCCTATTACTATAAAGGACATCACCATTCTCTTAGTGACTCAATCTTACAACTTGGGAGTCACCCTGGACTGCTCTCTCACCCTCCTCATCCACTTCAGGACAGACAGCTCCTGTAGTTATGAGTGCACATTCCTCTGTCATTTCTCTACTTCTAGGGCAATCTGTCATCTGAAGTCATACTCGTTTAACCAAACTCTGTCTCTTGCCATTAATGAAGCCTGCTTGTCATCCTGGTGGATACGATGACATTCAGATTCTCTTCTATCTCCACACATGTAATTCTCCTTTTTTCTTCTTCCTTCATAGACTCTGCTCTTCCAGCCAATTCTTCCTGGAGCTTTCCAGATAAGTTTGGTCCAATATTCTAAGAAAACTCCCATGTGCCATGTCATATATTAAGCACCTTCTTGTTTCCCTCCCCTCTTATGTCTATTTTAGAAAAAAGTAAAAGTTTTGTTGTTCTCACCCTCCCATGTGTATCCTTCTAGGAAAGTATGATTGTGTAGTAATGATAAGATTGGCTTGTATGAAAGGCAATGCCTTAAAGAGACTATCTAAAATTACTTAGAGCTCAGTGTACTAGTCCCATAGGTTCTCAAAGTAATTGCTTCAAAGGATCATGTCCATTTGAATGTATGAACTCTGCTGCATTTCTTTTTAAATTTTTTTTCCCTGAGGTAATTGTGGTTAAATGACTTGCCCAGGGTCACACAGCTAGGAAGTGTTAAGTGTCTGAGACCAGATTTGAACTCAGTTCCTCCTGACTTCAGGGCTGGTACTCTATCCACTGCACTCCTCTGCTATATTTCTTAAAAGATTTTTTTCATTACTTCATGGTCAGATCTTATATACTGAACATAATCTAATAGTAGGCCCTTTTATGAATCCTAAGAGCTATGAGTCATGAAAAAACTTCCATCCTGGTTATTTCTCTGTAAGAATAGGAAAATATCACTCTATTTATGAAAGATATCAAAATTGAAGCATACTACACAATGGTCTTTGATACATTCAAGACCTTCTGCATAGTTTTCAAGAAAAATGAAATAAAGGACATAGTAAATTGAACAAATTAGTTCAATTGAATTATTTGTCTTCCTTTCCAATGAGGACAAAATACAAAGAAATAGCTGATACATAACAAATATATTACATTTTAAAATCTGCAAAATTCATTAGACCCTTGCTTATGGGGAGAATGGCTATTATTCCCCATTTTGAGAATAAAATTAAATCTAAAGGACATTACAAGACTTAAGGGAAACACTGGTCTGAGAGTCAAGAAAAAATGAATTCAAATATAGCCTCAGAAATTTAATACCTGTGTGACCTAAGTAAATCATTTAACCTTTGTCTACCTCAGTTTCTTCATTTGCAAAATTGGGATAATAATAGTACCTGCCTTTAGGGGTAGTTGTAGGAATTAAATGACATACTTGTAAAGTATTTGACAAAAGTTAAAACACCATATAAATGTGAGTTATTGTTGTTATAATTATTTTTACATTTTTTACATATATATTTATATTATTATTTTTAGGGATTGCCGGAGGCTGATTTTGAATTCATTGGACTGGAGGTCCAGCATACTTTCTAGCACACCATACTGCCTTTTTCTAACATCCCATATTGCTTTTATCAAAATATAATAAAATTATCATTAGACATTAATAAATATTGAAATAATTACAAACACTAGAATAGCTGCAGCAGAGATAATCAACTATAATATGTAAAGGAATAACAAAATTATAGAATGAACAGAGGTCAAGTATATGTGTTTAGCTAAAAGAGGAGAAAAATAAAATGTGAACTAGGTTTTTCTACATTTTTTTCCTTTCAGTAGGCAAAAAAGCAAGGCAAACAAACAAAAATCACTCTAGGATATGCTGTATTAGTTACAAAGCTTTTTTTCTGTTTTGGAAATTGGAACATACATGTCAATAGCCAGCCAAATTGGGAGAATGTACTGCAAGTGATTGAAAAGCAGACTAATTAAGTAGTTAGAAAGCACAATCACTAAGCAGCTTAATCTTAAGTGGGAGAAAAATGAAAGCTTCTGATAAAAGTATAAAGTTCTTTATACTAAATACTATCTCAAAGTACTGGTGAAAAACAACTGCACTCATTTCCTTTCCTCCTTCCTTGCAATGCTGGCAGATGATGAATTTTTTTTTAGCCATGACAACTTATGAAATGTGAAGAGGTTGAGGTCATTCCTGGTTGAAGGAAAACCCAACATCAATACTGCCAGTCTTTCTAAGTCACATCATTTTTTTCTTCTGAAATGTCATTCCATTTCCATTGTCATTATCTTTATCATCTCACACCTGGATTCTGGCAATAGGATACTTTTAACTGGACTTTCTGACTGTGATACCTGCTCCCTTCTAACTTCCTTGCACACAAAGCTGCTACTTAAAATAACCTATCTTAAATAACACTTTTTCTAAAAAGTCTTGCATGATTTACTATATTTTATTAATTTTTCTTCATTTTATCAGTTTATGAATATATTGCTATTCATCAAAACAAGAAACTAACAAGTAATTAAAGTAAGTTTTGCTGGGAGATTTTGGAGGTTGACATGTCTTCAAATGTTAGAAATGTGTTTTTCTGAAATAGACCTTCAGAGAATACTAATATATTCTCATAGAAATAATAGGGAAAGAGAATTTAATTCATATAATGAATAACTTTTGAACAACTGATGTAGTTCCCAAATGCACAGAAGTTTCCCAATCTCTGAAGCAGCGTTTCAAGCAAAAACTTATTATCTCTAAGGGATGCTATGGAGAGGACTCATGTTTTAGATCAAGGATTGGACTAGATGATCTCACAGTTTTGCAACTGTTAAGTCACTTCAACTCCATTTGGTTTTTCAGACCCAGTGGAATTTGACCCCATTACAATGGGATCCTTATTCAATGTTCTTATCTAATATTCCTTATGTTCCTTATCTAATGCTCTTTTCTATGACACTTATGTTCCTCTTTCATTGATATTGTCTCCTTTCTGTCCTATAAACTCACCATGCTCATTATATCTTTCAGTTCTTTATTAGGGATTTTTTCTTCCCCTCCTTGGAAATAATTTTTAAAGTCTTTGTCAGCTCTAAATCCAAAGAAAACCATGAAGCTCTGGTCTACCATTTATCGTTGTGGGATCATAGGTTGTTTCACCTCTATGATCCTCAGCCTTTTCATTGGTAAAATGGGGCACAGTGATAAGATCTACTATATCAGAATACCTTTGATTAATTCCCTACCTCTCCAATGACATGAGTTAATGCATACAAAGTATTTGGTAAATTGCCAAATGCTTTATGGATATCAGTGAATCTTATTCTGTTTAGAGCTTTATGAGATATAGTTTACTCAAAAGTCCTGTAAGATATGTACTAAAAATATTGGTAGGCATAATAGATAGAATATTGGGCCTAGAGTTAGAATGACCTGAATTCAAGTACAGTCACAAACACTTGTTATCTGTTAGCAGATATCCTGGCATATTGCTTGTTTTCTTGATTTACTTATCTGTAAAAATGGGGATAATAATAATGCTATCTATGTCCTTAGGGCTGTTGTGAAGATAAAATGAGATAATATTTGCAAAGTACTTGGCAAATCTTAAAGTGCTATATACATGATTATTATTATTATTAGCTTTTTTAAAAAATAACAAAATACTGATATTATTGGAATGATTGTTGGAATCTACTTTATCAATGTGACTTTACTTTTCTAATGTATCTAAAGGAAGAGCAAAAAATTTAAATTGTAGAATATCTATATTAGGCAAGGAGAAGGAAATCTCACTGTTGGAGAAATAGGAGCTATAATACATGTTCTTTTTTATGGTTCTGATACTCATCATTTTTAATTAAAACTTTGTATTTTAAAAACATATATATAGATAATTTTTCAACACTGACCCTTAAAACCTTGTGTTCCAATTTTCCCCTTTTCCCCCCACCCCCTTCCCTAGATGGCAAGTAATCTAATATATGTTAAACATGGTAAAATATATATGTCAAATACAATACATGCATATATATTTATACAATTATCTTGCTGAGCTAGAAAAATCAGATTAAAAAGGGAAAAAATGAGAATGTAAATAAAATGCAAGCAAACAACAACAAAAAGAGTGAAAATTCTGTGTTGTGATTCATACCCAGTTTCCCCTGTTCTCTCTCTGGGTGTAGATGGTTCTCTTCATCACAAGATCATTGGAACTGTCCTGAATCATCTCATTGTTGAAGAGAGCCACATCCATCAAAATTGATCATCATATAATCTTGTTGTTGCCACATACAATATGATACATGTTCTAAAGTCCAAAGTGCCAGATGCCTTATCTTGTGATGATATTGTTGAGGGTCATTCTAATTTTTTGTCCTTCAATAGAAACCAACAGATTTATTCTGAGATAACCAATCAGGGCTAGTTAATGGCTATTCAGAGATATCAGCATCTTAAATGTTCCTTCATGTTGATATATAATCTTTTTATATCATACATATATATTTATCAAATATTTATGTATATTCATATCTGAAAGGATCAGTATGATAGGAAAGAGAAAGGCAATGATACAAATATGAGGAAAGGGTAGATAAAGTGGGAACTGAGATACTAAACCACTAACTCTTTTAGTTAGAAGAGTAAATAGCTTTCTCTCTAATCATTAATGACTTTATGGAACATCCAGTGGCTCTTTTCCAAGACTGTCCCGCTGGAGAGGAGGATTATTTTACATAGGTCATTACACTTCAAGCTTTAAGCTTAAGATGAACATTAAATTTAGATTTCTCAGACCTAGAAGACAGTATACTAATGAAGAAATCCATATAATGTGAAAGCACTAAATCACTTCTAAACAATAAATAGCACTGCTGCATATTTATTTGGTATTGCAGTGCCTTGCATACAGTAGGCATTCAAGAACTGTCCATTGACTTCAACTGAAATGCCAGTCAAATAATTCCACACTGGGCAGACATCCAAGCTGACAAAGAACACAAAACAAATGGAGACACAGAGTCTCCACCATATAAGGGAAGGTCTGTCAGAGAGTTCATTTTTTCTTTATTTCTTAATTTTTAAAATCAGCTCATTTTAAAAAAGAGACAATCAGGTATCCTCATGCTTTATTTGTTTTCAGAGTGGCAAATTTGCCAGTTACACATTACGGCAATCACAAACTGATTTAACCATTTTAAAAACTGTTATGCTATGACAGAAACCAGGCCAGAATGGGAGGGGATGAGGGAATGGGGAAGTGTGAAAAGATGGTTTATACATGTCCTTAAGTCAAACTCAACTAAAATAACTGAGGGATGGAATAGGATGATCTCTGAAGTCTCTACCCAGGTCTAAATCCTTATGATTCTATCAACTTAATCCCTACTTACTATCATAAAGCAGAAAGAGACTTTAGTGAGATTTTTTAGATAAATAAAATATGAGATATGGTAGGCAAAATGGAATACACTTTCTTCTTCCTCCCCCACATGCTGCCCCCAACAATATGTCATCTCGACTCAGTCTAAAGATGACAAATTCAAGGGGTCCTAACTACTTCTTAGTTCAGTCTATTTCATTTTATTTTCCTATAGCTCTGATTATTGGGATGTTTTTCCTGTCATTAAATTGAAATTGGTCTTTCTGAAAATTTCACCCTTTACTCCTAGGTCTGTCATTTGGAGTTAAAAAGCATGAAGCTAATTCCTATTAGAAATGACAGTCCTTGAAATATTTGAAAATGACTGTAATACCTTCTATATTTTCCTCTTAAGTCTACACATTCCCTAGTTCCTTCAATCGATCCTAATGTAACATGATTATTACTATTGTTGGCAAATTGAATATTAGAATAATATTTTAGCATTTTGTTTATATATGTGAGGAAGACAGGTTGATCATATTCAAAAGAATTTTTAAAAAGCAGTGTTTTAAACCGATATAGTGGAATTTAGTGTTTGATCTACTATGAAAATATCTGTAATGTAATTTCCCAAGTTGGTAGCTTATATAATGGAACATCTGGATACCACGGCACTGTGTGACAATCTAGAAGAGAAAAGCAATACAAACAATGCTGTCCCTTGCAAATATTTCCTTGGGGTTTCAAATCCTTTTTTTTTTTTTTTTGCCAAATTCCAGCTCTAGCCTTAAAGGAAAATTCCTTGTTCATAAGTCTGCTGATCATCCACAATCTCCTACTCTCATCTCTGCATCTACTAATCACCTTGGACAGCCATAGCCTAAGCCTGCCTCCATATTCTGCTGTGTAAGATTTTATGCCTGAATACACCTGTGAAGCTATGCACAATGTCATATGTAAATTGGTCCAAGAGTGATGATTTTAACCTCTGAAGCTAGTGCTTCGCCTTTGGAAACTTTGGCAGGTTTTGATGGATAATACCATCTACTTAGCAACTCTACTAGGAATCATCAGGTTTGCTTTCTCTGGTCCTTCCTTTTCAACCATGAGCTGCTGTAATTCTTTTCAGCTTTGTTTTTTTTTTTTGTTTTTTTTTTTTCTTTTGGCCTGGTAGTTACTTCATGGGTACCGTATCAGATGTTTATCTTCCCCAAAAAAGAATTAAGTCCATGAACTAGCTGGGTCTGCAAATCCATTTCTTAGATTAATCAACATCCACAAAGATAATTGCTTTCCTTTTAAAGAGACCTCAGATCCACAGAATGTCAGATGTTATCTAGTTTAAGTGTTCTTAACCTGGAATACCAGCAATTTGATTTATAAAATATTTTGATAAGTGCTTTCAATATTATTAAGGTTTTTTGAGACATTGTTCTAGGAAGGTGTCTATAGATTCTGCCAGACTGTAAAAGGGTTTCATGACATGCAAAAAAATTACAGACCCTTGATCTAGTCCAATGTAAACTTTAAAATCCTTTATAACATCTTTGATTGATGGCTATCCACTTGAAAATACAGAGTGAGGAGTAATGTATACCTCCTGAAGCAGTCCATTCTTTACTGGGATGACCCTAATTGAAAAAATGTTTTTCCACTTCTATTATGCTGAAATATGGCTTTGGATCTTTTACTCTAGTCTTGGTTATTTATTCTGGGGCCAAGAAAAACCAGTGTTTATTAACCTCTTAAACATATTGTTGCTGTAGAGTCAGTTCGGTCAAGTTGCACTTTTTGTGATCTCACTTTTGGGGTTTTCTTGGCAAAGATATTGGAGTGGTTTACTATTTCCTTTTCCAGCTCATTTTTTGAAGTAGGGAAACTGAGGCAAACAGGGCTAAATGACCTGTTCTGGGTCACATAGCTTGTGTTTGAGGCTGGATAGAAATTTAGGAAGATAAATCTTTACTACATGAAAACAAACTCCAAATTAATAATAGGAAGTAAAATGAAAATTGAAATCTCTAAAGTTTTGTCTCATACTCAGCAAATTGGCAGAGATGACAAAAAGTGGAAACAATTAATGTTGGTGGGGATCTGACACACTAATATGATTTTGGTGGATTGATGAATTGATCTAGTCATTCTTGAAAATAATTTAGAAAAAATGTGATTATACTATCCATACCCTTTATAATACTGTATATACATTCCACGTCAAAGTAAAAGAAAAAGTTCCAAAATACAACAAAACATTTAGTGCCACACTACTTGTGGTAGCAAACAAACTGGGTATGCCCTTAAGTTGCTGTAATGTAATTGAAAATTATTATATAGTAAAAATTATTATATAGTAAACTGGGGGAATTTTGAAAAAAATGAGATTTGTATAAACTGGTACAGAGTAAATCAGTAAAACCAAAAGAACAATATAAACAATAATTGAAAAAGGAATAAAGGAAAATATAATTTATACTGATAGTACAGATTTTAAAATTGAACTCTATATGAATAATTAAAAAAAATCTTACTTCCCTCTTCATGGTAGAGAGGCGGCAGGTAACTGATAAAATGTTATATACATAGTCAAATGTACTCAGTGTATGAACTATTTTGAATCAGTTATCACTCTGCTATAATAAAGATTTCAATCTAGAAGGAGACTGAGGCCTTCTGTCCTGAAATGACTGATGAGAAGGCAAAAAATATTAATCAAAAAAGAAAAATTTTGAGGCATTCAATGAGCACCCTATGTAGCCATATCAATAACTTTAGAAAGTACTCCCTTTGCTGTCTCATCACAATAATTTATGTGGTCAGAATTTCCATTTTGGGAGGAACTCATTACTCTAATGTTCATTTAAGTGTGCAAATTTTATACTGTTTAATCTTACTAATTTTTTTTAAACAATTGAGATAGACTTTCTTCAAGTCCAGGATGCTTGTCACATTTTAACTGGCATTCAATTCCTGATCTATGGCAAATTTTCCAATACTCACTTCATTTCTTAAAGTTCTTGTCATTTCTATTTCGAAAATAAAGTAAATCTTTTCTAATCAGATTGAGATGCAAAAAATTAGTTATAATAGAGCAAAGATATGAAGCTCAAAGAGAAACAAGGACCACTAAACTTAGTGATCCCTGTGGGTGCATACTAACTCAGAAAAGCCCATATTAACATTATCTATATTTTATTGTATTTTTATTTGACTAAATACTTACCAATTACATTTTAATTTGATTTTGGTTGTACTTAGGAGTTTTGTGAGTCAAATGTGGCCCAATAGTCCATTGATCTTTGAAAAGGAAAAAAAAAAAACATAAAAGCCCCACAAATATAGAACAATCTCCCAGATTCATTCAATGTTTTATCACCCTTTATATCTGTTGAAAATGACTCTTTATTCTCTATTTGTTGTTGTTACTTTGGCAACTAACAACTGTGCATTGTCTGTGATTTGAGAATTCATACATAAGGCTTTATTATTTCTTGTTTTAGGAAGCTGGAAATGAATACAAAATTCTCAGGAGTTCAAATCCCTTCCTAACATAGAATTTGAAACTCAAAATTAAAAAAAATGTTAAAAAATAAACATGTAATTTGAAAAATGTGATTAAATATATATGTGTATGTGCATATATTTGCATATATACATCCATATATGTGGATGTATTTATATGTATGTTTGCATTTTATATATATATGTATATATGTACACACACATACATATATACCTACACACAGATGTATGTATATTTCAGTTATGCAGAGATTATTCTCTTCCATTTAAAATCCTCCTCTACACTGTATGGTTGAAGAAAAGTGGCTAGTCTTTCTTTTAGGGTCTTTTATCAGGCAAACTATGTTTCTAAATTATGGTTTTCTTTGCACTTTTTCCCAAAGTGATATAATTTGTAAAGTGATATTTCCTTCTCTCTTCTTCCTACCCTTTCCTTCATCATTGCAAATTATATTTCAAGGACTCCTGAAAATGAGCTTCTCACATTTTAGAGATGACTTATTTTTGGCAAATACAACAGAGTAATTCCAGTGCCCCTTTAACTAAATAACCTGGGCTTGGACTTAGATGAAGGAAGGCTGTTGAAGAATGGGGAGGGAGCTTAATTTTTTCTCATGCTGGTTTTGCTTGTGTAATCTGATGGAATTTGCTTTTAAACTTAGGAAGGCATATGTACCCTCTCAAAGATACGTCAGCTCTTGACTACAGTTTGGTTTGGACTCTCTCCCTCTTTTATACCACAATTTGTCACAGACAAGGAATGCACAGTTGGCTATGTCAAACATGAATGCTGCTCGTATACCCACATTTGGCCAATATTTACACAAATTTATAATTTGGGAATTAAATAACCCATACTTTTGAAGGCCTTTTCCAGTTCTAAATTTCCAGAGGATTTTTTTCCGACTAGAATTGGATTAGATTTCCAAAAAAAGGAGGCTTACAGTGTATTATTTTGTTCACTTAAAGTAAATTCTATACAGTATACATTTATGTGGTCTTGTAGATGTTGGGGGTGGGACCATGGGTGGTCATAATTTTGTGGGTAAAATGGAAGATTTCTTGAAATCTTTTGCCAGGTGATATCAAACAACATCCAATTTCTTTATTCAAATTATTTCATAGAAAGTTATTCTTTGTATTTTCATGGAGCAGTTAAGAACTTTCTTTGATGGATGGAGGATAGGTGAGGGAGATAACGTATGACAAAGCCAAAGAAAAGTAAATGCATGGGGTACTGAGCTGCCACAGAAACAATCATTCAAATGATAACTAAAGAGTGACTATTTAAGGATATTAAAAATCCCATTACAGGCCATCCCTAAACTAATCCTAGATCTCTAAAAAGAAATTCCAGATCTGTTCTTTACCCCCTAAAGCAACCATAGTGTTTGTTTAAAATGATGTTTTATACACAGGCAACGCAATACAGTAGAAAAAGTGTTAAGCCTCAGAAGTCACAAAAATCTGGATTTAAATCCTACTTTAGATACACAACAGCTGCGTGACTGGCAAGTGGCTTAACCTGGGACTCAATGGTCACTAAAGTCCTTTCCAGTTTCAAATCTAGGATTTTCAATCCTACTTTACATGATTCAAATACTAACTCTGGTTAGATATTTTTAAATAATGGTTCTCTGGGGGTACCATTAAAAGTGTCAGGGAAATGATTTCTGAACCTGAACCAACATATATATGATATTGTAAGACCATTGTCATATTCTCATACAAATAAATATGAGACAGAAAGGGATTTGCTTTCCTGTATCAAGTGTCAGTCATCACATGAGGTGCAATAAAAATGATAAACTAAAAAACATTACTACATTCCCTTGCTGAAATCAAGCTACCCCGTCTCTAATTCCTGCACAGCATAAAAGTCTTTTTGCTGCTGTGGCTCCCAGCTGTTGCCAAGGGTGTAAAATTTCTTTGAATTTTATTTCTTTCTGACCTCTTTTAAAGACTTTGGGAGAGGTATTTTTGCCTTTTAATACTATTTGAGGATAGGGACTGGTCAGACTAAATGTAAATAACATAGCTAGACAAAATAAGACTTGGAAATTGAAAATTTCAGACAAATATATTATTTGGTGTCACTTAACAACTTGTAAATTTGATGAGATCACATAAACTGTGAAACTTATCTTGGGTATTTTTATACTAATATACAAACATTTTATGAAATTTTTGCTTGGGAAGAAATTCTTTGTCTCATTGTTATCAGTGCCATATTAAAGGATCTATCCTTTAAAAGAGATTTATTTGTAAAGTAATTTGTAAACTTTAATACTCTATAAAAGTAATTACAATTATTATTTGTTGCTATTATTCTTGTAGCAGTAAGATTTGTGATTTTCTAAACCAAGTGTGGCTCATGTTCCAAACAGCTCTGACCTTTTTTGGTCTTGGGTTCAAAACAGAGAGATTTAACAATTATATTTTCTCTCTTGCTATCTTATCCCCTTGCTTTCGTTCTGATGCTCACAGATTAGGTACTCAGGAATATTGGATTATCCTGCTAATGGAGAAAGGTGAAAAAAACACTAAAATGATAAAATAATTATAACTATGTATTATAGTGAAGTAAAGGAAAACAACATCATCACCTATTCCCAAATGACTTAAAACTATACTCACGGTACCAAAGTGCAAGAATTTACCACTCTGACAAGTCTCGGCAAGACAGATCCTGCATCTAGCAGATCTGATGTCCAAACTACAATGCTATTATTGGCTGGCAATTGCAGTTCATTAATTTCCCTTCCCCCCCCACATATAATCAGAATACCTCATTTTAACTCCATATTTAATTTTTAAAAATCTCTTTTCCGTTGCTATTCATTTACAGAAGCATTTCTTGTTCTATCTCATCACAAAACTCATATTTTTTTGATCTCCTTAAGACAACCACTCCTCCCTTCACTGACATAATAAAACTGTGCATTCCATTCACACTCTTCACTTAGAAATGATGTTCAATGTTTTCAGCAAATCAGCACTGTATACCTTGGACCCATGCATTCTGAGAAATATAATGTTTTTCCCCAACTTGGCCACACCTGTTTCACAGGTATTTATGATTTCATTAATTTGATAGATTTAAATATAAAAATATGATTCAGAATAGCTGGCACACTTCTAGCAAATATTCCTTTTTTTAGTTTACTACTTGTGGAAACACAATGACTGAGAAATGCCAGTAGTTTTTCTTGAAAGGAAGGTCTTGTCATTCCCTATGACAAGAAATAAAAAGGAATTACTGTGGATTAACTATGCCTAGGTAATGTATTCTATCAATAGAGGATTTTCTAAGAAGAGTAAATCTTATTTAAAATTATTAAAGCACAGATAAACTTCTGAAGTCTTGATGTTCTAGTCTCTGGATTGTTTAGGACACTATATTTCATCTTCTTCCTCTTCCAGAGGAGAAAGAATAGGAGATAAAATCCAAATCCATTAATTTTGCTCATTGCTCAATTTTTGGAGCTTTCTGAAGGGGTTTAAAATTACATTAGATACAGTGATTAGAATCTCCGATTTTGAAGGGATCTCAGAGATCTCTAGCCTGGCCTGCACTTGTCCAAGATTTTCTACAACGTCTATGAAAAATGATTATCTAGGTTCTACTAACCACCTTCAGTGATATGAGTATCATTATTTCCACTAGATGGCCAAAATAGTTTTGGATGGCTCTGTTGGGAATTTTTTTTCCCTTACTTAGACCCCCAAATCTGTCTTTCTTCAGTTAACACCCAGAGCGCCTTCCCTTTTAAACCATCTTCTGCAAATCACTTTTCAGTGACTTATTGTCTTCTCCAAATTTCTTCAAACTAAACATACCCAGTTCCTTCATTAAGAACATACTGACTTGTCATTTATATGAAGTAATGTTTGGGTGTTAGAAAAGGCAAACAAAAGTAGTTGGGAGTTAATACAATCTTGGTCTCAGGAATGATTGGGCCTGAACCTACTTTTATCATCTCTTCAATTCTTTGGTTGATCTTTGTCTGAAACATTCAAGTAAAAGAGATGGTATTATCTAAATATAGCAAACAAGGCAAGATAATAAAGAAGTATTTTGAGAGCCACTTGCAGAATAATTCTTGATTTCTAGTTGATTCTTATAAAGTCTATCTGAAGAACAAAAAGCTATTCCAAATATTTTGGCTAATCCACTAGTTTATATGGTGGTGAGGAGTCAAATTTCCCATTCTCATAGCAATGAGATTCTCCGTAGTTCTCCCCAGGATGAGTGAGTAGATGATTACAACAGCTACCCACAGAAAGAACAAAACACCAAATTAATATGCTATAATCTCTGTTTTCTGCTACAAGGAGGAAGCCTCCAGTATTCTGACTCTGACATCACAATTTCCTGACTTATCTTCATTACAACTTGAACTATTAAAGATATCTTTCTCAGCACAGAACTAAAGGGGTCCTTTCCACAAAACTGATGAGGCTGGTATTTCCTGATTGACCACAGAAGCAGGAGGCTTGGAAGGTGCCTTTAGGACAGATTGATTGAACAAGGCTGTCTGCAACAAGAAGGAAACAAGCCAGCACACCATTTCCCCTTTATTAATAGAGGCACTTCAGCTGGAATTTCATGTTTCTAAACTTGCTGCTGCCACTACATTTTTTATTCTTCCATGGACAGACGCTTAAAGCATCAGGCTGGTCCATGAACATCTGGTGTAAGACTCTGGCTTTTACGGTTTCTGATGGATTCAAAGGAAATTGGAATAGACATGTCATTCTATTACATAGTAGAGTTTGTGGGAAATGGCAAAACCAAAGAGAAGGAGAGGAAAGAAATGGGAGAATGTGGATAAAAAAGGACAAAGGGTCAATTTACCTTTACTGAGCTGTCAAGGGGAATGCATATATATGTATGCATGTATATATACCCACATACTTCCTAAGAGTGTAATTCTCAGTTGGGAGTTTCTTTCTGTTGTTCAGAACTATATAGTGAAATCAGAAGCCTTTCTGGGGAAAAATAGGATAGTCCACTGATTCAATATTAAGCCTGCAGAGAAAGAGATTTCCTATTCAGGAAATGTTACATCTGCTTGCCCAAGAAAGCATGAAGGAAACAGAAATATAACAGCATACTCAGAAACCTTTCACAACTCAAAACAAAAGCAGCCACTCATCTCGACTTTATAGCTTGTATATGCAGCTCCTGAAGCTGAAACCTGACTCACAGCAATTATCTCCCTAAGTACCACATGTGAACAATATGGCAAAAGTAAAAGGCATCTTTCTTTTTCGAAGGTTGAATGCAGACAACTTTATTTTAGGAAGATCTAAAGAATGAAAATCCAATTTGCTATAGTGGAAAGTAAGGAGTCACATCATCAGAGTTTGCCCCACATGACCTTCCTGATAATTCTCCCAATATGCATTTCAGTATTTCTTTGAGGATGTATGAACTTGACAGTGATTTGGGGCCATGTATTTGAGTAAGGGATCTGGAGAATTTAAATTCTACAAACTATCTTCAACTTTAGAGCAATCAAAGATGATGATCTTAGTAATAATATTAGTCAGCTGAAAATATGATTTAATTACATGAAATTTACTTTCTGCCTTTTTCAAGAATGTATACACACACACACACACACACACACACACATATATATATATAAAGAGAGGGAGAGAGATAACATATTTTTTAGGAAAATTGGATTTCACCTTTGATCTTTGTGATTTTGGGAAAGTCATGACCTCTCAAAGCCAAAGTTAACCTATTTGTTAAATGATGAGGTTGAATTAAATGACTTTTAACATCCTTTTTGTCATTAATATTCTAATTCTGTGATTGCATTTTTTCAATAAACATTTAAGAGACTACAATGTACTATGCACTCTGTTAGGCACTAGGGGAGAAAAAGACCATAAGAGAATATAAAGATTCCATTGCCAGCCACCATATCAAAAACCCTAAAGGCTCTAACAAGAAGAAAAAAATACCTTAGACTATGAGCCTATCAACAGACTACCTATTGTCCAACAATCAGCCTAGATAGTTTGGAGAGGCTCAAGAAGAAAAGATTGGCCATAGCAATTCCCCAAAACACTCCCTTCTCCTGACTCCACGTATTTTCCATGCTTGGAATATATTCCTTCTTTAGCTGCTCCTCCTGGTTCCCTTGGCTTCTTTCAAGTCCTGGGTAAAATTCCATTTCTTCCAGAAGCCTCTCTTCTGTTCCAATTTGTCCTGTACATATCTAGTTTGTAAATGGTTGGTTGAATGGTTTAGTCCCCACTTGACTGTGAGATCCTTGAGTAAGGGCTGATTTTACCCTTCTTTGTATCCTAGCATTTAGCACAATGCCTGGCATATCATATGCAGGTATATAAGTATTTATTGACTGACTACATGAACACAATTATTACTAATAATTAGTATATATAAAGTGCTTTAAAATTTGTAGACTATTTTATAAATATTATTTTATTTAATCTTCACAGAAACCATTTAAGGTAGGGGCTATTATTCTTATATATTTTTTTATCTGGCTGTACTAATTTTGGATTTCTTCAAGTTCTCTACCAATCGATACCTTCCTCAGCCCCCTCTTTTAAAGCTTTCTTATACATGTTGTCTCCCTCCATTATACTGTAAGATCCTTGAGGGCAGGATCTCTTTTTTTTTTTACTTGTAACCTCAGTTCTTAGCACAATGACTGGCACATAGTAAGTACTTAATAACTGTTGACTGACTATTGATAGCCTGTCCCTATTTTATACAAATGAGGAACGTGAAGCTGAGATTTACTGGCGTGGACACATAGCTGGTTAATGTTTAAAGCAAGCACTGGGTTCAGATCTTCGTTACTCCAACTTCGGTTCTTTCTCTGTATGTCTCTCTGAGACAGGAAATATAACGAGTCTTTGTGGAGACTGCCCATATAGATGGAATGTAGGATCCTTACAGTTCTTAAGTACATGAGGAGTAAGCACTTCCCGGCAATTTTGAATACTTTAAAAAGCAAGAGCTAACTCTAAGTAGCAATAAGAAGAGGTTTTTTTTTAATTGACCTAACTCCTAGGGAATTTTCTAAATTTACTGAAAGAATTCCAATTTCCTTTACAGAAAACAGAACTTTAAAAAAGGAGAGAATCATAAGTTTAGATGGAAGTAAAAGGGGATGCATGAGCTATATCTTATAGTAAGGAAGATGGGGGATTATTTTAAAGCAACTAATGCTAAATAATTTACATTTTCATATATCCAGTTTCTACTTCTATAATATATTTTGTTATTTATACAGATGCCAAAAAAAAAACCATAGCAATCTCTGGCCTAGATCAACATAAGAATAATTGCATATTAACACTTCCATTTTTCATTTCCTATCTTAATATCTGATACTTGTACCCATCGCTATTTTATTTGCAAATAAAAAACTTGGTTTTTGATGGCAGATTTTAGTGAGCCCTAAGTGGGAAGTAGATCAAGATGAAAAAGAAAGATAAAATAGTACTTCTTCTACAAGTAAAGTAATGAATGACAGATAATAAAGCTGGGCCTACAGGATCTCTTAAACAATGAGTCTTTTAGGAAGAATTAAATCATTAGAAAACATTAAAGCTAAAAAAATTAAAGCTTCATGGATCATGATAAAAGAAAGACCTATTATTTAAAAATTCCCTGGAACTATTTGCCCCTATACCTTTTGTCCCTATGGAATCATCAAAGGCAGTCCTTGCTGATTTCTTGCTCTTCCCTTTTAAGAATTAAATGACTGTAACTCAGAAGAAACTATCATTTAACTCTATTATCACTTTCCAGCTATTATTCACCTCCCATGCATGATAAAATTCTTTTAACATTCTGTAAAACACTTGCTAACTCCATCTATATCAGAGAGCACTGCTAGGAGGGGATATGGAGACAAAGAAGAAAGACTGCCAAGGGCAGTTTAAAAAAATTGAATCTGCTTGTTTTTAGTTCAATCAGTTAAAGAAGTACAAGAAGAAAACAAATTGCTTCTTGGGATGGGTGGAATTATAATGGAGGATATAATGACGGAAGAACAATTTAGATCTTAACATTGCTTTTCCCCTTCTGACAAGGAGAAAAATCACTGGATTAGAAATGGCAGAACAAAAATAATTAATAGGGTGGTCACAAAAATAGGGAGATAGTAAGAAATCACCTAGTTGCTCATGTTGTCAAGGTCACATGAACTACATTCTTAAATATTGAAAGAAAAGCAGATGTGAACACTGAGTCACTTGTGATCCTTAAGAGGTTGTAGAGGTCTATAAAGAAGGGAAAAATCTACAGTGGAGTATTCCAGTGATCTATGAGCATGGGGCCAATGCTGTTTAACATTTTAGCTGGTTAAAGAAAGGTAAAGATGGTAGAGTTATCAAATTCAGAAATAACACAGACCTAGAAATGAGAACTAGCACATCAAATGACAGAATAACGATATAGTTGGAAGCAAGGAAGATGAAATTAAAAGTCTCACACACGAGTAAAACAAAACAAAACAAAACAAAAAAACAACAACAACAACAACAACAAAAACCTCCACAAATATAAGGAGATATGGGAGCCCAAATTCTAATACAAATTTTTGGTACTATTCAATTGTTCTTCAGTCATTTCCAATCCTTTTGATACCACTTTTTAGGATTTTCCTTGCCAAGAAAACTGGAGTTGTTTGCTATTTCCTTCTCTAGGCTCATTTTATAGGCAAATGGCATTAAGTGACTTTCCCCAGGTCACCCAACTAGTAAGTGAGTGAGAGCACATTTGAACACAGATCCTCTCATCTCCATGTTGGTGCTCCATCTACTGTGCTACCTACTTGCCATCTAATGACTTTAAATTGTATTATTGTTTTAAAAGATGCAATGTCTAGAATTAGGGAGATGATGATCCCATAATACCCTGCTCTTATCAGATCACAAGTAGACTACATTTAGTTCTAGTTACTACAAAGAGATTGATAATTGAGTATTCAGAGGAAGGTTAGTTACTATGAGAGAGAGAGATCTTGCAGTACTATCATAGAAGATCATTTGAAGGAAATGGAATGATTTAGTCAGAAGAAGAAAATTAACTGTTTTAAAATATTTAAGGGGTTGTCATTTGGAAGGGGGACTAATTAAACATGTGCTTGGCTACAGAGGACATAATGATTAGAAGTTGCAGAAATCCATATTTAGATAAAGTATGATGAATTTTTTTTTCCTTAGGCTTTTCAGAAATGCTCCTTAGCTTAGTATTTAAAGCCCATCATGAGCTGTCTACTCTAATATACAGATTGACTTCACATTATTCTCATATATGAACTCTAATTTCCTGCAAATTGGTTTACTTGCTGTTTTCCTAATTCAGCAACTCATTTCTTGCTTACAAGCCCTTCTTAGTCTGTTGCCCATACCTAGGAAATTTTGAAAATAGGGACTAATTTTTTTTGTTCTTTTTCCAGAAGTGAACAGAGTCTTAATGGCCAAACATCCAAAGGGGAGGTGACTGGGCTGCCTCTGATGGTAGTGTTCCATTTCGCCTCCTTCAGAGCTCTTCAATCCAAGCCTTGAGGACCACTGTAGGAGGAGTAATTATTCAAATATAAGTTGTACTAAATGGCCCATGTGGTCTTTGCCAACTCTAAGATTACATATTGTGAAATACAGAATACTCATGAATGGCACTTGAAATTTCTGGAGTTCATGGGACTTGAATGCCTAGAAGTTCAGAATCTCAATTTCATAAGCATCCGATAAAGACAGTATGGCTGTAATGATCACTTAAATAATGGAGGAGCCAGTGAAAATATCTTTAGAACTCATAGAAAGCTCAAATTGTAAAAGTAAATAGTCTTTACCTTCAAGGACTAGACAAAACACTAGTGTAGGCCTATGGAAGTTAAAGCACACCAACTGGACAAGCCATTAGACAAATGCCTATATGGCTACATTCATTTTAAGCTAAGACTAAATTATATTAGTGTCAGGATAAAGGCCAAATCAGAGCTAATGTTCCAGCAACACAAAGTAATTAGCAAATTCATTAATTATAGTCCTGTTTATTTCATATTATCAACTCACTATTTGCTGCTTCAAATTAATCTTCTACTGTCATTACAGTCATCAGTATCTGCCTAGATAATATATCTGAATGTTCACAAGTATATAGGAGTTCCAGACATTTTTCATTTAGCAGAAAGGAGAGGAAGAATAGTCAATAGTCAATACATATATATATATATATATATATATATATATGTACATATATATATATATATATATATATATATATATATATATATATACTTAATCTATTGTCCAACAAACTTGGCAAACAGGCTTAAATTTCACCACGTATAAAGGTGTTACATAATTATTGGCTTTACCAATGATTCTTTCCTATTGTTGCTGGCTCTTTATCCAGTAACATTAGAATTTTCTATTTCTAATAAAATATCCCTCTTTACACTGTTAGGGGGCAGAATCGAGTTATCACTGTAAAGATGGCAGTTTGCATTCTACATATGGCCAAGATAAATATTTTGAAGTAAATTAAGTGCAAAAATGCTATGGGCAAACAATTATGGCTTCTATTAGGGAAACAACAAATGACCAAAAAGGTGTTAATTTTCTCTTGTGTGACCCAATCATAAATGTACCTGCTAGGTCAGCTTTGGTTCTGTCTTTTCAAAGAGAAGTCAATTGTGCTTTTTCAAAAAAAGTACAGAAACTCTACTGGGAAGGAGAGGTATGAAATAGAGCCAGAAGGTTAATATAAGCAGAATGGGAGCATAGGGTTATCTTGGTAATTAAGGACTCCCCAGGAGGTTAATTATACACACCAAGAGCGAACAACTTCACAAAGTGTTTCGTGAGCATTACAAAAATTTGTGCACAACAAAGAGCTTCAATCTGTACTGTCAACAGAGTAATTTCTTTATTTGGCAAGTTGAATCTGCCTTCCCTACATGCTTCAGAGATGGAAAAATAATGGAAAGACAATTCAGCTGTGATAGAAATAATCCAAGAAATGGACAAAGAGGTAACTACGTCATTGCTTTCAGTTTTTTGGATTTGAATAGTTCAGGATGAACTAAAGTTACCTTTAATTATTTCATATCAATATATTTTATGCTAATAGCTTGACAATCTGATGGGGGTGGGCAGAGTTGGAATTCTCTGTCTCTGTCTCTTTCTCTTTGTTATTTCTGACAAGATTTTTGTCATAGTCCTTAACAGGCTGATCTTTCACCTGGAAGATGACCACCTTCCAGAGAACTACTGTGGCTTCAGAAAGGGCTGAATAATGGTCAATGTGGTGTTTGCTGCCCTAGTGGTCCAGAAGAAAGGCCTGGAGCAGAGCAGAGGTATGAACACAACATTTATTGATCTGACCAAGGCCTTTGAAACTTGTGGAAAGTTACAGCAAAAATTGGAGAAGTTCATCAATATTGTATGTCAGTATGGCGTATTTGCCCAAGCTCTGGATAATAGGTGATGCTCAGGAACTGGGTGACACAGACCTGTGTGCTTGCTCCTGTGCTTTTAGCATGATGATTTCAATGATGTTTTCAGACAAATTCAACAAGCACAAGCAAGACTTCAAGGTCAGTTACTTCACTAAGGGTAAATTATTTACCTCGAAAAGGCTACAAACCAACACTAAAGTGCAAGGAGAATTGGTTCATGCTTTTTGTTCGTAGATGATTGTGCACTGAATGCAACCTCTAAGGCTCAGTAAGGTTCCATTCTCTGTTGCTTGTGCTGATTTAGAACAAATAATTAACACTCAGATGTACTCATAGATGATGAGCTTGATGTTAACATCTCCAGAATCCATCACTTAAAGACAGAGGTGATAAAAGTCTAAGAATTATGGCTTATGATACTTATGAATTCCCTATCTTCTTCTACTATTTTGAAACAAATCTTGACTTCAACAGAAATCCACTTCATCACCTCATCATTCTTGCTTACATGTTCTCTGTTTTCAAGGGGCTGGATTTCCATCTTTGCATCTAGCCTCTTGATGCTCGGTTCCTGCATCTGACTGACTGAATTCCAATAATCCAGGTCCCTGTTGCAATTCATGCAACCCATATGGTTCTGTACTCCCTGATCCTTGTTTTTGACTTCTGCTGCTTATTTGCTTTGTCCAGTCCTGGAATAATATTCTAGGATTTGTATCTTGGCTTGAATAGTACTTATACCTTTATCTTGTCCCTTTTGAGCTTGAGCTTACTTCCACTTTCATTATTATGTGCTTGTTCTTAGATTAGAGATCCTTGAACCATGAGTCTATTCTGAGATCCCTGATAGCAACTGCATGATTATATTTGGACCGTATTGAGGCAATTGCTACAAGAATCCCAATTTTCATATTCGTTTGTTCAGAACACAGAATGATTTTTCTAAAAAAAACTGCAGTTAAGATGGTAGTTAATTATATTCCCAGATTAGTCTGTGAAAGCCCACGTAAGGAAAGGCTAACAACTTTTTCAGTATAGCTTTCAAAAGCTCTGCATCACTTTTATGCCAGGATGAATGAGAGAGAGTCCTGTTACTAGATTAGATTATGAACAGAGAGGAAGAACATAGGGGGGATGGTTGAGGACCCATAGGAAAATGATGGAAGATTTAAGTGGACACAAAGTTCAATAAGTATCATTCATGTGACATGATGACCGCAGTAGTAAACTGAACATCCCTTAATCAGAGACAAGGTAGCCATCCGTCATGAATATCTAAAGGAGATTCAGCCCCAGGTACAGATAGTTCTAAAACATGGGAGGTCATTTTCAACACTATTGTTCAATTTGGTTATTCTGTGATAATGTGAATTAACATGAAAAGTACTTCTCTACCAAAGAGTCAACTTACTGTAGTTATGTTTCATACCATAATTCCTCCAGAGATATTCAGTGTTGCATGCTTCAGCCTTCTAATAAAGTTTATTTTCCAGATAAGGGTTGGCTGCCCAATTGTTCAAGTGAATGTCCTCTCTAGGGGAATTTAACACTTGTCTTATAAATTTAAATGGTATAAAATATAATATAAAATTTTATTATTTTGGCAAAAAATAGGATCATTCTGGAATAGTTAAGTTCATTACCTACCTAGCATTTACTTCAAAAGACATATAAACATCTATTGTTTACATCTAAATATTACATTGTAAACATCTAAGATTTTGGAGCAAAGGATCTTCTTTCTCCTCATTTCTATCTCTTGTTCTCCCTGTCTTCCTTCAAGTCTTGGCTAATTATTTTGATTTATCTTGCATATATCTTGTTTAGACATAGTTGTTGGTATGTTGTTTTCCCTGTTAGATTGTGAGCTCCTGTAGAGTAGTGATTACTTGGGAGTGAAGGAGAGTTTGTTTTTTATTTTTTTATTTTTTTGTATCCCTAGTGTTTTCCACAACACATGGCACATAGTAGGTGCTTAGTAAATGCTTGTTGAGAAATGGCCACGGCATGGAAGCACAGGCGGTATAAAAAACACTCTGAGTTTTAAACAACATTGTTGGACAACTTCTCTTCAAGTGTGATATCTGGAGTATGGTGTTCAGTATGGGGTACCACATTTTAGGAATGACATTGACAAATTGGAAAAACATTTGTGCTTGCCAGTTTAAAATGATTTTTAAGAATTTAGTTGACAAACATAGTTCCCTAGAAAGAATCTGGCTACCAGAATCAAATGTAAAATTTTAGATGGATGGAAACATTAAGAAGCCTTGACATATGCTTGCGTTCTTAAGCCTTATCCTTTATAGAACATATTTATACATAAATGTTTCTATAATATGTATTTTATAAATTTTACATATAGTTTTATATAGTATATGGGTTCATTATATTTTGAACACATGAAAATCCGAAAATCATAGTGTTTTCCACATATATCAAAAACACTTTGTCTCTGGATTCAAAATAATAATATTACTTCATTCTTATAAAGCCCTTACATGTGACTGAAAAAATAGATGTGAACATACTTTGTAAAGCACAGTGTGATTATATTTCTTCAGTAGAAGTGATGCTTTTACATTCTTATTGTGTAAGTTTTAATAAATTATATAGTAGGAATACTGTATGTTTCTTAGGATTGTTGTTAAAGGCATGAATCAGGCAGGTAGATGTATAGTGACTAGAGTGATGGACTTGGAATCAGAAAGAGCTACGTTTAAATCATCATATTCATCATCAGATACTTACTAGTTGTAAGATCTTGGACAACTTACTTAAGTTCCATCAGTCTCAGTTTCCTCATTTGTAAAAATGGGGATAGTAGCAGTACCTATTTCACATATTGACTATGAGGACTATACCACATTGTACAAACAAGGGTACCACATGTAAAATGCTTTGCAAACCTTAAAGTGCTAATATAAATGCTATAATTATTAATAGTAATATTCTCTCTCTCCTAATAAGAAAAAGGCATGACAGACTAGAACAATGTAACATTACACAAATATCTGTTGATCTAACCCTTTCACACATGTATAAGCATATAAATAATATATAAAGTTAACTTCATTCATAAAACTTTTATCTTTTTCTCTCTTTATATAAAAGGACAGCATGTCTTATAGTAACATGTTTCTGAGGATTATTTTCAGGCTTAACCTAAAATACAGGCCAAGGTGTTGATAAATGGGATAATCATTACTAAAAAGCAGCAGGGTATTTTTATTCCCTTGTCGTTCACATTGGAAACTTTTTTAGAGAAGCAAAACAATAGTTAGAAGGTTCAGATCTCCAAGTTCTGAACCTTTTCGCTCAGGGGACGTATCACCGGTATCTGAGGCTCACAGTTCAATTCTATTAAGATTCTAGGCTGTGATGAAGGCTAAAGTTTCAACTAAAGTCCATTTTAATGAGTGTAGGTTCCTTCTTGGAGCTTACCTCCAGAAAATGCTCTGCCTGCTGTTCTCGATCCAATTTCCTTGAAGTAGTTGTAATCAAACCTGTGAAGAAATGAGAATATTAGAATTTTTAAAACTTAGAGGCATTAGATAAGAATTTTGCTAAGGATGGGAGACAGTCAGTTTTGGGAAAGGGAACCCAAGTGGGAACACTCCCTCTCAAATACTGGATGGTAATCAGATTTCTACAGAAAGGATACTGAACAAAAATAAAATGTATGAAAAAAAAACTTTAAAATTTATTTCAATTCAGTTTATACAGTGGAGGCATTGTAATTACTACAGTGAAAGCAAAAACTCACTAAAGAACCATTGTTTTGTTATAATGAGGAGTTTCAATGATTCATTTGCATATGACTGAAATTCTACAGTAAGAACCTCATTAAAGATTTTTAGTTAGAGTTCTTGAACAATTAATAGGTTGTGGATGCTGATTAGATTCTTCTAGAGAATAGCACTTTCTTATTTAACTTTCAGATGTCTTTATGATCTTTTTTTTTTTTTTGTTAGACATGACAAAGAAAGTTATTTCTATAATAACTACTTGGATACATAATGATTTCAAATGTAATCGTTTTTATACACTGAAAATCTCATACTGTAATTTCATCAATTTGTTTTATGTATTTGATTCTTAACACAGTATATTCTACAAGAAAAAAAATCCTGTATCTTTAAACAGAGCTCTTTAATAAATGAATAAACTTGATGAGTATTAAGTAAGGGAAGGAAATTGAAAGGAGGAAAAAATACCCTTTAAGACCCTCTTCCCAAACTGCCTTCCGTTACTTTATCAATTTGTCTTTAGACTACTTTATTATTTTTGAGTGGCAATTAAGAGGTCAAATTTACATTTCATTTCTCTCTTAAACTAAATCTCAGAAGAGGGGAACGCATTAAGGGTTGTTTCCTTGATTGACAGTGAAAACCCAACTTTTCCCACAGGCAAGGTCTGGAAAATGATATATCAAGCTAGTTCTCAGCCAAATATTTTACTAGTGAACTATGTGAAATGTGTGCCTTTTGTTTTGTCAGGTATCCACATAGAGGAGCTCCTTCTCCGGTTTCATGCTTTTGTCTCAAGTAGAAGGAATAGGATTTGCTGCTGGATAACACAGGGCAGGAAGAAGAGAGTTTGAGGAACATATGAATGCTGAGGATGGTGCACTGGGAGGGAATGGATGAAGAATAGGAAGCATATTGAGGAAAAGTGGAGAAGAAGCAAATTGGGGGGAAAAATCACAGAATAGTAACTTGCTTTTACAGAGAATAAAACTTCAAGTCTTGGGAGGAGTTGGAGTAAGGAAAGTCTGAGTTCAAATCCTGTCTCAGGCACTTATTAAGCTTAGATAAATAACTTAAATTTTCTTAATAACACTACATGAATAATAGCTATCATCATCATCATCATCATCATCATCAACCTCATTATTAATTTGCCCACTATTGCAGAGAAACAACTTTCCTGATTTAAAACCTCTGCCCTGAATATAGGGAGTAGGTGATTTTGCTAGATATCCCAAAGGTTTGGGGAAGAGAAGCCTTCATGAGCACAAGCTACAGAAATTTAGAGAGCTACCAATCAGATGACTATAAATAGGTTTGAAGTATTTGGACCTGAGTTACTATTAAACCTGAGCAAAGTAACTGATGGTGCTGTGAATCCACAAAATGGCAGAGAAAAAATAATTAAAAAGTGATTTAGATACAATCATAACTCAAACAGCATGAAAGTGTAGGTTTTTTGTGTGGCCGGGAACTAGTGAAAACTCTCTCATCAAGGAATGCTACCAAGGAATGTTTAAAAGAAGTCAGTCTACAGGGGAGATATTCACGGAAGCAATGTCCTTGGCATAGTAGTAGATATGCCCTAGCAACTGCAAATTATTTCAGTTCAACAAATATTAAGATACTATGGCAGGTGGCAAGAGTATGGGGACAAAAATAAGAAGCAGTTCCTGCCTTCAAGGAACTTATATTTTAGCAGGCTACAATACTATACACACACACACACACACACACACACACACACACACACACACACACACACATATATACATAGAATGTACAAGATAATTGGAACAGTCCCTATCCTCAAGGAAGTCACAGTGCAGCATAGTAGAAAACATGTCAACAGGTTATATATAAGGTAAACTGGATGTAATCTCATAGGGAAGGCACTAGAATTGAGGATTGGGAAAGACTTCTTTGAGAAGATAGGATTTGAGCCAAAATGTGAAGGAAAACAGGAATGGTAGGATGCAGAAATGGGGAAGGACAGTATTCTGGACATGTAGGAGATATTAATGCTTATACAGCAGTTTTAATAATGGGTTCATATGAGCTGGTTTCAGCAAATTCCTGGCTTTAAAAGCTAATCAGAGGGTTCCATATTATCCTAAAGATAATAAGAAACCTCTAGAGCAGTGGTCCTCAAACTTTTTAAATAGGGGGCCAGTTCACTGTCCCTCAGACTGTGGGAGGGCTGGACTATAGTAAAAAAAAAAAAAAAACTCACACTGTCTCCGCCCTCAGCCCATTTGTCATAACCCAGCAGCTACATAAACTCCTCAGCAGCTGCATCTGGCCCTCGGGCCATAGTTCGAGAACCCCTGCTCTAGAGGATGCTCATCAATTGGAGAATGGCTAAATAAGTTATGGTATATGAATGTGGTGAATATTTTTCTATATGAAATGATGAGCAGGTTGATTTCAGAAGAGCTTGGAAAGATATTCAAGAACTGATGCTGAGTGAAGTGATCAGAACCAAGAGAACATTGTACACATTTCCAAGAAGATTATGTGATCGACTGTGATTGACTTGGCTCTTCTCAACAATGTGGTAATTTGTTAAGGACCATGCCTGGGTGAAGGGGTGCAGCTTAATTCTGCGAAAGTCCCCACATCTGTGGATTGTGACACATGAGGCAAAGCAGCCTTTACTGACACAAGGGTTGCTTTTGGACTGGGAATAAAATAAAATGGAGGCAGAGGAGAGAGAAAAGAGGTCCGACAACACAACTGTCTCTCAGTCTCCTTGTATCATCATCATCCCCTCACATGAAGAAATCCATTCTAGAGGTCTGAGTTAGACCTACAGCAGCCACTGGCAGGTGGCTCCTGTAGCCCAACAGTAATTCAAGGTAATTCAAATAAACTTGGGATGGAAAGTGCCATCTGCACCCAGAGAGAGAACTATAGAGACTGAATATATATTGAAGCATGATATTTTTACTGTTTGTTTCTTCCCTTTTGGTCTGTATTTTCATGCACAACATGAAAAATAAGAAAACATATTTAGAAAAATTGCATGTATATAATCTATATCAGATTATTTGCTGTTTTGAGGAGGGGAGAGATAAGGGAAGGAAAAAGAAAAATGTGCAAAACAAAGTCTTACTAAAATGAATGTTGTAAACTATCTTTAGGTGTATTTGGAAAATAAAATACTATTGGATTTTTTTAAGACGCCATTGGAATGTATTGAATGGGGTGAAAGTGATGTAATCAGACACTGTAAAAAGATTACTTTGATAGCTAAATGATGATTTGGAGCAAAGGTACCAACAAGAAGGATATTGAAATAGTCCAAGTAAGAGAAGATGAAGATCTGTACCAAGATGGAGGCTGTATTAGAAAAGAGGAGGAGGAATAAGAGATTTTACAAAGATATACTCAACAGAACTTGGCAAATGATTTCAGGATACAGAATGAAAGAGTGAGGGCGAAAGGGTGGGGATTCTGTGGGAGGGTAGTGTTATCACCACGAAGAGGATTTGGGGAGAAAAATAATAAGTTCAGTTTTGGACTTTTTGAATTTAAGATTTCTATGGAACATCTGTATGAGATAAGAAATTGGAGATATGAAGTTGTATAAAATTCTCATGAGAAAGATTAGGGTAGATCTGAGATTCATCAATGTAGAGATAATAAATGCATTTATGAGAGCTAGTGAAATTACTAAACAAGATAATATGGAGGGAGAAAAAGATCCAGGACCGGTGCAGTATTCTGATAAAAGCCTTATGTATTCACAAAATAATAAGATTTTACATTTTATTATGTTTTTATAGTTTTAAAAATGCTATCACTTCATTTCCTGTGAAATAAGTAATGAAAATTTCATATGAAGTACCATAACTAGTACAAACACATGAAGGTGAATATGAACTCACTAGAGAGTGGCCCTGAGCTCAGATATTCTGCCTCCCAAGTCTGGTATTTTCCCATACAGTCCCTCAGCAGTTAGGATCTCTGTTATCAAATGGCTTCCTCTGAATCTAACAAAGTCATTCCCTCACTTGTTCATAAGGTAGAGGTAGAGAGAAGGGCTTTCACACATTTTCACCACCTCCTCAGTAGAACCATTTTGCTCAGAGAGGATATAGTGGAAATGAGAACTACTTGCTATCCCCATACTAGCAACAGCAGAAGAGCAGTAGACATCTATAAGGAGATTGTTGTAATTCCAGCCTCAGCCTGCTGTTTTTCCAGACACAAAAGACAGAAAGACCTTTGCCCTCAGACACCCTGAGGAAACTCGGATCATTTCAAGTTCCTTTCACACTGAATCATTCATTCCACAGCCCACTAGGGGCATTGCTCATTGTTCTGGGAAGAGTGAAGCTTCCTTTCCTAATTTATTCTCAGGATAATTCTTTAACAAATTAATTAATTAATTAATTTAAGCACAGGTGTGTAATGGGAAAAACCACCTGAATTCTCAAGTGCAAAAAAGAAATGGGATGTCTCTTCATCCTTCGTCATCATGCTCTTAGCCAGAATATGTGTTTCATGTAATTATCAGTCTACAGGGAAAGGGACTTATGCTTCCTGCCAAGTCTGGGGCAGCTCTCAAATCAGTGAACAGAGAGCTATGGAAAGAGCCCAGTGTTTCTGGCTCCCTGGTGGGAGGTAGGCAAACTTGTGTAGATTTCCTTCTTGTGGGGTTCCACCTCCTTCAAATTTAGTTTTAAAGCAAATAGAAAAGAAAAAAAGAAAGAAAGAAATTGAACAAGAGTTGAGAGATTTAGAAGGAACCAGAAAATGTCAGGAAATGACTAAATTTCACTTTTTCCAGTCATGCCCACCTTAAAGTGCCTGAGGGCATTTTATTTTTCCCTCTCCAAAGGAACTAATCAATCATTACTCTCTCTCCCAGAGGGAAGCAGAGAATCTTACTTGACATAGGAGCTAGTCCTATATTTTTGAAAATCGGAAAGATTTTGGAATTGAATAATGTAGCAAGTGGAACACAAGTACCAGAGCACAAAAACGTGGGTTCAAATCCTTCTGAGACTAGGCATGTAAGCCTGGGCAAGTCATTCAACTTCTCTGAATTTCAGCTTCCTCATCTGTAAAATGAAGGGCTAGACATCTAAGGTCTCTAAGGTCTATTTCACTCTAAATCTGATTTTATGAATCAGAGACTAGTCTCAGATTTTATAATTATTTATGATTTTAATTATATTATTAATATACATTACACTATACATATTATATACTATATAATTATACATTTTAATCATTTATAATTTTTATAATCATCCTCCTAATCAAGGACACTTTATTCGGATTTCAATTTTAATACTTAAAGAAGTATTTATTTCTAGTTCCTATCTTTCAATTACTTTAGCCAATCTTTCTCTCAGCTTCCTGGATAAGAACAGTTTAATCCTTCAATTATCAGTGTGCCTAGAACTGAGTGCATACTAAGTTACAATCACAGTTATGTGCAAAAGTTCATCATCTTTTTTCACTGTCACTTTCCTTCATCACAGAGTTCCAATCATCACAAACTGTCTAAGCTGCCTGCTTTGGAAGGTATATGTTAGTGCCACAGACTCAATTAAAGCCAGGAGAGTGAAAACAAGTATTGATTCAGTCTTTTAAGTCCCAAACAATATTGATGCTGATTAAAACTCAAAATGACAACAGAATAAATATGTTTAAAAACCCACTTTTTTTTAAAACAAATTGTAATTACTTTAGTGTAGGGGAACTTCCTTGGAATATACACCTCAAGTAGAGTACACTCATTCTTTCCTTAAGAACAAGGTAAAATCTGCCCCTTCTTCAGGAATTCTTATAATTGATCTAAATAGTTAATTCCCTTGTGGTCCATCCACTAATTTAATAATTTTTATATTAAAAAATCTACAATAGGCATGCTATTTATTGTGTTACATATGTAAAAGTTGTAGGGAGTCATAATTCAAAAGAATACAATGAAAATGAGGAAATATTTGCCATATTAAAATTATAAATAAGTAGAGGAGCAGGGGAATTTGAATAATTCCATGCTGCAGCCTGCTGGGGTCAACTCTCATGATTTTTACAAAAGAGGAAACTGAGGTCTGGAGCAGTTAAGTGACTCACCAGGGCTGTAAAGGTAACAAGTAGAAGGACTGGGATTTGAGTCTATATCCTTTGACTTCAAATTCAGTATTCTTTCTACCATATTATGTTTAATCCTAAGCTTCAAGAAACATAAAATTACGTTGTCTTTTTTAAATCCATGCTCTTCTGATTTTTACAAAGAACATTTTAGAGCACTTAGCTAACATTTAAGCAATGTTTAAGACTACTGCTACTACTACAACTATTACAACTACTAATTATTACTACTTCTGCTATTACTACTACTGTTACAAGTTTGGTATGATGGAGCTCTAATCAAGCAACAAATATTTATGATTGACTATTTTTTAATTTAATTTTTTAATTAAAGCCTTTCATTTTCAAAACATATGCATGAATAATTTTTCAACATTAGCTCTTGCAAAACCTTGTGTTCCAATTTTCCCCCAATTTCTACTCATCCCTTCCCCTAGATGGCAAGTAATCCAATTTATGTTAAACATGGTAAAATATATATGTTGAATCCAATATATGCATATATATTTATACAATTATCTTGCTTCACAAGAAAAAGGAAATCAAAAAGAAAAAAAAATGAGAGAGAAAATAAGATGCAAGTAAAAAACAAAAAGTAAAAATGCTATGTTGTTAGAGAAGAGCTAATCCAATTCCAATTGATTAATGATGGACAGAATCAGCTACATCCAGAAAAGGAACACTGGGAAATGAGTGTAAACTGTTATTTTTACCTTCTGAATCCAATTCTTCCTGTGCAACAAGAAATTCGGTTCTACACACATATATTATATCTAGAATATATTGTAATATATTTAACATGTATAAGACTGCCTGCCATCTGGGGGAGGGGATTGGGGGAGGAGGGGAAAAAATCTGAACAGAAGTGCAAGGGATAATGTTGTAAAAAAAATTACCCATGCATATGTACTGTCAAAAAAAAAGTTACAATTATAAAATAAAATAAAAATTAAATAATTAAAAAAAATGCTATGTTGTGATCCCCACTCAGTTCCCACAATCCTCTCTCTGGGTGTAGACGGTTCTCTTCATCACAAGAACACTGTAACTGGCCTGAATCATTTCATTGTTGAAAAGAGCTACATCCATCAGAATTGATCATCATATAATCTTCTTGTTGCCATGTACAGTGACTTTCTTATAAAAGGCAAAAAATCGAAAGTTCAAGGACATGGAGGAACAGACAAGGCAAGATTGTAAGCTGGATGGAGAGGGGCTCATTTTGCATCTGACTTGCTATGGACTACAAGCCATTGCCCCACTAATCATGAACAACCCAAGAAGAATGGCTGGGTCTGCTTTCAACTGTTTTTCTGACTTTCTGAACTTTGCCACTCTACTTCAACTACTTTATTGACCTCACCCCATCACCTGAGCCTATCCACTGGACCCCATAATCTTTCATCCTGGCCATTATTCCACCCTGCCTCTTCCCTTTTCTATTGTTGAGCTCCTCCCAGGACCTCAATTTTGAGGAAGAATCCAGACTAACCAGGGTCCATTTCTGCTTTCCCTCTGAATTTTTGGACATCAAAGGCATATTCTTGCATAGCTACTATTCCCCTCAGCCCTTCTTTGCTACTTCCTAGCTTTTTAGCTCCATTTTTTTTGTAGTTAACTTCTCCAACTATAATGTAACCTCCCTGAGGAAAGCATTGGCCAGTTGTATTTGCCTCCATAATGTTTAGCACAATGCCTGGCACATAGTAATCACTTCATAAATGCTTGTTGTCTTGCTTCTGCTAATGAACAGTGAAACAAGCTGTAACTGAAGAAATAATCAGAGGTTCTTGCCTTTAACTAAAGTGGAAAAAGCACCAAGTGGCTTTGAGATTCTAAACTCCCAAGTTTCCATTATTTTTAATCTGGACTTTGATCCACTGAAAAGCTGTGAGTTAAAATTTGGGAATTATTTTTTTTTTCTAAAACTCTTTCACTTGCTATTTAGGAGCAGACTGGACAGGGCTAAAATATCTAAAACATATACTTTTTTCAGGGATTAGTGTCCAGAGTATATGTATATACTGATGGCTAAACACAAAGGTCAAATGGGAAAAATATATAAATAAAAACCAATTAAATGTGTCTTAGTATCTATGCATGGCTACTTAATATCCATGCATGGTGGGTACAAACAGAGTGGTATCCCAGGCCTTTGGAGCCAAAAAGAACTTTAGAGATCATTTAGTCTTAATCCGCCTTTATTTGACAGGGGACTGTGGAAGGAAGCCAGTCAGGGTCAAAGAATGGGAAAGAAATGAGTCAACAACTTAAACTCCTAATCAGAGGTAGTTAATATAAAATCATATAATCAAAATAAAAAGTCAGTAGCAAATGATCTTGTAACAAAGTCGGATTGCTGTCAAAGGATACTGCCATTTCTCCAATTTTCCTGATGCATAACTTTGTCATTATTCCCGAGTCTCAGCCTACACATCCCATGGCTTGCTATTTTCTATCTCTACAACATCGCATGTGTCTTTTTTATCCTCACACAACCCCTGATTTAGTTCTCCGGAAGACTTTTATCACTTCTTGTAGATCACTGCAATGGCTTCTTAATTGGTGTCTTTTCCTCCAGTCTCTCTCTACTACAGTTAACTACATTAATTGTCAAATGATTATCCTTAAACCAGAAATGACCTTGTCAGTTATCTATTCAATACGCTATTATTAGTTTCCTATTGCTTCTAAAATAAAATATGAACTTCCCATTTTGACATTTAAAGCTTTCACAACTTGACTCCAATAATTTTTCTTCCCAGTTTCTTTTGCCCAGCAAGCCAAGCTGGCCTTTCCTCTGCTTCGTTTAGAACATAAACTCCTTGAGGACAAGGTCTTTCCTTTTTTTCTTTGGATTTCTAATATTCAGTACAGGCAGATGGAAAATACTTTAAAAATACTTGTAATTTGTATATAATATTCCAGCTTTACTGTTTCCTTTTCCTGGAATGGAATCTTTTCTAACCTCTGCCTTAGACAATGCCCCCACTTCCTTTAAAACATAGTTCAAGCATAACTCCATACATGAAGCAAGTCCTCATCCTTCAACTGACTGCTACCCTCTCTCCTTAACCACTTTATGCTTAATTTAAAAATTTTTGTGCAACTCATTCTGTACATGCTTATATATGTCTGTGCTATCACTACTAATTAAATATTAGTTTTTTTGAGAAGTGAAATTCCTTCCTTCTTTTTTTTTTTTTGGTCTTCCTATCCCCTGGGACTAGCATATCAGTGGCACTTGATAAATGCTTGCTGAATGACTGATTGATTAGGAGACTATGCTTGAACTTTTTGAGTTTTGTGGAAAATGGAAATCAAAATTGCCCTACAATGGCTATGTCTGATTAATAAACCACATGAGGCAAAAAAGCAGACTATTCACTCATTTCCACAGGTGTGGATAACAGTGTAGTCATCCGATGTAATAAATTGGGGATTGACATGATGAAATTGAATTTCAAAGATAAATCACAGACCAGAATTTGAATTTGACTCAGATGTAAACAAACACATCATTTTATATAATTACATGTGCAAACCCCCAATTTAGGAAGAAATTATGCCAGTCCCAAGTGAATGATACTCAATAAAGAGGAGGGGGGTGGAAAGGAATGATGGCTTGAACTGTGCAATTACTTTAAAGACGGCTGCTTTATTATTTCTGTTGTGATGACAGGGGGAGTGTAATGACCTCGCTGGGAAACAGCCTGAACAAAAGAAAACTCGGAATGCTCTAAGTACAGTTATGGTCAGAGAAGTGATACTTGTAAAGATGGCATCATTTTTGCTGATTTTTCTCCCTGTGGGTGTTCTGGGTCGCAGCTGTGTAATCTACTGCCATGACATTCACATTTTCTCTAAGTGTTACTTCAAGTGCTGAAAGCCTTAACCATTTCAAACATAACTCTCCATGACGATTTGGAGGCTGAGTTTAGTTTTAAAAATACGAGCAGGATAACTACAACTGTAAGGATGTTACTGAATGACATTTACCCATGGGCGTATGTAGGGTGACATCGATGTAGTGAAGCAGTTAACGGGTGTTGCAACTGAGCAGATCTGAAACAATGGAGTCCCCTTGCAAGTTCTAAGAGGTATAGCTCTCTGATCTTTCCCTTGATTTTAATCTTATCTCCAAGTTCATGGTGAAGTAGAAGAAGAAAAGGGGAAAGAGGTGATGATAATAAAAAAGAAATGATTTCTTTCTTGGTTCCCAAACTTAGTCCTTTCTCTTTTCTCTTGATTATAGGTTTTGGTCACAAAGGATCAGTGGTTATCTGGTGAACTTTGTGCTCATTCCAGCCAAGTAGGAACCTCAGTGGAAGCAGCAGTCCATCTGTAAGGAATCAGTGCCTTGTTCTGAATTGGGTTCCCTTTCCTCTCTGATATTAAAATTCAATTATCCTCTAAAGAATGCCCATCAGCTCAGTGGTGCTGACTGGCTCTCTTGCCTTCAACATCATTAAAAATTCAAGAGAAAAACCGGGTCATCCTTTGCTTTGACTTTACCACCAAGGTGACAATTGTGGGAACTTTACCTTGGCCTCTCACATTCTAACATTGGGGTCCTTAATCTTTTTGAGTTTCATGTACCCACTAGGTATCCTGTTGAGACCTATGCATTCCTTCTCAAAATAATATTTTTACATGAACAAAACAAAGTACATTGTATCGCAAAAGAAACTAGTTATATTGAAATAATTACCAATATATCAAAAGAAACAAATTAACAGACCACAGCTTATACTACTTCTTTCTCTAGTATGCTAATGTTATAGCACACCTATGGATATAAATCAGTCATCTCAGTTATCGCAGTAAAATACCTTCTGGAGTAAATGTGATGGGGATAAATAGCATAGGTAGGTATAGGGAAAATTTGGAAGTAACCAGTGAGTGATAATAAGAATAACAATAATTTACATAATACTTAAAGGTTTGCAAAGTATTTTGCATGTTACTTAATCCTCACAACTTCTGAGATAGATACTATCATTATCCCCATTTTAAAGATGAGGAAATTAGGTTTGATGAAATTTAAGCGATTTCTTTCAGGTCATGTAGTTAACAAAGATCCCAGGGAAGATTTGAACTGATTTTTCTTGATCCAAGTCCAAGATTTTGTCACTATATTCACTAACCTCTTCAAGTGAAGGAGAACATTTAGGAATTGAGAGGAAAGAGATGAGGAATTCAAGAGAAGGGCAATTTTAGGACATTAACCAAACAATATATAATAAAAGTATGTGTATTTTTAGGAAGCAGTAAATATGAAACAGCATAAATTCCTTGATTTGTACCTAAATAATGGCATCTGGCTTTAAAGGGGCAAAGATTCTGAACTACTGTGTTGAGCATGAAATGCTAGCTATGGGGGAAAAATAAAGTTTAATATAAGGCAAAAACAGAAAATTTGTCACAGAAATCATGGACAGTCCATAAATCTGCAACATCAACTTTTCTTTTTAAACAGCTATTTTTGAGATATTAACTGAACTTTCCAACTGTAAAATCTGGATTTTTAAAAAAAATCCTAGCATAAAGAATCCTGAAGCCAGATTTGCTCACAGTCTTTGTCTATCATTTTCTTTACCTTTGCAACTTGGCAAAATGATTAAGTGACACTATTTAATAACAACCCTGGCAATTGTGAGATTTTTCCTCAGAATAGAAACTTTTTCTAAGCCTTCAAGCTATAGCTGATGACTTACCAAATAGAAGGCAAAGACATCCCTTTATCTCATAGCCATAAAATAATAATATATTCCAGTTTACCTTTATGCAAAATTAAGGAGCTGAACTAAATTACTTCTAAGGTTCCTTCTAGTTATAGATTCCAAATATAATAATCATTTATTCTTCTCTCCTCCCTACAAAGGACAAGCAAAAATAAATATTCATTCATTTAATAATATTTATTGATTGCAAGTTCCTTGAGGACAGGGACTATCCTTTACCTCTTTTTGCATCTATATATGATAGAACATATCATAGTTCCTGACATATAGTTGGTACTTAACAATGTTTATTGATAGCTTATTGGCTAATTACTCACTATGTATACAGCACTATTCTGTCAAAAATGAAATGCAAATGTAACTGAGGCACTGGCCCTCCAGTGTTTACTATCTTACAATTTATAGTTTAGTGAAAATGGAACTTAATAGTTTAGTAAAATGGTACTTGTATGTAACTCTATGAACTCACATTCTAGCTCTATAAAAATTAATGCCTTTTAGGACAAAGAACCCATATAAATGCAAAATAGTATTAAGTATAGTAATAATGGTCTGAGTTCTGAAACATATTATTGGTTCACACAGCCACATTTGGGGGTCTTGTTGTTGTTGTTTGTATTCTATGTCAGAGTCTATTGTGAGTGTAGTTAACTGAGGTGAATGGGGGGAACATGGCAGACTGCCAATGCTAATGAATTTTTCTTGTCTGTTTCTAATATGTATTTTATTTCTCTTTTCCTTTTTGTTTAACTAAATTATATTATTTAACTAAGAATTCATCACACAAATCTCAGAATCACCAAGCTGCCAGGGAAGGGTTGGGTTACCACATAATCAATTGCCAGTTTAAAAAAAAAATGACATGGGAAGAGATTCCTCCTTCTTCCCGAACCATGAAAGCCTCAGGCTTCAATGAGGAAACAAAGCATGGCAGCCTTAATGAGAATGTGCAAATGGAGAAAGATCAAAGGACATAAGAGATCATGAGTCCTCAGTGTTGAGACATTTAATTCTTTTAACGAACCACAAATAACTTTAAAATGGTATGCAATTATGATGTGGCAATAAAAATGTCTCATATTTACAGTGTTTTGCTATTTGTAAAACACTTTTCAAAGGCTGTCTCATTTGAATCTAAGCAGTTTAACATATCTAAATTTCAGTTTTCCTCATCTCTAAAATATACATGAAAATCAATAAATGTATATAGAGTGCTTTGCAAACCTTTAAAGATCCAAATAAGTGAGGATGTCCTTATGTCACATTCACATTGTCCTTTTAAACTTGGCCTCTTTCAGAAGAATACATAAAACTGATTGTGTAATGTCCTATGATTTTACTATTTCAGTTTCATATTCCCAATAAATATAAAATATATGATCAATGTTTTTGAATGAATAACTCTTAGATAGCAACTTGTTTTTTTTATTTTTAAAAAATCAACTTAAATGTGTGTAAGAAATATACTAAAAGTATTTGAAGGCAGAGCTACTGGGAGAGGTAGAAGCTACTTAGAAAATTGTATGATCCAGAATGGAAAATACTTTGCTATTCCATATTCATTAAGCAGTTCCTAATTCAATTAATGTTTTATTCAATTTATTAATTTCTCTCCACACATATATCCTTTTGGAGAGAGGTAAATTTGGTGATGATGTGACATTTTATTTCATCAATGTGGAAACCAATCAATAGCTGGGCTAAAATGAAAATCCATGACCTGCTTGGCCCTGGTTCCTGTTTATTGGGGTTAAATAAAATGACATGGTTCAATCAATCTCTTTCCTTTCCCTATGGTTCCAGATTAACCCCCACTCCTTCTCATTCAGATTAGTATAAGGGGCAGAAGATCACTTTCCAAAGCATTCTTATAAACTTTTAGCAGTTTATAATTATCTTATTTGGGTAATAGCTTATAATGGGTAGGTGCATAAGATCCTTATTTAAAAACCAAATAGCCAAATAAACATGCCACTAAGACTTAAAAAAACATTTTTATCCCATTGTTTGGCATCTGGGAAATTCAGTGTCTCCCAAACAATTAATTGTTAATACAGAATCCGGGAGCAGATTTTCTAAAATGCTCACTATGTCACTCTTTCATTCTTAGTGAAAATTAACATGATTCTATTTTGATTGTAATTAGTGTGTAATTATTACTTGTACATGCTGATATTATATGCCATGAAACTGGTGGCTAGTTTGGTATATTCTCCTGCATTTAGGGCTTTTTTTTTCTTTAATTTTATTTCTTGTGAAATATAAAGGCCCCCTTGACACTTCAAACTAGAACCATTAAGGTTCTGAATAATGGTAATTAGTCTCATCCTTGACAGGAAAACTAACTTACTAAACATTCAGGGGGAAAGGTAATGCCATTCAAAGAAAGAGAAAAGAACAGAGCTTTGGAATGGGCAGAATAAATTAATTCTGGGAGTCAATCTGGGCTGTCATTTAACAGCAACATTCAATAAATGACTGTTATATACATAACATTGTGCTGGGTTCTGGGAAAGATATGACAATAATTAGGTCTCTGCCCTCTTGGAACTTACACTCTAGTAAGATAGAAAGGACACATGAAATAGCTTTACACTCTAATAAGACAGAAAAGACACATGAAATATCCATATATGTGCTATGAAATGCAGAACAGAATAGAAAGCAGCATTTATAGTCCTTCCCATTTAATTCATACCTCACTATTTCTATCCTTGTTCTATTGGGAATGTGTTCATTATTTTGGGGTCTTCCGTCTTTCTTCCTTCTCATATGTCCCGTCAATTCCAAGCTAGGTTGATTTAAGTCTAAAGGACAAGAGCTCTGCCTTGTATCTCCAACTACTTCCACTTCTGACTAAGCCTTCACTCCTTGCATTACCACTTGCCTTGGCTCCCAACAGATCCTTTTCCTTCTGCTTCTAATTTCCACTTCTAACACTTTCAACCTATTCCTTATATTTCATCCTTTACAATTCTGTCACATTCATTTTTTTTGCATAGATCTGACCCTGTCCCTCTTCTATTACAAACTCTTCAAATTTCCTCTATCACTTTGTGTGGAATTCCGACCTCTTATCATTTACAATTTTTCTACCATTTTCCCCCAACTTAGTTCTCCCCCCTTGATTTCACAGTAATAATCCTCTTTAGAATTGATTCCTGAAATGCTACTCCCACAGTCACTTTGGATTTAGTGAAAAGATGTGCTATTTTTGAGTTTCCTGAACTTATAATAATTGCTAACATTTATACAGCACTTACTACATGCCAGGCACTGTGCCAAGCATTTTATAATTTCTATCTCATTTGATCTTCCAACAACACAGGGAGATAGATGCAAATATTATCTCTATTTTGCAGATGAGGAAACTGACACAAAATAAGGTTAAGTAGCTTGTCCATAGTCAGACCACTAGTAAGTGTTTGAGGCCAAACTTGAAGTAAGGCTTTCCTGATTACAATAGAGCACTCTGTTCTGATTTTAGGGGGAAAAAAGGTAAAAAATTTTTAAAGTGAGCATTGCAAAGACATTCAAGTAATGTTGGCATCTTGGTCTTGTTTTTTTCTCATTTGTTGGGAACACAGCAGGAATACAGTCGGTTATGATTTGTAAGCAATGTTTTCCTAGAACCTTAGAAATATAAATGGTTTAACTTTTTTCCTCCTGTAGAAATTACAAAAAAAATCTCTTTAGGAAAACTCTCCTATCTCCTCTTGTTGAAATTAAGACTCTTGCTCTCATTACTTACAGTAATTCTCTTGTTCTAAAAAAGCAAAGCAGCATTAGGCATTTAGACACTTTTTTCCCTGATAGTTCCTTGTCAAAGACAAGTATTTCGTATTCATTCATTTACCAAGTATTCAAGAAGCACTCCACAAAACATTTATTCAGAATCTATTACTACCAACCACTATTCTAGGAACTGGAGAAATGAAGACAATAATGAAACACTCCCCTGACCTCAAAATGTTTACATTTTGGAGGTCACTTTGGGCTAAATCTGGAGGGAAGTTAAGAGTTCTAAGATGCCTTTCTCTGAGATAAAGGAGGAAGGGCAAGGAGGAAGTACACTGCTTTTCTGCAACTTTCATCCATCCACAGCTTGATAATAATAATGATAACGAGAGCTGGCATTTATATAGCACTGTATGGCTTTAAAGTACTTTACAAATTTATTTCATTTTATCCTATTAACAATCTTGGAAGGTAAATATTAGAAGGACAGGGGTAGGCTTGAAATTCTAGCTCTTCCCCATCTTCTGAGCTCAGTATTTTTTCTTGATGGCTATAGTACAATAGGAAAATTGGAAGGGAAACTTAATCCTCATCAAGAATCATTAAATTTCAGTAAATCTCTATGGTCTCGGAAAAGGTAACATGAGAACTCATTTAATCCAACACATACCTGAATACAGTTCTATAACATCCCTACTGAGTAGTTATTCAGCTTCTACTTGGTAGACCTTTTAGTAGGTAAGGGAACCATTCCCTCACAAAGCAATTCATTCTATAGTGTTGATAGAACCTGTGGTTAGGAAGACCTGAGTTCAAACCTAGTCATAGACACTTACCAGTTGTTTGATCTTGGTTAGTCACTTAATCTCTATATGCCTCAATATCCTCAACTGAAAAAAAAGGGATAGTAACCCACACCTCCCAGGAATGTAATGAGGATTAAATGAAGTAATATTTGTAAAGCCCTTAATTGCATGATGCACAATCTGCTTTTCTGCAACCTTCACCCATGGTTAAGTAATAATAATAATAATAATTGACATTTATATAGTACTTTATGGCTTAAAATGCTTTATAAATTTATTTCATTTTATCTCAGGTTAGGTTGTTGGTCACTGCATCTTTGTTGGCCACTACAGCCCCCCACCTGATTTCACACTTCTAGTTTTGCCCTCTGGGGCAAGCTGGGAATAAAACTTGGCTGTCTCAATTCCTTAGTCCAGTGCTTTATCCATTACAAAACATCTCAGGACTGGAGAACATTTTTTAAAAAATATGTTTGAATTAAATACAAGCAAATGAGAGAGAACAGTAGCACCCCAAAAAGGACATACATTTCAAAAATGTCATTCAGTTTAAAATGAGACTTATAACTTTAGAACATCTTTTATTGCCATCTGGAAATCTATTATTCCAAGAGGAAGTGGTCTGGGGGAAGCCACAAAGCAACATCCTCGTTTCAGTACAATCAATGCTTTGCAAAGACTAAGCACACAACTAACTGTACATGGTTCATAGCTGGAGAATTGGATGAACAGATGTGGGTCTCAGGTCTTTTTACTCTCAATTTATTGCTCTTTTGGTTTATGTCATGGTCAAACCTAATGGCCTTTCTTAGCATTAGAACTAGGAAGCTAACTTTCCCATCATTTGAAAAAAACTACATTTAATTTAAACATTGGCAGAATAGGATTCAGACAATGGTAAATGTTCCCAAGAGTTCATTCTTGAAAGAATTAAAAAGCCTCATCCTATAATGGAATAAATGTTTCAGGTCCCAATGTATTTCAGTCTCCATGAGCTTTAGGAAAGGGCTAATCCCAAGTAAAGAGTTTTTTCCCTGGCTGGGTTCCTTGAGAAACCACTCCAATTAACATCCTAAGTATCCTCATGAACTGGTTGAGGGGGCTAAAGAAATTCAAATCCATTAACTTTTTTAGGAACTAAAGTGCACTTACATTACCTTTCCTTTGGGTTGCTTTCATTTCTCTTCACTTTCTACTTTTCACATTCTTCTTATTTATTCCAGCTTCTATCTACCTTCCAACTCTGTAGCTGTTTTATCTCTTTTGGTTGCAATACCCTTATTTTTTTTTGGGGGGGAGGAGGAGTGATGACCTGGGATCTTTTCAATATTGGGAACTCCAGGTATGGAAACTTTATCTATTTACGAAGACCACTAATATGTCCCTAAATGATAATCTTAGTTATCTGGGGACATTGAGAAAACATATTCAATTGCATCACATAGCTGGTATGCATCAGACTCAGACCTAGAAGTCAAGTCTTTAGGACATCAAGGCCAGCCATATATTTAGCATTCCACATTATTATTCTCATGTAACCCCCTCTGCCTATTCAACTTTTAAACATTTTGTATCTCTTTTCCCCTGTTTTAACTGGTCACTCTTCTTTTTCTTTCTTTTTAAATAAACCTAATATTTGAGGTAACTTTTCTAGTATATCCCCGAGGTTTCTGGGGACCTGGTTTGTAGCTTCCAGTGAAAGTATTATTAATCTGTTCATTTTAGAGTGTGATTTATTGAATTCTGCAACTTTGAAATCCTGTCTTAGGACATCTACTGAAAAATTAAAACTTTATAGGGAAATGTAAATAAAATGTAAACAATCTCTCAGAAGGACATAGCAGAGGTCTTGTCATCTAGGGAATCCAAAGATGAATAATTAGATTTACATTAAGTAAGGCTTTACATCTTCACTCTATGAAGTTTTGTCAGACTAATCCTGGCAAGAAATTCTTGCAAAATAAATGTAATTTCTATCAGTTTTCCAAAAGTTCAGTAGAAAAGCTACCTATGTCTACTAGGTACAATGGACTGAACTTCAAAGCTCAAGTTTCATTTTCACCTGCCCTGAATCAGGTCAAACATGTGGCTTTTTTATATTCTTGATAAATCATGCCAGTATCTTTGCTTAGAAAACCTCAAAAGGGGTCACAAAGAGTTGGACATGACCGCAACTGAAATTCCTCTATCTGGAGGAGTCAGGTTGCGCCTAGACAGTTATAGTAACAAGGGTTCAATTCAGCAAACATTTAATAAATTATTACTGTGAGTATGGGCCTGGAAAATAATTCAGCTGGCTTTCCATAAAGAATGAGATTTAAGAGTAGGAAATCCCTCTACCAATGCAGACAACCACCCATCTATGGTATTCATTTTAGGGAGTTTCTTCCATCTCAAAGAGGCTCAATGACTTGTGTGAATATTGCCAGGAAATATCAGAAGCATAATTTGCAGTCAGGTCTTTTTTAATTTCAAGTCCAACATTCTTTTCTATCCATTATGCTACACGGCCTCTTCCAATGTTCAGGGGTAAATATTTCATTGGCCTACAGTACAAATAGAGGCAGCATTGAGTGGTGAAAAGAACTCCCATCCAGAGACTGTTTAGTCCTAGCAGTTTTGCTTACTTGCTATGTGATAATGAACAAGTCATTAAACATCGAAGTGATCAACTATAAAACCTCAGAAAAAATATTTAATAATGAGGAAAAAGTGAGATCATTGATTAACTGATTCAATCATAGAATCTCAGAGTAAGCTAAAGACACCTAAGAGATCATCTAATTCAACTTGCATCTACCTAAAAAGGAATCACTTTTATAGCATCCCTAGTAAATGGTTGTCTACTTGTTCTTAAAGACCACAAAGGAGGGTCTTTCTATAGAAAGTTCTTTCTTATGCTGAGTTTAAACCCACCTCTCTCACTTCTGCAGATCACAATTCTTTCTTCTACGGCCAAGAATTTAATAGATGCTTCTCTGATCATGTCCCTTATCTGTTCAATTATCTTCAATAGTTCTCTATATGTTATCAGATCAATTATGAATTTCTCAGCATTTTGTGACTAGGGCCCAACCTACTTTTCCACTCTATGGTTAGCTATTTAATGTTCTCTATGCATCCTGTGTTATAGCTTCTGGATCATTGTCTATCATTCTCAAAGTTAAAAGGGGAAACACATGGCTGTTTTAAGTGGCTATTCCATAATCCTGGCACCTGAAAAGTTAAACTATAGACTTCCAAATAACACATTTTAGGAGACTTAGGTGGAGTTGTAGTTTGTCCTTTGTTCTCTAAGATAACCATGAAATCAGGGAATTGGTGCCATGACTGGGAAGTGAATTGGATTTGAGGGAGGGAGGGCTGTGCAGGGTCACCAGTCTCACTTTTTTTCTCTGGAACTATCTGGGTTCTTCTACCCAATAAACTTCCCTGAGTCATTGTCATTTCCATTTAAAAATCTTCTATTTGGCATTCAAAAGCCTTTCATGATCTGCTCTCCTGATTGAATTTTTTTTCCTTCTTCATCTCTGCTTTCTGACTTCCAAGGTTTCCTTCAAGTCTCATTGAAATTCCCAGTTTCTACAGGAAATTCTTCCCAGTATCTCTTAATTCTAATGCATTCCCCTCTGTGATTATTTCTAATCTATTCCAAATTTAATTTGTATAATTCTTTTTGGACTTACTGTGTAAACTTTGTGCTTTACTATACCATTGAGCATATCGAAGATGCTTAATAAATGTTTATTGACCAATTAACTAATGGTCTTAATAAATTGCCTGGGATCACTGAAAAGACAAGTAAGTTGCTCACAATCACACAGCCTATATTTGTCAGAAGCAGAACTTGAACAAGTCTTCCTTGGGTTAGGTTAGGGTTAAACTGAGATTAGCTTTCTAGTCACCACACCACATTGCCTTAATGTTCAATTGAATAAAATATTCTTTATTGCAACAAAAACGGCATGAACAAATCTGAATCAGAACATATGATGAATTGATATCCCTGGATTCTCAAATTGGTTTTGGCAATGATGAGGTCTTCCTTTACAAAACATTCAATGCTCTGTATAATGCTTTATAGTAAAGATAGGTCCTGACCTCAAGAAGCTTATATTTTAGTAGTGGAAGACAACATTAATAGGGAACTACTGGGAAGGGAGAGAGAGTCCATTGCCCTAGAAAGTTACTGGGAGGGTGATTGGGGCCATAGGACAATAGACTGACATGTCTTCTTAGAAAAACAGCAGAGCTGATTTAAGTATGTTTAGAACTAAAAAATATGTATATATGTTTTATACATTGGGAGAGGCTAGAAGGAGAATGAGTTGGGAGGGGATATAAACTTGGAGAGTCTTTGGAACTGCTTTGGATCTGATAATGGAGGCAGTCATCAATCAGGAAAAAAGTGGGGAGAAGGAGGGTATCCCACTTCTGCTTTAACTTCAAAGCATCTTCTTTTCATTGTGGAACTATATTTACTTATCAGGAACTTGTTTACTTATAATGCAATTATCAGAAGTTTTCTGAATATAAAAAAATTCTAAAAGAAATCAGTGAGCTTGCTTTTTTCTTTCCCTCTTCTCCCACTCCTCCCACATCCCATGCTTAATAGGAAGTGCTGAAATAATCACCAAAAATATTATCCAATCAACCCAAAAGGAGATACAACTTTTGTTGTTATTACTCTGAAATCTTAAACAAGGAGAGAGATAATAGAAATAAACCTTGTGTTCCAATTCAGTAGGAAAGGTTTGTAATAGGGAATAAGAACAAGTGAATTGTAAGTTCAATTTGACTGAAGTCTTTTATAAGATAAACGTATCTCCAGTGGAGGTTGATAGGAGCCTCATTACTTAGAATTGGACAAATAACCTTAGGGCTCTGTGATTATAACCTAGCAGAAACATCGGTTCTCAGAAAATGACCAAGACCTCTGCTGGGAACATTTAATAGCATTTATACTTGGAAATCACAAGCTACATCTATAGTCAATGATTGTTATCTCCTGAATTCACTGGTAAGTGAACAAACATCCAGGTAATTCAAGTCTAACAATTTGTCTAAAGGAATATTTGCCTTTGGACTCTCCAAGGTATGGTTTACCTTTTTTTTTTTAAAAATAGATTATTTATTGAGGTCGAATTTTAAGTTTTACTTAAAACCTTTGGTTTTTATCCAGTTTTGACAATTCTCCCATCCAAATACACAAAAAAAGATATTTTTTTCCCAAAAGCAGATGAACACAGGAATATTGTTATTGGTACTTTAGGAGAGATATTTGCTTCATAGTTTACTTTGCTCATTACTAGAAGGCAAAAAAAGGAGAAATTGCCAACGACTCCACAGCATCAGTGGTAATACAGGTAGTAGTACATCATCATTTTTCAACTAATCTTGCAATAAATCTTAATAATACACATTTGTTAATAAGTAGTTGATGCTAAACATCCTCTGATATTTTCTGTTGCTGATATTTTACCATTCTTTTAAAAAGAAAACCAAGTAAGCTTAAGGTTAATGAATTTGTCTCAGCCTAATTCAGTGAAGAATTAGGACTAAGATCTATTTAGCTAAAACTATGTTTAGACCACATAGCAAGTCCTTATTGCCCAGCCTCATTTACTTTTCATTCTCAAATATGGAGAATGCTTTATTGAAAAGAATATTGCATTTGGTCAAGAAAGTCCTGCCTTCCTAGTCTATCTCTCTTATTTGATTCAAATTTGATACCACATACGACAATAAACCCCTCTGGATTTTGGTTTCTTTATTTGAAAAAGAGAGAGAGAGACTGAACTAGATGCTGTATAATGTCCCTTCTAGCTGTGGATCCATGAGCCTCACATACTTTCCAGCTATTAACCTATATTTATAAAATGCCTACTCTATACTTTCATATTAGGACTACATGAAACAATTTAGAGATGCTATATTTTATTTCATATGAAACTTTCATTTATCACTGTTAGATCTCTCTTTCTTCTCATTCACTTATTAAAATCCTTATGGTATTACCATGATTCAAATATGTCTGCTCTAGAATTTGTCATCCTGGAACTTCTGTTACACAAATTGTTAGTGTTATAGTGGTATCCGACTCTTTCTGACCTCATTTGGAATTTTCTCAGCAAAGAAGCAGTTTGGGCTATTTCCTTCAACTCATTTTCCAGATGAAGAACTAAGGGAAACAGAATTAAGTAACTTGTCCATGGTCAGAGAACTAGTAAGTGTCCGAAGTGAGATTTGAATTCAGGTCTTCTTGATTCCAGGCTCAATGCTTGATCCACTGAAACACCCAATTGCTTTTATTTTTCTGCTATTCATACAAACATTAGCACAAAAAGCTTATCTGATATATGAACATAGCTCAGCCCTTCAAAAAAGGCAAGCTGAGTTTATTAACAACTTGCTTCTTCCCTGGGTGATTAAAGTAACCTCTCTAAGAAAGGTATTTGTTCTCTTTTACTGATAAAGAGACATGCTGCAGATTTCCATTTTTGTAGAACAGAATTATCAGTTTTATTCAACAGGAGAGACATTGGGAAGAGAATTAGGCCAATAGGAATTCATGAGTACAAATTTCCCTACTTGGGAAGACAATAGGATGCAAAGAACTACTTTAATCAGAAGAAATAAAACAGGACTAAAATCTTTTGATCTATATACTTAAAACATTTTAAATGAATTCTACATATTTAGTGTTTCTTGCTCACTTGTATATAAGCATTACAAATGACCAGTAGTAAAAGTCATCATTCATTCAAATTTATTAGGAAAGCCCTAATCATAAAACTAACGAAATGGTGATAGCACCTGGCAAGTATATGGCAACTTCATTTTATGTCCTAGAATTTCAGCATCTCAGAAACCATTTACTTCCATTTGTACCTGGACATGATTCAGAGGATCACAGGGGGACCAACTTCTTTGAATGAAAGGGGTAATTTCAGGTAGCAGAAGAACACTGGATAAGGAGTCAAGAATGCCTGAGATCAAATTTAGCCCAAATAGTTATCAGCAACTTTAGATTACTATATAAATACTATTATTATCATGACATTTATCAGCTACATACAGTTCCAATATTTTTTGTAGAACAGGATCAGACAATGATGACGCTGGTATTAAGAAATGCTATTAGCATGATAATTGAGGAAATATGTATAGAGAACTGCACATGTTTAAAATAGATTGCTTGCCATCTAAAGGAAGGGAGGAGAAAAACATTTGGAATACGAGGTTTTGTAGGGGTGAATACTGAAAACTATCTATACATATGTTTTGAAAATTAAATGCTTTAAAAATAAATCTTATTGAATACTACTCTGAATTGTAATACCCTTAAAGTATTCTTTCTATTTGTCCTATATTACAACCCCACAAACTTAGTTACAACTTTCATTTCATCCATTTCTTAAACAACTCAAGGTCAGACAGATAAAGACAGAGACAAGATTTAAGCCTGTCCTCTTATCCTTTTTTTCTTTATTTTTTCTGGTTATACATGTGTATTAACTTTTTAAATACACATTTCTTTATGAATCATGTTGAAAGAGAAAAATCAAAACAAGAGAAAAAACCCACTAAAGAGAAAAAAAAATCAGAAAAAAGTTTTTCTTTTTTGTTGATTTACATTCAATCTCCACAATTCTGTTTCTGCATGTGTTGATTTACATTCCATCTCCATAGTTCTCTTTCTGCATACAGATGGTATTTGATGTCCAAATTTTATTGGGATTGTTTTGGATCACTGAACCACTGAGATGAGGTCTTTCATAGTTGATTATCTCACATTCTTGCTGTTATTGTGTACAATGTATTCCTGGTTCTGCTTGTTTCTCTTAGCATCAGTTCATATAAAATTTCCAATCCTTTCTAAAATTAGCTTGTTCATCATTTTTATACAACAATAATATTCCATTATCTTCATATGTCACGACTTGTTCATCCATTCCCCAGTTGGTGGGCATCCACTCTTTTTCCAATCCTTTGACACCACAAAAAGAGCTGCTACAAACGTTTTTGCATACAAGGGACCTTTTCCCTACTTTATGATTTCCTTGGGATATAGACCCAGTAATGGCACTGCTGGGTCAACGGGTATGCACAATTTGATCACCCTTTCAGGATAGTTCCAAACCTGTATTCTTATTCTAAAGTTAGTGCTCCTCATTGTACTATGCTGCTTCTCCCATGTTCCTAACTATTATTCTATGTATTCTTTATAGTTGATATAAGGAAAAAAATTGCTACAATCAGGCATATTATAGAACTGAGGAGTCAAACATCTGGCCTCCTGACCACTCCTACTATGCCATGCACTGACCCAGATAAAGATGTAATTGGAAAATATTTAGCAAAGTAAACAAAAGTATAATAAAACATAGAAAACTAAGCCAACAGAGATTCTTAAGTAGAATTTTATTGACCTCTATTTCTATTTGAATTTGACATCATTGTTGAGGAGAGGGCTTCTCACCCTAGACTATGGCTACTCTTTAGTGGTTTGAAAGTTGGTCAAGGAGAACACATGGAATATTTGATGAATAACTATAGCAGCCCATTGACATATCCCCAAAGTAGTGATAAAAAATTATGAACTGAAGAGAAGAATTTATGATACTAAAATAAAGGGAAGAGATGGAGTTGCAGTAATTATCTGGGGCCAGATTTGAACTCACAGAGATGGATCTTCCTGATTCTAGTTGCAGCACTCTGTGCACTGAGCCACTTAGATGTCCTGTTATAACAATATTATGTACTCAATAATAGCTGTCAAAACTAATTTATCTCTTTCTTTTGTTTTCAATTTTATGTACATATGTGTGGTAAATGCTGTATTTATTTCCTCTTTTAATGATTAAGAGACACTGGAAAGCCAAGGAACAAGGGGAGCAATAAAAGGTAGAGTTTCCAGTCTAGAGGAAATGAACAGGTGATTCTGAAAGCCACAGAAGAGAGCGACACAATCCTTGCTGATGCAGAACCCAAAGCTCTTCCTCTGTTTGAAGAAAGGAAGTACATAAACCATTATGCTCCAGTGACAAAAGAACTCAACAGCTAAAAGTTGCTTGTGATCCACTTTTATATAGTCTGACATTTGGATGGCAGGGAAAGAGCCCAGATTCAGCCAATGACATTTCTATGGGAAAAGGTGGGGGAGTGGCCCCCCAAAGTGGCAGTTAACCCTGTGGCCACCTCATTGTTGGGCGTCCACGAGGCAGAACCCGGGAATACCACCGGCAGAGAAGGGGGCCTGCCACCTGTTGCTAGGGATGACATCATCCAGCCCTTTTAGCTTCCCACATTTCTTGGGAGGATTGTATTTGGCTCGTTAATCAGTGCTGTCCCCTCTGCCAGCCCATTCAGCGGGGCCTCAACTGTCAAGGCTCCAGCTTCACGCTTCCAAAGGGACCTGCCAAAATGCTTGGCTTCAGTCCTAAAGAGATTTGGCCCGATGTCAACATTACCTTGCATGGTGCAAGTGGGGGTAGGGGAGGATGCTTTATTTTTTCTTTTCCTTCCATTTTATGGGGATGATAAGGTTAAGTGGGATATGGGAATAGCTGGGAGGTAGAAAGTGGAGGGAAAAAAGAAAAGAAAAGAAAAAGCCATTGCATTTATTTAGAGAATAAAAGGAACCTTCCTAATTTAAAATAAATAAATACATTCCATATGGTGCTTATTGATAGTCTTAAGTGGCTTTATGTTGGAAAGCAAGGCTGAGAATTGGCTAAATCATAAGATTGTTTATTTAGAAGTGGACGGTGCCTTAGATACTATTTAGTTCAAATTTTCTCATTCTACAGATGTAGATACCGAGGCCCAAGTGTCAATCATATTTTCACATCATCTGTCTCCTAAACAAATTTTTGGATTCTCTGATCTCAGGCTGTTTGTTAAAAGGGAGAAAAGGGGGCCAGCTAGGTGGGCAGTGGATAGAGCACCAGCCCTGAATTCAGGAGGACCGGAGTTCAAATCTGGTCTCAGACACTTAACACTTCCTAGCAGTGTGACCCTGGGCAAGTCACTTAACCCCAGCCTCAAAAAAAAAAAAAAAAGGGGGGGGATAGAAAAGAAGGGTAAGAAAAAAAGCATCTCTCTCTCTCTCTCTCTCTCTCTCTCTCTCTCTCTCTCTCTCTCTCTCTCTCTCTCTCTCTCTCTCTCTCCTCTCTCTCTCTCTATAAAATATGGATAATTTTCTACCTCATTAACAGTCTGTTTTGGGAGAATCATGAAACCAAAAGATATTCTACCCCCTTCTGTCTTTTCTCAGTCTTTAGAAATCAAGTTAGCCACTTTTGCTGCTACCTAATCCTTTCTGTCTCTTTTCAGGAACAAACTGTAAACAATTAACCTCACAAAACCTAAATCTAAATGTGAAGTTGTTAAGGAGTTAGGAGAAAGAGATCCACAACAGTAAGCAAAGAATGACATCTCTGTAATTTCAAAGAGGAAACATAAGAAAGCTAAAGAACAGAATAAGACAGTTGCTTTTCTAGTTTTTTTAATATCATATTTAATATATCTGAAATAATTAATGTTAATATAACTAAATGATTTCAGTAGCATGTCCAATTAATACAGAAAGGTCCAGTGGGGAGGATAGATGAGGAACAGGGAATCATCACTAAGATCAAATATATCAATTTGAGTAGGATATTTCTGTATTATAATTTTTGAGAACTATGATCTTTGGAGGCTGGAGAATAAGATTTGGAGATCCTTTGACTTCTTTGTAATCATCAAAACTGACTTCTGACTTATTTAACCTCTTTAGATTTCAATATGTCTGTAAGTTAAGTTTTCAGCATTTACTTTAATGACACTCATATGTACAACTATATCCATCCTGCCTTCAAATTTCCCCATTTTAATTGATGCTATTATCATCCTTCAAGTCAACAAGGTAGAATTTACAGAGTCATTGTCTCTCTGCTTGTAATGACTACCCCCCTCTCTCTCCCTCTTTCTCTATTTCTCTCTCTTTTTCTCATTCACTCTTCCCATATGTCTGTCTCTGTCTCTCTGTCTCTGCCTGTCTCTCTCCTCCCCTTCTCCCTTCACTTCCTAATTGTCAATCCCACTTACATATCTTCTGCATTTACTTCCTTCTTTTCATTCATACATCATCTATTCTAGATTGGACCCTCAGCATCCTTTCAACTGGATGACTACAAAATTATCCTAATCATTTTCCTTGTCTCCAGTTACTTCCCTCTCACTCCATCCTCCATATAAGTCTCAATTTGGTATTGCTGAAATGGTACAGCTGATCAGTAATAACTTCAAAAATCTTCTTAGGTTTCCAATTTTTTTAGCATGAAATACAAAGTACTTAGCCTAGCATTTAAAGCCCTCTCCCACCTGGCTCCCACCTTTCTATTATTCCCAATCATTTCATATTATTTCCCCTGGCCATGTTCTTTATTTCATTCAAAATGACCTGCTAAGTAGTTCCCCATACATGACATTTCTGCTCCTGCCCATGGCCAAGACTACAGATAGTCTTCCATGTATAGAATGCACTCCCTCTTCAGTTCTTCCTATACATTCCTTTGCAAGCACATAATTCCATTCCATCACATCTTCTCTTTCCCCCTAATATCCCCACTCTTTCAAAAATCTTCATTTTTCCCTATACTAGCTGTTTCCCTACTGCCTAAATACCCATGTCATCCTCATCCTTAAAAAGATCCTCATTTGATTTATCCATCTTAACTATTATCTCTTTTCTCTCTCTTATGGCTAACCTTGAAAAAACTATCTACAACAAGTGTCTTGACTGCCTTTCCTCTAAATCTGGCTTCTTCTAATTTTACTAAATTTGACTATTTCAACTAAAATTACTTGCTTCAAAGTTACTAATCCCTTAATTGCCAGATTCATTATTTTTTCTGATTACTTATTTTTCTTGACCTCTCGGTCCATCACCCTTTTTTTCTAGTTTTCATGTTTATCCTAATTATACTCCTACCTTCCCATGACAGCCACAGAATGTGAGTTTCTTGAGGACAGACACTGCTTTTGCCTTTCTTTGTATCCCTAGCATGGTGCCTGGCACACAGTAAGTGCTTAATTAATAAATGCTGGCTTACTCAACTGGAATTGACTTGGAAGAATCCCTATGTTCTATAAGGCATAGTACAGGTGCTATCACTCATATCAGGCCTTTGGGATACCCTGTAGTAATTAGGCTTCTTTTTCCTTCTTCAAAATGTTTATTCTATACTTCTTTATTTTTGGTGTATGTTGATCTCCTCTAATAGAATACAACTTCTTTAAGATCAAGGAGTGTTTCATTTTTGTCTTGGTATTTCTAATATAACTTAACACATAGTAGGTACCTAATACAAGTTTACTGAATTAAATGAAATTAATTAATGGATATTGGATTCCATTGTAGGACTTTGGATAAAAGCTTCTAAATGGAAAAGGAGGAGAGCACAGGATGATCATTATTATTTGCCTCCTATTATTTTGAATGATTTTTTTTCATTTTCTTTCAAAAATTAGTCAGAGAAATACCAGCTATTGATAGAACTGGATGAACATAACTATTGTTGGTACTTGTTATTTTTTCAAAAATCTGTTATTTTCACAGTAGCAATTCTACTGGACTTGACAACATCATGTTGTGAGGAGCATTTGGTGACGAGTTTCTATTCTGGCAAGTTCAGGGAGAACATGTGGAGTGACATTAAAGTGAAATGTCAAAAAGTACTGGTGGATAGGTTTGGTGGACCTTTTTATTGCTATTATTATTATTATTATTATTATTATTTTCCCCTCAGAAGTGAGATCATTCCAAAAACAGACAATATATCAATGTAAGTGGGTAAAAATTACTTGACAACTTGTTCAGAATGGTCTGGGCATATCTTACTATTGTTGCTGTCATGGACCAAAACACAAGAAGCGAATGTGCCTGCAGCAACAAAGATGATATGAGCTTAGGAATTTAAGACAAAGCATTTATTTAACCTGACTTAAATTTCTTCCCCGTAAAAAAATTTTCACAGCATAAAGCCAAATATTTTTTGTGATCTTGTTTCCTTCTTTCTCTCCATTCCAACCTCCCTCCCAATCACCATTCCTTTCTTGACAAGGCTATAATAAATGCAAAATAATTTTGGGGAGAGAGGAAAAAGTATTTGGGAGAAATCATGGAAAAACTACTTCTTTTCATGCTCTTCTTTTCTTTCTTCTCTCCATTCCAACCTCCCTCCCAATCATCATTCCTTTCTTGAAAAAGTTATAATAAATACAAAATAATTTTTAGGGGAGGGAAAACTAACATCTGGGATAAATCATGAATGACTTCTTATAGGAGGTGGTGCTTGAATTGAACTTTGAAAGAAAGCCGGGATTTTACCTAAAGGGGAGGTAAGGAGGGAGTACATTCCAGGAATGGATGAACAAGCATCCTTATTTAAAGACATAGAGGCAGGAGATTGAGAGCTATGTATGAGAAATAGAAAGAAAGCCATTTTGTTTGATTGTAGAGTATATGAAGGGAGATAACATAATGAAACTGGAGTAAAGGGATTAAAATGATAAACAGAGAAGTTTTTATTTTGCTATAGAGATATTTGGCAGCTACTATAATTTATTAAGTAAGGAAGTAACAGCTCAGATCTCTTTTTAAAGAAAATTCCTTTGGTAGCTGGGAGGAGGATGGATAGTCAGAAGGACTGGAGAAAGGGAGTCCAATTACAGAGGCTACTGGCAGAGGCCAAGAGAAATGCGTCTCAAGTGAGGAGTTATTTATATAAAAGATATGGAGATAAAATGTACAAGACTTGGTCACTGATTGGATATGTGGAGTGATAAGGTGAGAAAAAAGCTGGGAATGACTGTGGAAGCATACGAATAATAATCTTTTTTATTATGTTTAGAAATATTCAGAGATAAACATTTCTCTATTTTAATACTTTTTCTAACTTGTTTTCTTTGGAAGATGAGTTGCATTAAAAATGAAGAAATGAATTAAGAATGGAAACCAAATTCAGACAATGCTTGTTTTTTGATGATCCTTCCCTTCTCCATTTCCTAAAGGGACTCAGCTAGGACTTATTCTTCTCTGAAATTCCTGAAGGGAGTGGTCAAGGAGGGAACTCAGTCATGACTATTCAATATTAACCTAAACTTGTATTTGAACATATGTAAAATCATTTTGGGACAGAGAGAGCTGTATAAACTCACATGGAAACTAAGGTAGTTTGGAACTAAATATTTAGGACTACCCATTGTGAAAACTGCTGTTCTTAAGATAAACATTTCAATTAAATTCGATGTGAGTTAAGCATCAAGTATTTGTAATATATTGTGCTTAGTACTAGAAAAGATATAAAGATAAATAAGACAATTCTTGCCTGCAGTGGAATCTTAAACAATTAGGGGGAGATTAGACATGTTGTAAATTAGAATACATGTTTAAGAAAAGCAAGACATTACAAGAACAAAGAGGAGAAGGGCTATCTATTTTAGGCAATAACATGAAACATCCAGGAAATGGAATGGAAACCTGGGACCTGGAAAGATGAGGAGAAAACACTTCTCAGATCAAGAAACTACAGGAGTGGAGTTTGGCAGGGGAAAATGAAAGAAGTGTTCAGCCATAATGAGGAGCCAAATAGAGACACTAAAAGAGATGCATTACCATCTGTTTTGTTACTACATTTGAAGGAACCCTCGATCTTTCCATCCCTTCCTGAAACTGAAACTTTCTTCCATGCTTCACATGGTACCTTTGTAACTGGACCCACATTTATGCAATTTCAAAGTAATTAATTTAGCACCTAGGCTATCTAAAGTGTTTTATAAAATCTAAAAATGACTGAGCTTCTGGTGGCCTTCCTTTGCAGCTATTGTACCCTTCAACTGGACCTCCAAAGGTCAGTGTATAAAATAACTTTGGATCTCCTGTTCTGATGCCAGGCTAAATTAATTGGTGAGATTTCACTGTATCTAATAAATCTCACAAGTGTTCATGTTCTTTAACCTAGCCATTTTCCCTAATATAGAGAGAAGGGAGTGGGATACCATAAGATGTATATAAGAAAGAATGGAGTTTCTAAAAGTAATGAAACCTGATTAAAATCATTGAAGGTAATAAGAACTAATGTATTAGGCATTGCTAAAAGAGGTCTCATGTATTCCTCTACTATGTTTCCTCCATATCTTGCTGTCAAAACAATTACTAATATTGTATATGTTATATGTATTTTTCTTTCATTACCCAGGTTTTCCAAAGAATGGGCCAGAAATGTTATTTCTCTCTTGTTCTTTTTCTCTTTCTTTCTCAACCCAATAAGCATTTGAGAATTAAATGTGCTTGGAATAGCTATTTGAAATGTGCAAAATGCAAGAAATGTACTTGGCAAACATTCTGCAATAAATCTTTATCACTGTCAATCAGCAATCATCATTCACATTTTGGGCATGAGGAAATCTATCTACAACTTCACACTTCTGTTATGTCTGGCCATTTATACCATGAGAGACTGAATATAAATAGTACTCTCATAGGGTTTGGAGAATCTTAGGCAACTGAGACCTATCTTCTTACTCTAATTCTAGTACTCTTTCCAGTTAACCAAGTAGCTTTCATACCTCTGAAATTTATGTGACTGTTGTTTCCTTACTGATCATCTTGTCAGTCAACAAGCATTTGTTACACTAAGTGCCAGGGATGCAAAAAAGGAAGCTCACACCCAAATGGAAGAGACAACATGCCAGTAAGTAGGTATATACAAAATATATAGAGTTTAAGGCATTACAGATAGAAAAGAAGGCACTAGTAGCTGGAAGATAATAGGAAAGACTTCCTGAAGAAGGTGGTGTTTGAGTTGAATTTTGAAGGAATCCAGAAAATGGCAAGATTATAAAGAACTTTAGATGCCGAACAGAAGATTATACTTTTGATTCTGGTGGTGATAGGAAGCCATGCGAGTTTAATGAATACAGGATGACATGATGATCCCTGTGCTTCAGGAAAATTTCTTTGGCAGTTTTGTAGAGGGTGAACTTCTGTGGAGAAATGGGGCAAGGAGATCAAGTAGAAGGATTTCAGATTAGAGGTAATAAAGGTCTAAAACAGGGTGGTGTCTCATTAATCCTCTTTAAAAACAAAGAATAAAAAAGGAGAGAGTATTGAGGTAAAAATGGCAAGAGTAGACAATGGCTTTCATTATTGGTATCCTTTCTTAATTTCCTCATCTATAAAACAGGAATAACAATGTCTACCCTATGTTTTCTAGAAAATGTCTGTGAGGAAAATAGTTAGATAGTATTTATAAATCACTCTGTATACTGTGCATTGCAAGGAAAAATGATACATGGATAATATTTCTTCCCATCCCTCTCTTAATAATGCCCCTCTTTCTGGTGAGAACATTTCCTTCCTTCCAGTCACCAGGTTCCTTCCTACAAAGTCATCTTCTACGCCTTCCTTCACTGACTCATATCCAATGAAATGCCAAGTCTTGATAGCTTACCTTCATTTCCCTTTCATCCACCCTCTTTGTCCTCTTTACATAGGCTACCAATTAAGTTTGGGTTTTCATCACCTCTCACCTGTATTATTTCCAGAGCCTCTTAATTGGGTTTCTTTTTTCAAGTCTCCTCTCCTTTCCTCTCTGGCTCCACCAAGCTGTCAAACTAATATTACTAAAATACAGCCATGTCACTCTCCTGATTAACAAGCTCCAGAAAATACCTATTGCTTCTAGGATAAAAATCTAAGTTCCTCTCTTGGCATTTAAAGCCCTTCAACATTTCAGCCTACCTTTACAGGCTTATTTATTATTCCCCTTTACATAGTCTTATGGGTTCAGCCAAGCCAGCTTTCTTCTTTTTCTGTGCTCTATTAATCTGTTTTTCTCTTGCCTAGAACACATTCCCTCCTCACCTCTGTCTCTATAGAATCCTTCATTTTCTTCAAAAATCACTTCAAAGGCCACCAGCCACTAGGAGAGTCCTGGAGTTCCTCTTATTTGGCTTCATATATATTTTATTTTTATTTATATGTAAGGCTTTTGACTGATTTCAATCTGTTTCTTCAATACCTTCATGAATTTGCCCTCTCTTATTGAAATGGACAAAATCTGGCCCCCTCATTCCTGGGTCAAGGGGCCTCAGGCTTATAGTAAAATGTTGCTTAAACTAAATTAAGGGAAGTGTTATGTTCAGACTAGGCCCCATCCCCCAGTTCAAGAGACCTTAGACTTTTCGAGAAGTGTGTGTCTACAACATTGTAAATTGAATAATTTGGTCAGAGCTGTCTATCTCATGTCAGTCCATTTCATTATTTTTCAAGTTTTTTTTTTTTCCAAACTGCAATCATCCCAAAATACTCTCTAATCCAATAACATTAGCCTCTTTGCTGTTCCTCATATAAGACATTCTATTTCTTCACTCTCTCATGAGCAGAATTTTGTTTCTCCTTAACTCTGCTTCCTGAGTTTTCCTGTTATTCTTCAAATCCCAGTTAAAATTCCAATTTTTATGAGTATTTTTTCCTAATCTCCAATTTGTCTTTGTACATAGTGGTTTGCATGTCTCTCTCAGCAGACTGTATATTCCTTGAAAGTAGAGGCAGTCTTGGGCCCTTTTTTGGTATCCCCAGTACTTAGTGTAATACCTGGCACATAGTAGGTACTTATTAAATACTTACAGACTAAAAGAGGAAACTTAATAAATGCTTAGTGAATGAACAAAGGACAAAAGTATGTGCAATAATTGACTACATAAAAATTTAAGATTCTAAATAAGCATAAGTTTCAGTCAGCCAGTCATGGAGATGGAGAGCAAGATAATTATCCAGCTTTGATGCTAACCAACTATATGGAATGGTTATGTTATTCTATCAGAATAAGGAACCAAAATTTGCTCCATTGAATATCTGAATCCAAGTCATAATTATACACATTTAAATAGGATTTTGCCATATTTTTATAATTACAATCACCCTATTCTTTAATGAGCAGATCAGTATTCAGTTGGCATAGACCCACAGAGACACCTCAACAAGTCAGTACAGAAGGGAGCATAATTCATGTTTTTCTAATTTCAAAAAGGGCAGGCAATAGAGCAATTTCTCCCCTATCCAGTTTAGGAGCATCAGGAGCATAATAATCAAAGCAGTCACCTTACACAGCATAGAGGGTTGTATCCTGGGGCAAAGAGCTTCACAGCAGAAAATGTACCTGCAGGGAATCACACCTACTAGGGTGGCAATTAAATTCAGTGTTTATAGAAGAAGAATCAGCTGTAGGAAGCGACTGGTGATTGATTGATTCTGGCTCTACTAAGGCAAGTATATATTTCTATACAGTTGGTATACAGGCAACAAACAATAGAAAATAGTCTCAGGTCTAGATTCAATGAAGCTCAATTTGGTATAAAGTGATCTCAGATCCTAAACAACAAAGATTATGTTGTAGTTTTTTGGTGACTCCAAGGGGTTTGACTGGCTCAGAGATATAAAGAATATGCATCTAGTGTTTTTTTCTCTGGTAGAATAAGATTGTGTTTGTCTGGGATTTGGGAGTAATGTGGGACCAGAGAACAGCATGGTATTATTGATGGAGAATTGTTGTAATTAAAAAGTTTGTCTTCAGGTTTATCTCCTTGTCACTGAATAAGGCCAGGAAGTGCCTGAAATGGACTTGGTGAGAGACATTTGCCTTCTTGTAAAGTAGTATCTGCAACAAAAAATTCAAGTCCCTGGCCAAGTGGGTATTCTGTTATGCTTTGAAGAACTGGAAACAGTAGAACAAGGCAGTGATGATAATGATGATGAGTCTACAAAAACCTTTATCCAAAATATGTTTCCAGCTCATTTACTAAGGCTTATGCTAAGCTGTTGGTGCTGGATAAGCCAGCTGTGTTTCCAAAGGAGTATGTGACTTTTCAGAAAATGAGATGGGTCCTTGAGGAGCTATAAGGATGCCAATTTTGGGGAGAGAAGATTCTTAAAGTCAGGTGGCACAGTAACTAAGTAAAAGACCAGCAATTTTCAAGCAGCATATTCACAGCTTGACTTTTTTGCTCATGGGATCTCCAAGAGGAGGTAGTGTATATAATAGAAAGAACAGTGAACTAGGAATTTGGAGTTAGATTCACAAAATAATAATATTTTGAAGGAACCTTAAAATTTCATCTATTTAATTTTCATAATAACAAGCTAGCCTGGGGCAGCTAGGTGGTGCAGTGGATAGAGCACCAGCCTTGAATTCAGGAGGACCAGAGTTCAAATCTGGTCTCAGACACTTAACACTTCCTAGCTGTGTGACCCTGGGCAAGTCACTTAACCTCAGCCTCAAGGGAAAAAAAAAAAGTTAGCATTCTGGTTTGCAAAGCATTTTACATGTCATCTCATTTGGTCCTCACAGGGCTGGGAAGCAATATTATCTTCATTATCTTCTTTCACATATGAGGAAAGTGAGGTCTGCCCAGGATAACTTAACAAGTAAGTATCTGAGGCAGGTCTTAAAGTCATATCCAACCCTTGGTACACACTCTCATACATGCATCTTCCTGACAATATCCTTTCAAATGCCAATCCTGGTAAAGCTCCAATGTTTCTTGCAATGGTTGCTTTGCAAGACAACCCCTTCCAATGGTAGTGAGATTTTTTTAGAAAGTTCTTGCTTAAAACAAGAGGCAAAATAGACTTCCCTATAGTTTCCTGCTCTTCCTTTTAGTTTTATCCTTTAGAATAATATATAAGTTGTATTCTCCTCATAGATAATAGTCATCCAAACTTTGAAGATAGCCTCCTCATTATAGTATATATATATATATATATATATATATATATATATATACATACACATATATATATATATGTGTGTATACACACACACACACACACACACACACACGCACACATATATATATATACACACACACACACACACAATATATATATATATATATATATATATATATATATATATATATATATATATATATATATATATATATATATATATAGTATTTCCCTCCAAGGGTAAATTGCCTAGCTTTCTCAATTTTCAATGGAATGTTCAATGTTCATGGAATACTATAATTTCTAGAATTCTTTCACTATTTGTAACTAAAAATCATTTTATTGTTCTCCAGCAAGAATGTGTGATTCCTGGAACCAAACACAAGACTTCAGATGTAGTCTAACCAGCACAAAGGAGAACCTTCGTTAATATGTATATTATTCTTGTATTGATGAAGCTTCAGCAAACATTTGAATTTTTGCCATCCATGTTCTAAGATGAGCTCACCTTATGCTTGTGATTAGCTAAAATGACAAAGTCCTTTTCCTCTTAATTCTTAAATCAGGCCTATCTTTATCTTGACCTATACTTACACAATTAATTTTGAATCTAAAGCAGTACTTTATGTTCTCTTTCATCTTCTCATTTTTGGTTCAAGCCTTTTCTGATTTTTTTTAAAATTCTGGTTTCTGAATCCATTGAATTGTACTAATATAATTCTTTATCCTTTCCACGAGGATACCATGTAGACTTATGAAATGGCTTGTTGAAATAAAGCCATATCATGCACCCAGTATTTTCCCAATCTGCTGTTTTAGTAACCTCATCAAGAAAAGAAAGAAAGTTTTTTTTTTTTTTTTTTTTTTTTTTTTTTTTTTTTTTTTTTTTTTTTTTTTTTTTTGTCATTACATGTTTTTAGACTTCCACTTTGCCAATTACTAATATGGGCAAGTCACTCAACTTTTTTTTTTTTTTTTCAATTTTTAACTTCCTCATCTTTCTAAATGTGTAGAAGCTGGCATTACTCTACCTTTATCACAGGAATAATAGGATCCTTGACTTAGAACTGGAAGGAGACTTAAACAACATGTATCTAAATCCCCTTAATTTACAGATCAGGAAACTGACCCAAAAAGGATAACTATGTTGCTTAAGATCACATAGGGATTATATGGCTAAGATGTATCTCCCATATATATATATATATCTATACATAGATATATATAGATATAGATATATAGATATATAGATATAGATAGATAGATACTTGTAGAAGTATCTATATTAAGAATATATAGTTTCCAAAATGTACTAAAAATTATTTCCCCACACTTTGAGACAGGGAAGAGGCTGCCCAGAGCAAAGTTAAACACATAAATTTATTCTCTATCTATAAAATGGGATCTTCACCATAAACATCCTGACTAAAAGATGTTATCAATTTGCTAACTGGTGATTAATTCTTTAAAAAAATACAATAGTATTATTAATGCTAAAGATGTTTACCCTAAAGCTATTTCAAGTAATTAATAAAACTAAGTCTATTCTGAAATGAAATGTAGATGTAAACTTGAGAATCCATTATCAAGATTGCAAAGATAATGGAACTAATAATGGTGGAAATGATCTCAGTGTAGAAGTCCATTCAGCCATTTCATTTAGGAAGATATCTTCTTGTTGTTTTAAATAAAGTTAACAGGTATCTTGGGGTATAAAAATTAACACTTTTAAACAAATGACAGCATCAAATGACTTTGCTGCAGTTGTGAAGAGATGAAGAAGGCTTCTACATTTTGTCTAAAGATCAAAGATTGGCTCTGGAAAGGCACTATCAGGCCAGGTAGAGTAAGTCTCTCATTTAGAGATGAAGAAATTTAGGTCATTGTAACTTTTAAAATCCTATGGCCAAATATGCCATAAGTATCAAAGGTGGGATTAGAACACAGATTCTGTCCTCAGAGTTTATGCTTCTCTATATACTAACTGAACAAACTGTGTGTATATGAGTGCAATATAATCTTATTGCACTATAAAAATTCAGAGAAATTTGGGAATTCATATAAATGGATGCTTAATTGTGTTGATGCTATTGTTAAGTTGTTTATTTCATGTCTGACTTTTCATGACATCATCTGGGATTTATTTGGCAAAAAACTGTAGAAGTTTGCCATTTCCTTTTCCAGCTCATTCTACAGATGAGGAAACTGAGGCAAACCAGATTAATTGAATTGTCCAGGGTAACATGACGAGTGTCTAAAATTGGATTTGAATCCAGGTTTTCTTACCTCCAAGCTCAACACCCTATCACTGTGCCAGCTAATAATATGAGAGTACACAACATTAAAAGATAATAAAACTCAGAGCACCTTACTAATCAACTTGCCTCCAGAAAATTGATAGAGATGCATTTCTTTTTCCTCTGGGTAGAGGGATAATAGATTCCAGGTGTGGAATGCAGTATTGTAGTCTGAGTGGTGTAATGGAAATTGTTGGACTAATTAGTAAGGAGGGTTTGAGTTCAAATCCTTGTTGGACACTGGATAGCCTTACGCCAAATATTTGACCTCTCCCAAACTTCAATTTCTTCATGTGGAAAATGGGGGAAATCACAGTACCTGCCTCACTGGAAAAAAGCTATCTCATGTATCATACGTACTTTAGCACTTTTCAAATACTAAAGTGCTATCTAAATATCAGTTATGTGCTTCAGAAATGCTCAATATGTCTATTTTTGTTAACACAGTGGATGGAGTCCTGGGCCTGGAGTCAGGAAGACCTGACCTGACTTCAAATCTAGCTTCAGACATCCAGTACAACCCTAGGAAATTAAATCAATCCCATTTTCCTCAGTTTCCTCATCTCTAAAATTAGCTGGAGAATGAAATGGCAAATCTTTAGTCTAATTGCCAAGAAAATCCTAAAGTACTCTTGAAGAATATAACATGTTTGAAAACAACTAAATAACACCTTCTTTGTTACAAGAGGGAGATAATAGTGATTTTTTTTTAAAGAATCAAATTTAAAAAAAAAACATAAAAGAAGTTTTCTGGATATTCTAGACCCTAGGGGAATGATTTATTTATAAATCTCCTGAAGTGATTTGTTGGGTACTAGTTTCCTTTCAATTTATTTACTGGCAATTCTGAATAATCTTGGCTTGCAATGGTCTAGATGGCAAATGAGAATTAAATCACATGCAAGACTTCAGATCCAAGTGACTTCCCCAGCAACTGATTATCTGCCATTGATGAGGGATATCTATTTTCTTGAGGAATGTGAAATTCCATAGATATTGCTTTTCCTTTGACCTTGAAATGTCGTTAATACTTGCCATCTTCCCACATCCCAGGGTTCTCAGATGCCATTCTGTCCAGAACATGCCCCTAGTGACAAGACTCCAAGTTTCAGGAAATGGATATCCAGTGGCCAGTGGTAGTTATGCAAGCTACCCACAGGACTGTTACTCCTTATTTCCGGGGCTCACATTCCCCAGTATGTGAGAAGCTGAAGACAATAGTATCAAAGATTTAGGCTTAGAAGGTCCACTCCAATTCTCTCATTATAAAAACAAAGAAAATGAGACTTAAGGAGATTAAAGAAATTGCCTAAAGGCAGAGCTGGAATTTGAACTCAGATGCAGTATCTTTCCAGTTTAGTGCTTTGGACACACACTGTGGATCTCTGGGTAACATCATGGTGGCACAAATTTGGTAAAATTTCATATCTCAAGGTTCTAGCCTCTTAGTGTTTTAAGGTTATCCTTAAAGTGCAAAGGACAAAAAAATGGACTTAGAGAACCAGAAATCCATGCATTCAGACCCAGCCTCTGAGATTTAACTAGCTGTGCAATCCTAGGCAAATCTCTTAAACTCTATTTATCTAGGTTTTTTCCATTTGTAAAAATAAAAACCATCACAGCTCCTACTTTCCAGAGTTATTATGAGGATCAACTGAGATATTTTAGTGCTATATAAAAACTAAGTATAATTATTCCATTAAGATGACATCTTTATGCATAGAGATAAGGAATTTCTTACTTGATCAATTCAAAGGATAAGAGATAGGATCCAGACCAAAGAAATATGGTAATTTCATTAACACAGGGAACTTTCAGATGAGGAAATCTCTACTAAAATGTAGAACTTTCTCTACAACTTAGTCTTAGGGAGTTGAGGAGAACATTTAGTGTTTAAGCAACTTGCCCAGCATCACACCGTCAATAAGAATTTGGGCTTTAAGGAATCCAGGTGTTCCTGGTAAAAAAGCTGGTTTTCTATCCACCTACCCATACTGCCTCCCATTTGACCAATTCAACTAGAGAAAAATATTAGAGAGTAGAATGTTCTATATGGAGGAAACCCTTGAGTGTTAGCTTCTTCAACTAACTGAGTAAAATCTGCTAAGAAAGATTTCCAAGCTGATTATATACATACACACTGAAAAATGAACATTTATGATAATATATTTTATACAAAACTCTAGAGATGTAGTGGGTCACTGAAATAGCCCAATATGAGAAGTTTGGGGATGGGAGAGGAAGCTGTTTTGATAAAGTTATAAAGCTTCCTTACTTTGATGGCCACAAAAGCAATTTACTCTAGAGAAAACTACAAAAGAAAGTAGATATATTTTAAGTTCCTTCAAGAATCTATGCTAATTAAGCCAGTATTTTGGCAGCAAATATGAGACAATGTAATTTGTTACATCCCCAGTCAGGAAGGGTAACAAGAATATCGCTCTCCCACTTTCCAACTACAAGATTCAAGAACAATTAACAGTGTAATGTTTAAAAGTGATTGTGAACTAGACACAAATGTTTCTTAATATGACACAAATAAATAATGTCCCACAAATGGTTATTGCAAGCTGACGACAGATCTGTTTTTTTCCCATAGATTTATACCATTGTTGAGAAACCATTTTTTAAAAATTCCACATTTAAGTCTAGTACAATTCTAACCATGAACACATGCAAAAGAAAGTCCATTTTTAAGGTTGACTATTTTTAGAAATTCTAATCTCTTTATATCCTAAGAACAATTAAAATGAAAATATGCTCTAGATATGTGTGATTTAAAGGGGTGGGCTACTGAGCTCTTCAAATTATGCACTTTTCAGAAATTCTTTGTTTCTGGAGATCTTTTGTCTTCTGGGTCAAGCCATAGTCTATGAACCATGGCAACATACAGTTAAGGTCACCTTCTAGGTTAGATTTTGCCAAATTATTTGGGATAAATACTTATATAAATTTATCTTCTTGAATAATTATGATATCATTATTCAAAAGTTGGAAAATTATTTTTTTTCCTGAATATCAAGATATTATTGAGTCATTTCAGTCATGTCCAACTATCTGTGACACCACCAGGGGTTTTAAGACAAAGATATTGGAGAAATTTGCCATTTCCTTCTCCAACATTTTACAGATGAAGAAACTGAAGCAAACAGAGTTAAATGACTCTGACAGGGTCACACAGCTACTAAGTATCTGAGGCTTCATTTGAATTCAGGTTCTCCCAATTCCTGGACCTGTACTCTATGTTAGGGTAAAATGAAAATATGCTCTAGATATATGAAGTTGTTTTCTTCCCAAGTGGGATGTCCTGTCTTCAATTCAGATCACAATTCTTTTTTGCTGTTATAGATAGGACATGGGGAATGTCCCAAGTGACTTGCCATGGTTCATACAGTCAAGGAAATATCTGTCATTTGAACCATCTCTTCCTCATCTAATCCAAACTTTTATCCATTATATCTGCCTGCCTCTTTAAATCAAAGCAAATATTGAAAATTCATATACATTTGAATATATACTTGATCAGATATGCCTTCATTTTTAGATCTAATATACAAAAAAACTGTCAACCTAGGTACATCCAAATGAAGGTTATTCAAATTACAAAAATAATTCTTCACTCTGGGTATCGCATAAATAATAAATGCTTCTAGCTTGTTTTAACATTATTTGATGGAATTAATTTATGTCTCAACTTTTATAATATATCTTTTGAAAAAAGTAATTTAAAGTAGTTTAAAAATAACTCCAAGACAGTATTGAATGAATGAATCAACTATGGACTTCCCACTTACAACCTCAGGATTTAAGATCAGAGCAGATTCAAAATGACAAAATGCTCATATTCAAATCTGGGGATAATCAAGAGCTCTTCAGATTATTACTTGGATGAAACAAGTCTAAAGGCAACTCAGATCACAGTTTTCACTGACCACTCTATCTGGGAGAAGTAAATAGCTCTGGGGATTCAGAATGGTTGGAAAGATATATGGAGGGAGAGAATCTTAAAATGTACAATGTGATCACTACTATGTATCTAGGGCTGGTCTTTTAACTTCACTAATACCAATACACACCAAAAACCAAAAAAAAATCTGCCTATAATGGGTAATGAGGAGAACAGGGAAAAAGAAATTGAAAAAAATTATTTTAGAGAAAATAAATATGTCTTATCTTTACAAGTATAGGAAGAACCAAAAAAAGTCTTTCTTGGAGGGAATGCATTCATTATTTGTTTGGTTTTTTTTTTAATTTATTTTATTTTTAAATTATGGATTAAAACAAGCACTTCCATAACATAGTATAATAATAAAAAAAAGTTAATTGCATATGAAACTGCAAATCTACTATGCACAACATGCTCTTCCTTTCACATATACAACAAAATTATCATGTAAATTTCTTTTATCCTCCTCTGCCCCTTTTTAGTTTAAAAGAGATTAGGCAAGAAAAAAACCCTGAAAAATATAGTAGATTAATTCACTCACAGAATCTCATAGCTGGAAGAAACCTTAGAAGTGCACTATAACAATGTGTATCTGATTGAGAATTCTTTCCCCAATGTCCAGTATAAGTGACCTTTGCTTGAATATTATAATGAGAATACATTTTAGTATCTTAATAATATAGCAGGACTATAGTATAATGGATAAATGAGAATAAATTTTGCTATCTTAATGAAAGTTTATCAACTTAGCCTAACCAATTCCTTTCTGTTTGAAGCTTGAGCTTTTACAGATTAAAGTGGTTGTTCAATACTAAGATAAGCACCTGCAGATCAAGGCATAGAAACAATATATATATATATATATATATATATATATATATATATATATATATATAGAGAGAGAGAGAGAGAGAGAGAGAGAGAGAGAGAGAGAGAGAGAGAGAGAGAGAGAGAGAGAGAGAGTTAAACAACAATCAACATAAGGAAACTCTCTGATAAGACAGACAACCCATGATAAAAAAAATAAAAACAACTCCATCAGTAATTCTGAAGTAAACTCCAAATTAAATTATATAGCAAAGACCTTAATCTAAAAGTATAAAATTCACCCGACTTCCCAGTCAAAAGAGCTGGATGTGAGTTCTATTACGTCTTAACTCCTATTCTCCTGCTCTTGAGAGTGAAATAGGCCAGTGGTGACTCAAGGGCAGTTCACCTAGAAAGAGAGATTCAGTGTCTGCAGCTAGGCAGGAAGGAAATCTTCTAAGTCTGGTAAGAAAGACGCCTGTATGCATGCTTTGATTAACAAAGTTTGATTGCCCTCCCTGAGAAGTATAAGTCTAATTAGTGTTTCCTGTTGTACTAGTTGGCATATGGTAAATCATCCATACTTGTGCACCCACATGGAACAAATACTTCCAGTGAGGGGGAACTCACTACCTCCCTCACAGCTATTAAGACTGTTTAGAACGTTTTTATTTTCTTTGTTTTTGTTTGTTACTTCTTTGTTCAAATTTGACATTTCTACTTATCTCATTTTTGGTTTCTGGGCCAAGCAGAACATATCCAACTCCTTTTCCATGCCATGAAAGGGGCTTTCATATGCGCAAGGACAAAAAAACTGACCCAACTATTACTTTTTAGCCATAACTTAATGTATATTATGTGCTAGGATAAGATATGGCTCATTCAATGATATTCGATGATCTAAAGTGTACACATGTAGGGGAATAAAATTTAAAACTATGAACTGAACAAAAAGGAAAGAATCAGGCAAAACAAAATATGAAATTTGGGGATAGAGATATCACTTTAACATCACTCACAAGACTTTATGGAGAAGATAGTTGATTTAGGAATGGAAGGATTTCAACAGGGATAAAATTAGTGAAGAATCTATTCTATCCATAGAATATCACATATGCAATAAAACAAAGGAATTTAAAAGGACAGTAGGAGTATGAGAAAGATTTCAGAGAATAGTATAGCTTCGCTGGAATATGGAGTACCCGAAAGATGATTTAGAGCTATATTACAAGATAGCTTTCAATTTTAAGGATCAAAATCCTAAATCAAGATTTAGTAAGCAAATGATTTTTTTAGTAGGAAAATAAAGCTTAGAAACTTCTAAAACAGTTCTCTGGGAAAAAACAAAAACAAAAACAAAACATGTACACACAAAATGATTTTAAATTTAACCTGAATTATTGATATTTTCCTCCCCATCACTTTCAAAAATCTAGACAATCAGCAAAACAATAAACCAATCCCATATGTGTTATTGTTCAGTTGCTTTAGTCACGTCAGTCATGTCCATCGCTTCCAGACCCCACTTAGAGTTTTATTGGCAAAAATATTAGAGAGTTTGCCATTTTCAGCTTATTTTATGGATGTAGAACTAAGGCAGAAAGTTTTATCACTTGTCCAGGGTCACACAGTTAGTAAGTGTTTGAGGTCAGAATTGAACTCAAGAAGATGAGTTTTCCTATCTTCAGGCTCAGAACTCTATCCACTGGACCACCTAGCTGTCCTTATTTGTAGCAGTTACCAATTTCTGAGGTATAAATACTTTTACATTGAAAATTTTAAGCCAGTTCTTGAGACCAAATTCTAACATACCCATAAGTGTATCCCTAAATCTAATATAGCTTTCCTAGCTTTCCTATTAATGAAATATGTCAGGACATATCAGTATTGTCAGGACTTTAGAAAACATTACCAGATAAACATTACCAGATACTCAGTTTTCTATAGAGGATTTTGGAGACATTTCACTGATGAAATTATTTTGTCTAAATGGCTATCAGGAAGTCATGAGAAAAGTATAATCAATGGGAAAATGATGATATTTACATAATGCTTTAAAGTTTAAAAAGTGTTTCCTTATAGTAACTTTGATAGGTAATATAATTAAATTATATGCCCAGTAAAGAACAATGATTCAAGAGTTTAGATCTCTTGCTCAGACAGCTAGTTTTGTTTCAGAGGTAGTTTATCACATTCAATAATACTGGTTAAAATATTAAGATTGTAGGATCAAGGCTGTATATGTAGAAGGGACCACCCTCATAAAAATCTGGTCCAACTTCCTCATTTTAGAGGTGAGAAAACAGATTACAAGGGAGATGAATGACTTTTTCAAGTATCATAGGCAGTACATGAATCCAGGCTCCAGAGTTAGTGTTCTTTGTGAAGTATCACTCTGCCATTCTCATGGCTTTGATTGAATGCTTACAAGCCATGCATAAACTGAGCACTTCCTATAATTAATCTGAGTTCCCATTCATGGAGATATTTGAAAGGGAGTCCTAGATTTGATTCTTTAAATACAATCTAATCATTTCCTTTAAACAATAAATTTTTATATTTATATTTTGTTTTTACATTGCCTAAATTATCACCCACCCCAGTTCTTCTACATGAAATGATAAAATCAAATTTCTGAATGTGAAAAGACAAGGATGAGGCTCTATGCCATAATGACTCCATAAATAAAAAATCTCTATGAAGTTTCTTTCTTTACTACATAATAATTAAAAGCAAATTATGAGGGGAAGCAAGGCAGCAAATTAGGAAAATAAGGAATCATAGAATCACAGAAGGAGAAGGGAAGAGATAAAGAAAGAGGAAAAAGAGAGGGTGAAATTAAGGAGAGAAAGGAAAAAGACATTCAAACAAAAGTTTCATTTTGATTTCTACAGCCACAATTTCCAAAGTCTGATAATCTCAGAAATCCTTGCAAGTAAAGGCACTTCCAGAGCCTATGCTTGGTATGAATTTGCATGCTGATGTATGTGTGAATGTGGGATTAGATTGGATGGACTAGAAACCCTTCTTGCTAAAGTGAGGACAGGAAAGGTCAAGCTTGCAGAGGCTTTCAATAAAATGGTGGAATGCCACATGGGAGTTTGAGGTGATATACAGATATTGCTGTGACCTCATTAAAACTGAACTGGCAGGTGTATTTTTTTCTCCAGGTGAATTAGGCTTGACATTATGAGATCTCAGGTCACATGCGTGTGAGATGTGCTCCACTGTTAGGATTATATGGGGTCTCTGGAGTCCAGGACTAAAATAATCACTCCCCTGGTCCACCAATCATTGCTATTGGGGTTCAGGGCTCATCAACATGCTTATTGAACCATCTGAGTCACATTCTCAAAAACAGAATCTACAAAACATGTTTATGTTTGATCTAGACCCATGACTTCATTTGTATATAGAACTGTCACAAGAAATCTCAGTTTTAGACATATGTTGATCAGTAATGTTAGAGAGCTGAATCAGTCATTGAGATGTTGTGTCCTATCAAGGGTCACTCAGCCTATTGGAGTCAATGGAAGAACATAAACTCAGCTCTTATCTGCTTATAAATCTTGTAACATGTCTCATAAATGTCTTTGAAAGGGGAGAAACAGAGACAGAGAGAGATACTGAAACAGAGAAACAAAGACACAAAGGAAGACAGAGATCGAGACAGAGACAGAGAGAAAGAGACACACAGAGTGAGACAGAGAGAGAGAGACAGAGAGAGAGAGAGAGAGAGAGAGAGAGAGAGAGAGAGAGAGAGAGAGAGAGAAACAGAGGGACACAGAAAGAAAGCTCCATGTGTTAGTATGCATTAAGAATGGGCACTTTTCAACAACTGGATCAAACTAAAATTCATTTAAAACAAAAGAGAGGATTTCATTCTAGTTTTAATTTCCCTATCACAAGCAATAGCCTCTGGCACCCACCATAGTCTGTTTTAATCATTCTGGGCTACCAGGGGTCTCTTTGATATAGACAAAAAGAATACTGTTTAGAGGTATGACTAAACTTAGGAAATTTCTTAGTGTTATAAAATCTGAAAAAGAGAATCCAAAGTTGATTTTCAAAGACTCCCAAAAGTCATTTTTGTATTTTACCACACTAAAAAAATACATAGGTATTTGAACTTTCACTCTGATGTAATCCAGGTTTGACACATGCCCAGATTACCTGGGATGACAGCCTATGACAGGAAATACTGGCATAACTGCAAAAACAGAAATAACAGATATTTATCATGCACCAACTATTTGTAAGACATAGCACAGAGTGCTATGATTATAAAAATAGTACAAAGAACAGAGTAACTTTCTTTATTGGAAGGCCAAAAGAGGCCATCTATTCTAACTATTGGCTAGCAGAAAATATTCTTTTAGTGGAAGTCTTACTTTGCTTTCTAGACTGAAATTGAAATGTGAATGTAGTAGAAAGAGTGATAATTGGTGTCAAAGGTTCTGACTTTAAATTCTGCCTCGGACGCCTACTACCATTATAAGCATAGACAAGTCACTTCTGGACTTCAATTTACCCATCCGTAAAAATGAGATTGTACCAGATGTACCTTCTCAAATTAAAAAAATATGATTCTACATCTTTCATGTATAATGACTAACAATGGTCTCTTCTTAGTTTTGAATTTCTAGTTCACTTAAAAAAAAAAACACGGCATGGTCAAAAAAAAAAAAAACCTACTTTGAATTAATGTTCTAAAACTTACCTGTGAGACCCCAAAAAAGTCACTTAAATTCAAGATTGTTCATCTGTAAAACAATGTGAGAATTGAATATAAATGATAACCATTTCAGTTGTTTACACACTCTGTACCACTCTACCTTGTTCAAATTTAGGTAATAGAAGGGTCCTAGTTTCTGAAACTTCAGCTAGTTAGTAAACTTCGGGTGAGCAGATACTATGTATTTATTCTATTTCCTCTCTATTTCATCAAATGTCTAGCCTAATACAATGCCTAAAGAAGGTTGTGTAATAATTGTTCCCCGAAGAATAACATAAATCATATACTTTAATGAATATATAATAACAAAGTGTTGAAGACAACGCAATTATTTTTTGTTTTGTTCTTTATTTTTGACAACATAATTATTGATTAAGAAAAGCAATGAACTGGATGGATTTTAGCTCTAATATTTACTAGCTGAGTAATTTGGAACAAGTCAGTGACCTGTCATTGACTAGTTTCTTTATCTGAAAGTGGATAAGATAGTATTCACACTTCTTACTTCAAACAGTTCATTGAAGATAAATGCTTTGTTGATTTTAAGAGCTGTATAAGTGGGAGAGGTTGTTATTAAATACTTTTCTATTCTGGATTATTTCTAATGGTAATATATCCAAAATGTTAGTTAGAAATGTAAGAGAAATAGTCTAGCAAAACTTAGAAATAATTTTTGGCTTTGTAAAAAGATAACAATAATAAATAGCTATATAGTGAAATATAATTTATAAAGCACATTATTTGCATTACTACAACACCCTTGTTAGACAACAGTACAATGATTATTATCCCATTTTATAGACAGGGAAATAAAAGGTTACCTATATCATCTCTGACCAACCATACTCTCCTCTGGTGCATGTCTAGGAAGATCTAATATTTTTGAAGGTGTGGGTAGGGATGGGAATAACACACCCAACTTTTCAGAAGTACAGGTTATTCCCTAACCAGGATAGAATGTATTGCTCTATAAAATGTCAACATCAAAACAATATAGAAAAAATAATTACAGACAGTGTTAGTGTTGTAAGCTGATAAGGACCAGATGGTCTTTTGTATTTATGGTTCTCCTTGTGCATACAAATGCTTTGGGGATCTAATTAGCCTTCTACAAAACTCAAACTGGGTAATTACTATCATTATCCCCTTTTCAAATAAATCTGAAGTCTAAACTGCAATTAAGTTTTTTATCTTAGAGTGGTATTCACACATTTTAAGAATTGTTCTTTGCTATCCCCTCATAGAAGTTCTCACCGGAAACTTAAGTACATAGCACACAGTATGATATCCCCCCCCTTTTTCCCCTAAAGGACATATACTTTAAAGGATCATTATGTTAGAAAAGAGTCCAGAGCAAAGCTAAAGCAGTTTCCAAGCAAATGCCATTTGTCAGATTTCTCGCCCAGTGGAGATAAAGCATCTTTTCCACTTGGCTTTCACTTTTCTAATAACACCCTAAAAGGCAAGCTCAGGAATCACACATACAAAGTTATAGACATAGGCACTCAGGTGTGTGAAGAAAGGATTCTTTAAGAGATAGAATGTGGCAGGTATGCCAATTAACATTTGACTCTGCCCACCAAAATGTAATACCTAGGTTGAGGATGAGCTATGAGCTATGGAAGAGTAGCCATGCACTTAATAAGACTAGTATGTCATTGTTATTGCCTTCCTCACCTAGGACAGTAGAATCACCTGGTTACATCTTTCTCTGGAAAGACATGATGCCATAATCCCCTGCATCAATGAATGCAGGATGGAAGATACATCAACATCTGTCTGCAGACCACTTGTATGCTATAAAGTAAATTTAATGTGGAATCATTTTATTTCAGAACAAAGTTAATACTGATTATAGATCACGAGAAGGTTTGAAACAGAGGAAATCCAGAGCCATCCAGTGGTATCTCCTGTGTAACTAATAAGGATGGCATGGGATGATGATGGCTTAAAAAATTACAGTTTGAAGTTCTTACTGAAATATCACTATCTATTGTTCTTATCCTCTCCTGAACAGAGTATCAGAGGTCTAAATCCTAAAACAGAGTTGACAGAAAGAAAATCAAGCTTACAGACTGGAACAGAGGCAGGTGTCCCATACCACATGTGCTTTCCTGTCACATCTGTACTGAGGATGGGAGATTTCTGTCATCTCCTGCTGTCACAGCCAACTCCCCCAGCTCACCTGCTGCAAGGATCACATTGGACTACGATTACTGCTATTAACTCTAAGGCTAATCAAGGAAAATGCCATCAGACAGAAGGAGAAGGAGGACTACCAATAATGGGAGTCTTCAAAGATGGAGAATGTGAGTACCTCTACCTCATTAAGATGGATCCCAAAGACTGGCACTGCAATCCCCTTCCAATCCCAAAGTTTGCAAACTCGAGATCTTTGGAAATATGGATATCACATAAGATGGGTTGTCCCAAGTTATTGTTGCTTTTTTCCCTTTTTGGGAGAAGGGGCTTAATGGTTTCCTTAAATCTCTTGACAGTAATAATAATAAAAATAATTATGATGACAAATAAATAACATGTATATAGTGCTTTGAATACTGCTAAGTGTTTTACAAATATTATCTCATTTTATTCTCTGCAACAGCCTTGATGCTATTTTATCTTCATTTTAATGATGAGGAAATAGACAATAGAGGTGAAATGTTTCCTAGGGTCACACATATTTATTAAGTATCTAAGATGGGATTTGAAAAGGTCTCCTCATTCCAGGTTTCTTGTCAATTCTGCTAATTCAAATTCGAATGAATAATTTTATAAATGCCTACTATGTGCTAATAATATTATACATTTATATAGTTATATAAAGATAACAAAGCACTTTCATCATAACAACTCAAAGGTAGTGAAATGAGCATTGAATTTAGCACCACAATTAATATTTTAGCTCTGTCTCCTCTACTACAGGTAGATGTCAGGTAAATCAATTATTCTCTTCAATTCTCAATTTCTTCATCTGTTAAATGAATAGGTTGTGCTAAATGAATTCTCCCCTACTTTTAGGTTGGAGGAAGCAATTAGGATTAAATGATTCACCTAGGGTCACATATCTAGTAAGTGTCTAATAATAAATATCTGATATAATATCCTATGATTCTAAGAGCCACCTCACTGTCCCTAACTTTTTAATACCTAAACAATTGATTTTTAAATAACTAAATAATATTTTTCCTTACTGACTCTAGATCTATGACCATATGAGTTACATTTTAGAAGTAAAAAAACTGAATCTCAGGAACAAAAATCCTGCTCAAGATTATACACTTACAAATATCAGAACTAGGATATGAACACATGGCTTTCCTACGCTGTAATGAAAATATCATCTTTCAGAAGTTAATATTGCTTGCCTCATTGTATATCATTCACTCCTGCCAAAGCTGTTATAAAATTTGAGCCACTGAATGATTAACTGTGAATCAGTCAGCAATTTCTATTTCGCTTCACTCAAGACATACCCCTAAATATGGGAGCATAGAGCTAAGGGATATCTTGAATACAGCTAGGAAAAGGACAAGGCTGGGTTGAGGCAATCAAGGGGAGATCAGGACACATCTACATTCACAGAATTTCGGAGGTGAAAGGGACTTCTAAGCCCAGTCCTGTACCTGAGCAGGAATCCTTGCTGCAGCATTTACTAATAGTGGTCATTTATAGACAGTCACAGCATGCACACCAGGCTGAGCTGTGATTTAATAGAAAGAGCAGTTTGAAGCAGTGGAAAGAATGTTATATATGGAGTCAGGCCTGTATTTGAATCCTGGCTCTGTCACACCTTGTCTGACCTTAGAGAAGCCATTTAAAGTTGTCTATAAAACGAAGGATTTAGGTCAATGATTACTAAGATGGCTTTTATCTCTGAATCCTATGATTCTATTCATTAATTCTTGTGCCTTCCTTTGGGAAAATACCAGAGACCTGAAGGACTTTTAAGAGAGCTGAGTTTGGTATCCAAAGTCCCCTGTGGACCTTGGCTTATGATGGAGAACATTTCATATTCTGGACTGAACTTGGATTACAATGAAAGCACTCAAAGTAAGAGTAGTTTATACCCACAAAGGTGCCTTGGTCTAAAAAATAACACAGACATGGCTCTTTCCAACTGGGAGGTAATTCAGGGTGTTTCAATGGACTTAAGATGGAGAGAGCCATCTGCACCCAGAGAGAGGACTGTGGGAACTGAGTGTGGATCATAACATAGTATTTTCACCTTTTTTTCCTGTTATTTGCTTGCATTTTGTTTTCTTTCTCATTTTTTCCCTTTTGATCTGATTTTTCTTGTGCATCATGATAATTGTGGAAATATGTATAGAAGAATTGCACATGTTTAACATATATTGAATTACTTGTCCTCTAGAGGAGAGACGGCAAAAGGAGGGAGAAACAAATTTAGAATACAAAGTTTTGAAAGTTTGACTGTTGAAAACTATCTATGCATATGTTTTGAGAATAAAAGCTTTAATAATAATAAGCCATACTGGATTACTTGCTGTTTAGGGAAGAGGGTACGGTAAAGGGAGAGAGAAAAAAAATGGAATACAAGGTTTTGCAAGAGTGAACATTGAAATTTTATATATATATATATATATATATATATACACACACATATATATGTATATGTTTTGAAAATAAATTCTTTTAAAAATAAAAAAAAAAGTAATCCAGGTCCAACTATAGAAATACCTTAGTTTGAGAATGATAGAAGCTCTATTCTTCCTGGAGTTTGGGGTGTGATATTGTATGGCTATCCAGAAGTTTCTGTCCACCTGGCATTTTAAGTAAAGGAGCACTAAGTGTAGTTTCCAACTGGAAGTATTTGTCATTCTTAATTCTTTTAGCTCAACCTCTACTAAAATCAAAGAATTATATGGGATTAATAGTGTCTTGTGGCCTGTGCAAGAGGAGTAGAAATTACTTAATATCTGTCTGGAAACTTTTAAGCCACGGAGTGATAAACACATGTTTGGTAGTTATCCATGGAGATGCTTTGCCAATCCTCAATTAGGAAACATAGTCTGTCAAAAACCATCATTAGTTCCTCAACAGGAACACTTGTTTAGGGGTGGGGATTGAATAAAAAAGGGGAAAAACCCACTATCATATGAAAATTATTTCTTGCTGATGTAAATACGTGCTGACTTTCTGGTTAGGATAAAACAAGATGAACCTTCAGCTGCCCTCCTAAGAGAATGGGCTTCAAGCCAGGAGCACAGCCATGCTGTGCCCAGAACAATAACAGAGATGACAGCCAGATTTTGCACTAGGGGTTGAAATATCAGACTGGATCCGTTATGCACCCTGATGTCAATGAACAGTGCCAACTTGCCAGATTTTTCAGACAACTGGAAGGCAGGCATCTTGGTGATCCGCACTCTGTATTTGAGGGCTAAATCTACTTTAGGGAATAGTCTGCTTTGCAAAAATAAAGGGAATAATGGTACCAGTGTGATGTGAGAGGAGAGTGGGTGAAGAGTTCAAAAGACCGTAGCACATCTGGAAGGCATTGTCTCTTTAGCTGAAACTATAAGCAACCTGCCACCCTTGATGAAGCTTTTCTGTAAGATGGAGAAACTACTGGGGACAGGGAATGAGCATCAACATGTTAATAATGGGCAGGAAGGGAAAGGAGGAAGGATAGGTGATGAGCTCTTCAGCAGCAGCAGAACGATAGCATTTATTTAGCACTTTAAAGTTTCTTGCTTTCTTCTCCCCCCTCCCCCCCAGTCATGTCTGACTGTGACCTGTTTTGGATTTTCGTAGAAAAGATTCTTGGAATGGTTTTCCATGTCCTTCTCCAGATCATTTTACAGATGCGGAAACTGAGGTAAGCAGGGTTAAGTGGCTTGTACAGGGTCACACAGATAGTAAGTGTTTAAGGTCAGGTTTTCTCAACTCCAGGCCTTTTGCTCTATCCACTACCACCTAGTTACCCACTTTAAGAATTACAAAATGTTTTCTATGTTATCTCAAATTTTGAGATTTGATTTTTATGACAATCCTGTGAGACAGGTGCCACAAATGATCCATTAAAGGACTTGACACAATTCCTGACACGTAGTAGGTACTCCACAAATGCTTATTCCCTTTCCTCTTCCTTTCTTCTTTTCTACCTCCTATTTAAATGACCCATTACTTAATAAATGTCCAAAGCAGGATTTAAACTTACAATTTCCTGGTTACAGTGCAGGAAGACTCTCTCTTAGGAGAGTGCTGGGGTACTCTGAGCAGATCAGCCTACAATCCCTGTGTGAACTTAAGGGTGATGTGAGAGAGAAGAAAGAAGACGGCTATAGATAAGATGTCTACAGCTACTCAGCAATGGAGTTCCTGGTGAAAGCTGGTGAAAGGCATTTTGGGGGGGCAGCTTTAGGAACTCTAGTAATATCAATGTGTATCCAGTGGAATTCCTGTGTATTAAAAATCCCATTCTTTCATGATTAAGAGTAAGAATACACAGAGGGGGTCCAATCCAAGAGCTGAGAGTGTGTGAACAAAAGACAGAACTTCAGTGTGACTCTCTATCCTTCAAAAGGAGCAAACCCTTCTAGGTTTTCTGGCCGTGGGAGTATATTTAGGAGAGAGTAGAACATTACGAAAACTACTCAAGGCAAAATCCCTTTGTGGCAGATCAGAAAGAAAAAAAATGCAAAAGCATAGCTTGTGGGATGGTACCAGCCATGAATGACATTTGTCTATGGTAGCATCCTTCATTTCATTTCTTCAGTGTTTAATAAATACAAGATCAGTGTGTGAATAACTTGGTAAAACCTGCCTCTGCCAACCATAACATCTGTAAAAATATGTATGTGTCATGCAGAACATAAACACAAGGATGGAGTGTCAACTTTCTAGTCATGTACCTCAGAATGCTTATATTAAAATTTCAGATTTATAAATATACCCATTATACACACACACACACTTCAGTATTTTCAAAAATCCAAGAAACTTATCAGTCTGGTACCCCTTACTCTGTTGCAGATCATATCACTTAGATATTGTAATGATATCATTTCCATAAGCTGCTCTGATCAACAAACTCATTTCCTGATGACCAATTTCTGATGAAAAGCATCATCCTATAATTATGTTTATCCCTAGACCATAATATATATGTAGTCCATTGCCTGATCTGTATTCAAAAGCTATGAACTTTGATAAGCCCAAGAAAGAGCTTGTGGGAATTAGTGTCACCCTAGTAACACAATGAGGCACTGAAGTAGTTCATGTAAGCCTATAAGCTATAATATATTTCTGAGGAATAAAATGTCCTCATATTTCTAACATAAAATTATAAGAAGCCATGAACGCGTAACTGAAAAAAAAATCCCTGTGGAAAAATCTCAGGGAAATTCAAAAGCTTGCCTGGATAAACTGATGTGGAAATGGCTGAATTTAAATAAAAATACACAAGGCTGTAAATTTAGCACCTGGTTCTTTAAGAACAAACAATAGTTACCAGGGTTAAAGAATCAGAGAATCAAAAAATTTTACAGTTGAATGGGACCTTGGAGATCACCTAGTCCCACGTTCCCATTGGCTAAACACAAAGCAGACTAAAATAAATATGTAGAGAAATGATTGTTTCAAGTTTGATAGAGGGACAGAGCCACAACTGGGAACATCACTGTATTATCTTAAAATAATAGCGAGGTCAACTGTAATGCCTTATATCTGTTCAGAATTTTAAAGCTGACAATAAGTTATCATGTCCAGTATGCACTCATTCTAACAATGATCCTATCAACAAAAATGCAAGTCTTCTAGGTTCTTTTCTACTGTACCATACCGATAAAATAAGGAGCACTAAAGTGATTTGAGTTCCTGCTGTGATAGAGGAAGCAGCTTTTAACACCAGAGAGGAAGTTCATCTACACAGGACAATCCAAATCCTCATACACATGGTCTGCATCCCGCATTTAGTTGAACTGAAACAACTCCACAAAATGTGACCATATGTCATGTTTCTCACCTTCTCTATTTCCCACTTTTAAAAATATTCTATGCAATTTACCACCTTCTATCATACTTTGAGAAATGTTTGGAAATAAGTTTTAGACAAGAAAGGGGCAGAGGTTAAGAGAAAAGTAAATAAATGGGGAGTCGGAAGAAATAGACTGACTGGTCTGCAAATAGGCTCTCCTTCATTAGAGGTCTTCTGGAAAATTATAGATGATCTATATAGGAGGATGCTCTACAGATGACTTCTTGGTCAAGTATGGGTATACTCAGATGATTTAATATCCTGGATATATAAATACCCATGCATAAATTTATAGTGACTCTTATTTGATACTTCTTATGGCCCAGTGAACAGAGTGCTGGTCAGAAATAACTGAGTTGCCTCAGATGCTAGTAGGAGTCCCTCATCAAGTCAGTTTCCCTCTCTGTGTACGTCTCATTTTCCTCACTTCTAAAGTGGAAATCCTAACAGTACATATTTCATAGGGTTATGATGATGATCAAATGAAAACAGTGCATGTAAATCTTGGCAAATCTTAAAGCATTATACGAATATTTCAGGTCAGTTACTTTTCAATCATTTCTGACTCTGTCACCCCATTAGAAGTTTTCTTTTTAAAAATTTTTTGATTAAAGCTTTTTATTTTCAAAATACATGCAAGTACAATTTTTCAACACTGACCCTTAAAAAACCTTCTGTTTCAAATTTTCCCCTACTTCCTTCCCCTAAATGAAAAGTAATCTAATATACATTAAATATGTATATTTCTGTAAGAAATGGCCAATAAGATGATTTCAGAACTTATATGATCTGATGCTGAGTGAAATGAGCAGGACCAGGAGATCGTTGTATACTTCAACAACAATACTATATGATGATCGATTCTGATGGACATGGCCCTCTTCAACAATGAGATGAACGGAATCAGTTCCAATAGAGCAGTAATGAACTGAACCAGCTACACCAAGCGAAAGAACTCTGGGAGATGACTATGAACCACTACATGGAATTCCCAGTCCCTCTGTTTTTGTCCGCCTGCATTTTTGATTTCCTTCACAGGCTAATTGTATGCTATTTCAAAGTCCGATTCTTTTTGTACAGCAAAATAACTGTTTGGACATGTATACATATATTGCATTTAATTTATATTTTAACATATATAATATGTATTGGTCAACCTGCCATCTGGGGGTGGGGAAGGAAGGGAAAAATTAGAACAAAAGGTTTGGCAATTGTCAATGTTGTAAAATTACCCATGCACATATCTGGTAAATAAAAACTATTAAATAATTTTAAAAAGAACAATGATATTCCATAACATTCATATACCATAACTTACTCAGCCATTCTCCAACTGATGGGCATCCACTCAGTTTCCAATTGCTTGCCACTACAATAAAGGGCTGCCATGAATATTTTTGCACCTGTGAGTCCTTTTGCCTTCTTTAATATCTCTTTGGGATATAAGAGCAATTGAAACACTGTTGGATAAGAGGGTATGCATAGTTGGATAACTTTTTGAGCATACTTTCAAACAGCTCTCCAGAATGGATGGAGCCATTCACAGTTCCACCAACAATGTATCAATGTCCCAGTTTTCCCACATCCCCTCCAACATTCCGCATTATCTTTTCCTGTCACCTTAGCCAATCTGAGAGTTGTGTAGTGATATCTCAAAGTTGTCTTAATTTGTATTTCTATGATCAACAGTGATTTAGAGCACTTTTTCATATGACTAGAAATGGTTTAATTTCTTCATCTGAAAATTGTTCATATTCTTTAACCATTTATCAAAATTGGAGAATGGCTTGAATTCTTATAAATTGGAGTCAATTCTCTATAAATTTTTAGAAATGAGGCCTTTATTAGAACCCTTAAATGTAAAAAATGTTTTCCTAATTTATTGCTTGCCTTCTAATCTTGTCTGTTTTAGTTTTGTTTGTACAAAACCTTTTTAATTTATTATAATCAAAATTATCTTTTTGGTGCTCAATAACGAGTTTCAGCTCTTCTTTGGTCACAAATTCCTTCCCCTTAGGAGTTTTCTTGACAAAAACCATTCTTGGAATGGTTTGCCATTTCCTTCTTCAGGTCATTTTACAGATGAGGAACTGAGGCAAACAGGTTTCTAAGTACTCTGTGTGCCAAGGGTCACACAGCTAGTATCTGAAGCTGGATTTGAACTCAGGAAAATGAAGCTCCCTGTTTCTAACACTGGCACCCTGCCTACTATGTCACTTAGTTGCTCCAAACATTAATAGCCAATATTTATTATTAATATAACAACAAACTCCATGATGGAAGATACCTTGTCTCAAATAAATTGTATTTTTCCCATAAAATCTAATGGGGAACTTGGCACACAGTAAAAGTTTGATGAATTGAAATCTAAATCTAGCAGGCTTCAAAACTAACCATAATCTACCTATCCAAACTTATTTCTCATTAATCTCAAATACTTTCTATACCTTTCTCATCTCCAAAACTTTGCTCTAGTTATTGACCCTTGGAAATATCAGCTCATAAATTCTTGCTGTTCTCTCTGCCTAGAATATCATCCTTCTCTCTCTTTCATATGTCTGTCCTGTCAAATCATCTAGATTCATAAGGTCTTTGAGGACAAAAACTGTGTCTTATTTATTTTTATATCCCATATAGCACTGTCAGAGAGAGTTTCAGAACCTAGACGACATTCAATAAGTGCTGAACTGAGTCATAGTACTGTTTTTAAAAGATTATTATGGTGGTTGTGTGCAAAATAAATTGGAGGAGACAGGACACTGACTTCAGGAAAATAAACTCTTATTTCATGACTTATTATTTTAAGTAAAATAAGCAAATGAGTTTTTCTAAACACTGTTATTTTTAGGGTCTTGTATACAAATAGCAGATGTGTATATATCTTAATTATATACTAATATTTAATAAAAAGGTTTTTTTCATACTAAATGAATATATGAAAGTGAAGGACCTAGAACTTAAACACATTTCCTCTGACGCCCGGCTAGCCGTTCAGTGCTATTTTTACTAAGCAACACTGCTTCTGGTAAGAATTAGATGAGAGACTTATATGTGCCTTGTTCCCTATCTCTGTTTTTGTTTTGCCACTGTGTTTATGACAATCTTTCCTCCTAAAAAATATTTTATTGATTTTTAAAGTTTCATCTCAATGTTTTCATATCCTATTGTCAAACTTCCATTGTTTTGTGTTAAACAAAAAAAATACATGCAAGATTGTTTGAAGAAAGATAGGGGCACAAATACCATTTTAAAGGAAATGTAATATTTAAAAGATGGCAAAACATTCAAGGGGAAAGACAGAGATCAAGAGCACTAAGAGAAATATAGAACCACAGAAAGTTAAGAACACTAATCTGAGGGAGTGAAAAAAAAAAGAATTCAGAGAACTGGATTTGGAAATAGAAAATCTGGATTTATGGAACAGCTCTGCCAGTTGCTTCCTATGTGATTGGGCAACTCATTTTAGCTCCTTAATCCTCAGTTTCCCCATTTGAAAAATGAGAAAGTTGTACTAAATGTCTTTTGAGGTACCTTTCTAGTTCAAGACTTATGATTCTGTGATCATACACTATCATATTTATTTTTTAATTTTAAAACTCTGTTTTAAATGTTTACATCAAAAGCAAACCAAAATGATATCCCCCAAAAAATTGTGGAGCAAAGAAAATAACAATGAGAATGAGTGTGAAACTAAAGGAAGCTTCTCTAATTTTGATTTTATGAGAGTAACTCAGATGAATGCGGCATCTTAAGGTTGCTTACTAAACCTGTGAAGAACATAATGTGAATAATATTATCTCTATTCTACAGATGAAAAAACTGAGGCTTAAAAAATTGTGAAATGACCAGGTTTACAAAATGGTGTTTGAAGAAGTTGTCAACCTTAGAAGTCTTCTGCCTCTCTTGATTACAAAATGATGACCCCTTCCACCTTAACCCAGAATCAAGTCTTTTCTTTAGTCTAGACTTTAAGAATCACTTGATACCCCAAATACTTGGAGATGGGTATCATTTCCATCCCGTGTTGGATGAACAGATTGTAAACAGGAAGAATAAGCTGTAATTGTTTTAGATTTTCTAATTCAACTATATAACACATACTCAATTCTATTCACTGGCATAAGGCTGGTTTGAAGAACAAACATGTATACAAGCTAGCTTTTGTGCTTAGTCTAATTTGAAGGTGAATGTTCAACATCTTACCTTTCATTTCCCTCCACACCAAAATTAACTTTTTCTTTGACCCTCATTATACTTTTCATCCTCTCATTTCTTTTTGTCTATTTCACAAGCCCTAGTTTGACTTCAATGACCCCCATGTGCAATCTAGAATCCATGGTCATTTTATTTTCTGGGCTGCCCTTTCCAGAATCCTAAACTCCTCCCAACCCTCTCTTCTGTGTCTGCGATGGAAATCACCAGTCTCTACTATTTTTTAAAATTCCCTGTTCTTAACCTTCCATTCTTGTGGAGTAATATGAGAGAGCTATGTTGACAGGATTTACAAAAATTCATGTTATCTAGTCCTTAGCTGACTTTTCACTGCTGTTCAGCGATCCTTTTGCTATATCTCATTCACACTTTACCAGACTGTTCACAGTGATGATTCCAAATCTTTTCTACACTTCTTAAGTCTACAATCTATGCGTTTTCATCTGTTTTCCCCATCTTAACCCCCAAAACAGGTAGCTCATCTTTCCTAAGCTATATATATGGTATATATACTTAGGATCTTCATCTCATTCTTTTTTGACATTCCTCAAGCTCTTGTTCTGTTGATAATTTGTTAATTCTTTCACATTCCTTCCCACACATTCTTCCTCCTTTTTTTACTTTAATAATCATCTTTCTCTCTACTGGAATAAGAATTAGTGTACAACAGAAAGGACATTTTACCTTCTTATTATGGAATATTACATAATATTAAAATAGTAAATTATAATACTAAATTTATTAAAAACTTATTCAAATATAAAATAATTTATAGTCAAATATAAATATATGATATTAAATTAGTAATAATTATTTACATTTTAGTCATATTTTCTCTAATTGCAATGCTATCCCTAATTAGCCCTTAGGCAAGTCAAGAGGTTAACTCTTAGAGACTCAGTTTCTCCTTCTGTAAAATAAGTGCTGGCATAGTTGTAGTTAGGGTAAAAAAAAATATGAGTGAACCTGATTTGGAAAACTGCACAGTTCTTACTAATGTAGGTTATTGCTATTCTGTCTCCATTCCCTTTCACTGGGCTTTTATATGCTTTGAGATAATAAGAATACTTGAAAGAGAGGGGAACCTGATTTTCATTCTGGGCTTAAAACCTCACCTTCCCTTGCATAAAGTGGAAAGAATGCTGTCTGTTGGCTTGCTCACAAAGGTATTGAAAATAATGTTAATTCCCGTAAGAAGCCTTTGACTCTGGGTGAAAGAGACTGGAATTAAGCTCTTAAATCATTCACTTCCACAATGAATCATGAAGATACATAACAATATCTATGGGATATCTTTGCCATTTACAATATTGACTCTATTAAAGCGTCTCTCTGGAAGCATGGTTTGACTAAAGAGTGTAATTTAAGAAAACTCACTGAACTTTTATTGAAGGGAGAAAGAACCTTGCCCTGAATCTGGAATATACATACATAACAGAATTGTAAACAGGTAGGAAGGGCAAGCCCTCATTTGATTCAATAAACATGAGGATTGGTTCTTATGGAATCCTAGATATTTTCCTTCCTAGATGAGTTCCTGAACCCTTAATAAATGGATACTAACAATGATGATATATGTAGTAGATAGAGGATAAGATCTGGATTACTAGCTCTGTGGCATTGGGTGATGTCTCTAAAGTCCTAACCTTAGATCTTAACCTATAAAAATGTAATAATCTTTCTGGCTGTATCTACTTCATAGAATTGTGCTGATATGATGAGATTTTGTACCTAAAACTTTTTTTTCTTTTCCTACTGGCAAGGACTAAATATATGTGAACAACTGTTACACTGACTACCACAGTATTACTCTGCATAATAGTACTTTCTCATTATACCTTATGTTCTTATTTTTAATTATTCAATTCATTATGGATTCAAAGGATCTTTCAGTCAGAAGAAATCTAAGGGATCATTTTGCCTATCTTTTACTCAAACAGCAGACCCTGTTTACTACATTCCCAACAAACGGTCATGAAACCTGTGCTTAGAGATTTTCAGTGATGCAGAACTTACTACTCACAAAAGCTTCAGTTAATTTTGCCTAAGGTCACATTCATTTTTTATTTCTTCCTCATCATACTTTTTATTCAAATGGAGCATAATGAGCAGAAGCTCTATATACTTTTTCACATACACCACATTTTAACCAGGTCTTCCTCATTCTTGATTTATGCAGTTTACTTTTTAAAGCTCAGGCACAAGATTTCATAGCTATCCCTTATTCATTTCATTTTGTTAGTTCCAACCTTCTAGACCAACAAGAGCTTGGAGGATGCTAATTCTGTTATCTAGAATTTTAATAATTTTCTCCAGGCTTTGAGCCATCAACAAATCTCATCAACATCCTTTATCCAGATCAATAATAAAAAAATATTTAACAGAATGGAGCTTAATAGAACATCTAGTTAACCATCTTCCAGCCCTTCTGTGGAGGGGTAAGGGACTAGATATCTGTCTATCTAACTTGGAAAGCATCTCTCCTTCCTGAATCAGCCAGTTCAGTCGTTAGTTGTAATGATTAAACATATTATTTTTTTCTGACAACTCACTGAAAAATATCCACAGCTCTTCAACTTTCATCCACTACTCCTAATTCTTCCTTCTGGGGTTAAGCAATACAAGACCATCACTTGTCTATAGGGATGACAATGCTTCAATATTTGAAGACAACTATCATCCCTACTCCCAGCCTAATCCTTTTTAGACTACATGTCCCTGATTTTTAACTGATTTCTATAAAGCATCATCTCTGGAGTATTTCCTAATCTGACGGCCCTGTTGAAAACTCTGCAGTATGTCAAAATGAATCTTAAAATGGGAGACTCAGAAAATCAACACAGTGGTAGGACACGCAAATTAAGCTATACAATAAGCAGTTAGGAATGCACAATTAATGCATGCTTATTATATTAGTCATACATCAAGTAAGAGAAATCTTTTAGAATAAATTATATTAAATAAAAAGTTAGTAGTTACAATGTGGGGAAGGGTAACACACATTTATGTAACACCTACGTTGTCAGGTATTGTACAAAGAGAATTTTCTTTTAAACAAAAAACTCATTTGATTCTCACAACAAATCTAAGTAGGAGCTACTATCATACGTATCTTACAAGTGAGGAAACTGAAGCAAACAAAAGGTAAGGTAACTTGTCCAGAGTCATAAAACTAATAAGTGTCTGGTGCCATATTTGAAATCAGGTCTTCATGTCCCAATGATCTGTCCTTTGTATTACTACCTGCCTCTCAATGTAGAAGACATATAATTCCTTGAAACTAATAACTTAAAAAGACTTGGAAGAATTCCCATTTGCTTCTCACTTAATAAAATCAGGAACTCTCAAGTCTCAACTAATGTGTTAAATTTTTAAAAATTAAAACTATATGATACTCAAAAGAAAATCCAACAGCTGTTATGAATCTCATTGACCTTAATACTTTTTTAAAGTTATTCCCCTTATTTGGTCATCTCTGCCAAATTATGTCTGGTAAATGTTCTAAGGAAGCTACTTATACATACACACATACACACACAAACTCATTAGTCTAGATAACTTTGCATGTCCAATTTATAAATACAATATTTGGAGATATTTTTTTAAATTCACTAATGCACATTTATAATTCTTTCCCCCCCTTTAAAAATGGTAGAGGACAAATAATGAATACAGTAATAATAATGATAATTCTATTACTTATATAATGAAGATAATATATGTATAATAAATCCTTCATCTTCTTCCTATAGAAATATATCTTAATGTAATCACAAAGTTTCCTTTTTTTTTTGGTTTTGTTCTGTTTTTTAATAAAGAGGGTCCTGTAGGAAAAGCTAAATTCCCTGTGGCTTTGTCACTAGACATCCAAGATCCCAATGAGCTATTACCAAAATTAATGTAACCACTTTTAATGACAGATTTTTTTAGGGGGTAGAGGGAGTCATAGCATAGAATAGTTTTTATCAATGCTTTTAACATACTCAGGGCAGGAGATGGGTGTCTGAAGAAGCCACATTAAATTAAATGTAACCAGGATAATGTATTTAATTGTGATATAGTTCTAGCTAAATTAAATAGCAGATCTGTAACCAGAAAGATGACAATATAAAAGAACAATAGACTGAAATTGTCAAGCATTCTAGAGAATTAAGTGTTTCAGAGTTTATTCATATAACATATAAAGGTTACTGACTGTACTGAAATTCACAAACTTCCTCCCTTTATGAAGCTATAACATAATTACTAAGATAATTTACTTTTTCAAGATTTCAATACACTACTCCCTTCCCCCCTACTCCAGTCTTCCCATATCTATAGCCCAATAAAATTGGTGTTTTTGCATTTTCTTATAAAAGGCATCCCATTTTCTATTTCATTGACTTTATATAGGTTGGTCTTCAAGCCTGGAATTCACTCCCTCCTTTCTTATCTCTCTTTAGAGATAAGAATCTTTAGCACTCTTCAAATTCAAATAAACCACTGAGGTCTTCCCTCTCAGTTATCTTGTCTCTCCGAGAAAATTACTTTGTATTTCATCAATCAATAATAAGCATTCATTAAGGACTTCCTAAGGCAGCGTTTGTACATATTTTTCATATATTATATATGTTCATGTTACCCCCAATTCAATCTCTTTAACAGTAGCTACTATCATTTGTTTGTGTTTGTTTCCCCTAAAAATTAGACTCTTAATAAATACTTGTATCAATAGACATGTGGCAGAGACTCTAAATCATTACAGCACATTCAGTAGAATTCCATTATAATTTTACACTTATAGAGCACATTTACAGAATGTCTTTCTCACAACCCTGAAAACTAGCCCATGCACAGATCACCATCTCCTTTTACAATGAGAAAATTGACTCTCAGAGACTGAGTTATTGCTGCAGTCATAGGATTAATAAATTTAACCTGAATCTATGGCTTCTCATGCAAATGAAACCTGCTAAGATTGTTTATGAAAATATAGTGTGGACATGCTGATGGTGCATGTGGACATGCATCAAATTAGATACCTTGAACTGTAACAGCTAATAGAAGAAAAGCCTGTCTTAGTTCCATCTGCCTATTAATTGAGTTGAGATCTTGTTCTCCAATGATACTTACAAAAGGATATCACGAATAGTGTCCATTTCTATTTAACTCTACAGAAGGAGACTGTAGTTGGAAAAGAAAAATCCAGCAATCAAAATTAACCACTGTGAAACATGGCATGGAAACACGAATGGATTACATCCAGTAAAAGTGGCCTGAGGAGTGATTGTCCTCTCCAATTTGGTTTTTCTCAGTCCTTGGAGAAGACTGTTCATGACCTACAGAGGTGAGGAAAAGTAGAGAGGGGTATCACTATCATCAATTATTACTTACAGAGACCCTCACAAGAGTAAGGTGCTGAACTCCTAAATCCAGGGGAGAGCAATAAACATGATTCAAGGGTTAGGAAATGAGATTTACGAGGGAAGGTCAAAGCAACTAGAGTTATATAGCAAAGGGAAGAGAAGAATGACAGGTGATTTAACAGCCTTCAGATATATGAGGGGATATTATACAAAGCATGGCAAGCAGCTGTTCCTTTTAGCTACTAAGGACCATCCAGGAGAAAATGGGATTAAACAATAACAAAATGAGGGGCTTAAGTACTAATAAAGGAGAATTTCTTGACAACACATATTATTGAGCAGGGATAAGTGTTTGGAGACAGAGGAACAGGTTACTAAGGAAGGTTTTTGTCATGTTAAAAAATCTTAAATAATATGATAGAAAAGAGTACAGTAGTAACACCCTGAAAAAAATACTGGAAGGTTTCAGGCAAGATATCACATACTTGTCAAACAAATATTTGGCTATTACTCTGATATCTTAAAATTCTCCCTCTTTTGGTCTGCAATATTATTATCCTTCGGGCTTTCCAATTGATCTGGCATTGCTAGAGAGATAGGAGCAAAATTATAATGTTCAGTGCCAAGAATTACATCTAAATGGAACAGAAACTGGCTCTTTCAAGATTATCCACAAAGATACCCAGGATGGACCCATGATGCTGTCTACAGGCTGATAACTGAATGATGATTGGAGGTACTCACCTTAAAGAGCCTCAAGCCACAGATACTATGGTAACGTAGAAGAAAACAAAAAAGCCCTGGGTTCAAGTTTCAGATTTAAAAAAAAATTCTCTTTATGAGTCATTTAGAATTTATCTAAACTCCTATGCATTAAAGTTCTATGTGATCAGAGTTCAAACTGGAAAAATCCAAATCAATTTCTATCTATAATTATAATTTCTTCCAGTCTGAGCAATTGTTAGAGATAAGATCTCCTTTTCTAAAGAACTTTAAACAAATGAAACCATTTAAATGGAATAACTTTAGTGTTTGTACAGGTATAAAAAGGGGTAATACATGCCCTACTAATTTCATTGAGTTTTTGTGAAGGCTAAATGAGATAAAGGGGATTTTAAAGGCTTTCTAAATGGTTTTTTGAAAAGTACTATATAGAGGTAAATTGTTGTTATGTTGTTCACTATGACTATAGCTCCCACAATAGGAAAACACTATTTTTTAAAAGCTTTTTATTATATGGATTCCAATAGTCAGAGGTCAATTTAGACAACTGAATGGAATAACTACAAACAATAAAAGGCCAATATTATCTTGCTAGGCTGCAACCCAACATGTAAGTCACACAAAGCCAATGCTAATAGGGTTCTGACAATATTTTATATTTTACCCTGCCTGACTTATTCTAATTCTTTCTCCAATTGTAAATTTAACCTTGGTGGGGGTGGTATTGGTGGCAGCAGCCACAACAGCGCAGCTCACATTTACATAGTACTTATTATATGCCAGGAATTACATCAAACACTTTATAATTGTTATGCCATTTGATTCTCACAACAACCCTGGGAGGTGGATGCCATTACTATCTTCATCTTACAGATATGGAAACTGAAGCAAATGAAGGTTTAACTGACTTGCCTAGAGTGACACAGCTAATAAGTGTCTGAGCCTGGATTTGAGTCTAAGTTTTCCTGTCTTCCAGGTTTTATTTGCAATGGCACCTACCAAATGCCCCAAAGTCCCTTAAATCCAGACACAGGAATACCATTCAATCATAGAATCACTCAATAGAATTACATTGAGTATAAGCCCTACTCAATCTTGTAGGAAATACTTTGACGTATGTGCTACAATTAGAAAACTTACAATTTAGTCTTATTATGACCCATTTAGATGAAATAAATCACATCTTCTTTAGACCTTGGTTTCCTCATCTGAAAAATGGGGGCTAGAGATTGAATGAGGTCCCTTCCAGTTCTATAACTAACTATTCATGCTATGCCCTTTAACTAGTTCAGCTATGTTTCTTGAGGTAATTCTCATTATGTTCTGGGCACTGTGTGAGAAAATTTTTTGAGAAACTTATAACATAAAGGAGGAGGGATATTTAATCTTTTTTTTTTCTCTGAACAATAGGTGTGAATAGCCTAGAATCTAGAAGCAGAGCTTTGTAGCTAAAAGCCATATACATGTGAGTTGAAAATATCCAGCAAGCTACTAGCCCAGTTCAGCAAATAATTCAAAGAAAAAGAAGATTTGGTGTTTTCCATCAAGATAGGGAGAATAATTGAAGTTCTGAATGCTTCTAAACCTCCAAAAGCTTTTTGTTTTTGTTTTTGTTTTTGAGTTCTGAGCAAATGTTATTGTGACTAATAGCCTAGGAAATGAATAAAATGGACAATTAAAACAGTATAGACTACATTACTAGATAAGATAAAAACAGACAAGGGATATTCACTGAAAAATAAGAGCTTACATTATTAAACTGCATTAAGGTTTGTAAAGTGCTTAACATATATCATTTGATTTTCCCAATGTCCTATGATAGGTACTGTTATTGTCAATTTATATAATATGTATTAACAATTTTTTTTGTCCTGGACACATAATTTCATTGACATTTCTCCCAGGGAAGAAACTCTCTTTGTCACTGAAAATGGACACCTGCTTATCACAGAGCACTAAGAGACTAAATGACTAAAACAGGTCACAGAGCCACTGGGAGTGCTAGCCCTGGGGCCCTATACTCTTGACTTGTGAGAATTCAGCATGTCTAGCTGCTCTACAATCCTCCTTGTGCATTCTATTTCCTTTTCCTTTAATCTTTCTTTTTTCAATAGCATTTTATTTTTTCCAATTACATAAAAAAGTTTTCAAAATTCCTTGCTATAAGATTTTGAATTCCAAAATTTTTTCTTCCTTCTAGCCTTACCTCTTCCTTCCCCAAAACATCAAGAAGTCTGACATAGCTAATCATTTCCTTGCCATACCATACTCCGCCATATCCTTTATATCTCTTGCCTTGGGAACAATAATCCAATCCTAATTCTTGGAAAGGAGATGTCAATCAATTGTCCAGTGCCTCTCTTGATCATATCTTTGACTTCCCAGAGTAGATTAAAAAAAAAAAAAAAACACTTCTTTCTGGGTGTGTGTGTGTGTGTGTGTGTGTGTGTGTGTGCATGTATGAGACACACACACTGTGGATGCACATATATGTTCTTGGAGCCCAGATGGGATCTAAGTGCCATGCAGACACCAAAAGTGCATGAGTAGCCTAGGAAAGAGCTCAGCAAGCCCTCAGAGCTACTAGTCCTCCCTGAACACAGCATGGCAGGAATCTGGTCTTTTTTTTTTTTTTTTTTTTTTTTAACTTACATTCCCCAGTACTAAGCATACTGCTTGATATATAAGTAAACATTTAAAAGCTCTTTTATTCACATGTCAAAGGCAGGCCTTGAACCTGGGTTTTCTTGACTCTTACAACAGTTTTTCTATTTTATTTTCTAAGGTCATATTGCCACTCTCATTACTTTTCCAATCTCCCTCCATCATAAATGATGAAACAGGTTAAACGATTTTAAGTGAATTTTTTTCAGGTCACACAAATATTAAGTTGCTTTAGCTACGATTTAAGCCAGGTTTTTCCCATTACAGAGACACTAGCTGGCCTCAGTATTGGCCATTTGTAAATGGTACAGGGATCTCTTGGGAGACATAAGATAAGGTCAAAATCACATGCTCATTGCCTAGACTAGACCATCACTCTACCTTCAGGTCCAAAAGGGCAGACAGGATGAGTGGTGGCCGGCCTTAGTTTCTCAACTGGAGAAATAAAATGAACCAGAAAGACAAATCAGAAAAGCTTCCCTTTGAGAATCAGCTGGTTCAGTCAAGGTGAAAAAGAGGTTTACAGCTGACCTATTTTTACTGTTAGGAGCATTAAAGGAGGGAACTGAACCACAAAAACCTTCACTTATGAACACCACCTGTTTTGATTATTTATCATCTAGTTTATCACAATTCCATGCAGAAACTTCACTGCTTTAAATGTTTAATTTGTAAGCCAACCACCTAGGTCCACAGAAACCTTGATGTTGTTTTGTGTTTGTTTTCCCTTCACAAAAATAACAAAAAAAATATAAAGACAAGAGAGCGGTATAGGCTTGTCTAAATCCTAACTATCTTCAGCCTTTACACTTGCTGGTGAGTTAGTATCTAACTATAGCTAATTGACTTTTTCTTCCTCCAGTTCTTAACTGAGGTGGGGAGAGGGAGACAAGTGAGCTTCCTTTCATCCACCCACACTAATGTAATGACACTGAAACTTTTTTTTTTTTAATGCACAAAAGGAAGTTCATAAAAAAGTGCAAACAAGCAGGACAATTTTGAAGAAGATACCAAATTTATTATGTACTTACAAAAAACAAATTGAATGAAATTGAGATAATTTTCTATACAATCTTCTTTTAGTGTCCCATTGTACACATGGAAATACTCTTTTTTATGTGGTTAAGTTCAAAATAAAAAAGACAAAATTTAAAAAGAAATCTAAATGAGTCCCTTACCATGCTCATTCTCAATCTTCTCATTTGTAAACAAATAATACAAACTGTCCACTCAGCGCTATTGTGAGGACAAAAGATCTCTTTTTAGAAAGTATTTTAAAAGAATTTAAACGCTTCAAAACCAGTAGCTTATTTATTCTCCTATCTCAGTGGAATTCTATAGTAATTCATTATATATGAGAGGTTTTACAGATTGTACAATTCACACACATCGTTACACACATCTATAATCCCTACCCACACACCCAATTTCTTTAAAACTCCATTAAAATTACATGATTGTTTCAGTTTGAAGAACATTCTATTTGAGAAGACAGATGCAAAACAGTAGCTGAAGAGTTGTGCTTTTTCTTCTACAATGTCAATATTTTACCATTTGCCTCAAGCAATGGGCTAATTTCTTTCTTAGCCTTCCCCTTCTCAACATAGCAGAAAATTCCAAGCTGTTGTTGTTGCATATCTCTGCTGAATCTGAGTTTTGGACTTTCTGATACTTTATTATGGATTTACGGCAATCTTTTTTCCCCCTCTTTTTCTCAATGCTCACTATTTTATTAAAAGTATGCCTTTTCCTGGATTTGGGCTATTACTGGTAAGGTGTTGGACCACTTGGTCTTTAAGATCTCTTTTATTTCTAAATACAAGAATCCTTAAAACATCTATAAATGTACTTTCAAGGTCTGTGCTCAGTGGAATGCTTCTTTTGTTATGGTGGTTTCTATAATTCTTTTAACTTTCTCAGAACCATTTGTGACTATATCCTTTATATGTTCATCCTTCAGAATTATCATTTAGAAGGATTTCCTGGAAACATCTTCTCTTTTAAAAATTCTAAGACATTTCTGTTATCTTTTGCTGAACTCTTTGAAATCTTAAAGCCTGGGATACATCCCCACTTTGGCTATGACAAATTCTCAGATGACAGGGAGACTTTCTCACAGAGTCCTCATCATTTCTCATCACTTCCACTTGATCAACCAATTCTTCCTCACCAGCCAGAATAAACTCCAAAGTGACCATTTCTCTCTCATTACTTTCTCAGCATTCTGAGGGATGGACCTGTCAAGCAAGGTAACTTGAGGATTTTTTTCAGATAGTCGACTTTTAATGGAGGAAGGATTCCAACAGATGCCTAGAGAGTTTCAGCCTGTCCCAGCATTGCTATATCTCACCTCAGTGATTGCTAAGTTACCAAATGAGGAACAATCAGCTTTGTTTTGTGTTTTTTTTTTTTTTTTAATACAGATGCAGGCTCAAGATTAACTCTCTGCCATTACAAAATGCCTCCAGTTTTAGAAGATGCTGCCCCTGTTTTCTTTTGCAAAACAACTTCCTTGATTTTAATTCCTACAGAAGAAATTTCACAGGATAATTCTGTCTTCATCTGGCCTTCTCTTAAGTGGCCTTAAATGACATAGTGAGGAATATTTCTTGCCATTAGCATGTATGCCTTTCTTGTTTAGACAGTTAGTTTATACTCATAATTCATCACATTAAATCACTATTCTATGTGTGTGACATCATAATAGTCTCTATGGCAACTGTGAATCATATTAAAATCCTGTCTGTGACTAAGTAGGAAGGAGAACCAGCAAGAGTGGACAATCTCCTAAGCAACAAATACAGTTTTTCCATGGAAACACCTCATTGTAGATGAGAGAAAGACATAGGGCATAATAGACACAGGGACAGAATAGCTTCTAAATATAGAATTAAACTAAGTACTGTCAATTGCAATTTAAAGACAATCAACATAGCATTCAACTTATGAAAATGATCATGGACAAAAAAAGGTTCTATGGAGCTTAACATTTCAAGAAATGAGAGCACATTGTACATTTTTTTATTCCTTTCTCAAAGTCAATTGTAACTACTTATCACAGGAAATCTAAATGGAGGGATGTATAAGTATGCTTTCTTTAAAAAATGTCAGCATTTCCAAATCCAAACTTATTAGACAGATAAATTGGGAGGAGGGATTTAAATTGCACGTTACACTCTTTCTGTATGCAAACATGTGACTCTACATTTATTTGAGAAACAAACTGTATTAATGTATTAAAATGTTTTTATATATATGTATATATACATATAAAATTTATATTATATAAAAATATATTTCTACATATATATGTATACTTATATACACATATATTTGTATGTGTGGACAGAGATATAGATATGTCTGCCTATCCCTCTATTTTTTGTTTTATTCCATTATGTCCAATTCTTCATAACCTCATTTAAAGTTTTCTTGATAGATATCGGAGTAGTTTATCATTTGCTTCTCCAGTTCATTTTACAGAAGAGGAAATTGTGGCAAGTAGGGTTAAAGTGACTTGTCAACAGCACTAAGGCTTTAAAGGAAATATGAATTCATGAAGATGAGTCTTCCTGATTCCAGGGCTGACACTCATTGCACTGTACCACCTACCTGTCACTTTCATCCTCTGCATTATAATTAAGAACAACTGATCCAGATGTAACTTTTCTGGAAAATGTGTTGCATGGTAATGATTGTTAACATTTGTATCACAACTTTAAGTTTTGTAAAGCATACGTTTTATACTGTATTCACAGGATCCTAGAATGTTATAGCTGAAAACAGCCCATCCTGAAGAGTGAATGGCACTCTCATGAAAAGTTTCACAACTAAAGAAATCTTGGGGATGAGTGCCATAGGAGTCCTCCTTCCAAAACTGTTGCCAAAATATGATGGAATTCTAATTCTGTGAAATATCAAATAGCTTATGAAGTAACTGGACTACTTGATATTCTTTCCCCATAAAGGACAGCTGAGCCATTTTCTGTCTTTGCTTTTGCATAGGCCATGGTCCAGCATGGCCACAAGGTGCTTCCTCCTCATCTCAGTCTCTTTCTTTGAATACTCACTTCCTTTGAAAGCCCTGCTCAATTGCCAGTTTCTGTGAAAAGATTTTTTTTAATGATTCTCATAACTCTTAGTACTTTGCTCACTCAGAATAATTTCATGTTTCCATGTAAATGCAAACTCCTTGAGTGCAAGAGTTGATTTGTTTTGGCTTTTGTATTTCTGGAGCCTGTCATTGTGCCATAGACACTTGATAAATGAGTAGGATTGAATTGAATTAGGGATCAAACCTCTTTCACTTACCCCCATTTTTTAGATTTTTGTCTATTAACACAGTGACTGGTGCCCAGTAAGTGTACAATAAATGCTTTTTATTCATTCAAAGAGATGAAATGATAAGACCTGAACAAAAATTCTGGTCTCCTATATCTGTTCAGTCAGTTACCTAGCCACCATCATTCATTTCTTGCTTTAAAATATTCTAATGATGTTTTCATACATGTTTAGTTGACTCCCTCTTTGTCCCCTATGAAACAATTACACTTTTGTTTAACAAGTAGTATTATAGTTTGTGACACAAGTTTCAAGTCTCAAAGACCAACCAAAACTTTAGAAAAGAATTCTTTTCCAAGTGCTCAATGCAAAAACAAATAGCTCTTCAAAGGAGAGCCATCTTTCCTCTCAAGGAAATGTTTCGGCAATGTATGCTCCTTCCAGTATTTTTTATCATGGGAAAGCCTCACAAATGCTTCACTGAGGACCACTACAATCCCTCCTTGGTGCCTTCCTCACTAACATCATAATAGTCTCACAGATCGTTTTCTTTTTAATCTATGATGAATGCTCATTAATGCTAATACCAGCTACACCCACATCAAAAGAAGAGTAGACACCAATGATTCCACAACACTTAATTTTCTCCTTAGGTCTGTAAAAGGAAGACATCTAGTACATTATCCATAACTAATAAATGTGGATTTGCCAGCTGATTGAAATTCACTGGGTGATGGCCTATGATTATTTTAACAATGCCTCACTTGCGTTAATAAAATTTACTCATTTTTTCTTTTAAGTATATCTCTGGGTGAATTAAAAGAGTAGTTATATCAAATGGCACTTACTGGGATGAAATGCATTAACAGTGAACATCCACAAAGGGACCTGCAGTACCATGCATAGTTCATGAGAAGTAAAATAACTACACTTAATAGCTGGCAAAGCCAATAGAGCGGAATATATCCACACTGACAGCCTTAGTAACAGCCATTCCATTTATTCTCTAACTCCTTTAACCCTTTGCTTGTTTAAAGAGAAAATCTCTCTTCAGAATCATTTAAGTTCTATGTGGAAACTATAGTAATGTTCACAGCCAGGCACACAAACAAAACATTTCTAAAGGACCTAAAATCCTATTAAAAGAATCTCATACTGAGCAGGAGAAAGTGAATTCCATATGGAAACAGAAGACTGCAGTTCAAAGTCCAGTTTCATTGCTTATGAGCTATATGATGCTGGGCAAATTCTTTAACCTTTTTGAGCTAGACTCTTCATTTAGAGATTCTCTGGAGTCAAAATTCATCCTTAGTTAGAATGAAATTAATCATAAAACATATAAATGTTGATCAATACAATTCTAATTCAACAGAATACATCTAAATAATTTAGTGGGTAGAGTGCCAGACCCATGGTCAGATAGACTTCATTTCCAGAGTCCAAATCTGTTTACAGACACTTATTAGCTATAAGATCCTGGGCCAGTCACTTAAATTCTGTTTGCCTCTGTTTCCTCCTCTCTAAAATGAGCTGGAGAAGGAAATGGCAAACACTTTCTTTGCCAAGAAAATCCCATATAGGGGTCAAGAAGAGTCTGACATGACTAAAAGCAAGTAAACAAAAAATTCCTAATATCCTTGAATTTTTCTTGAGTTTATGTAGGAAAATCAAAAGTGATCAATTTTCCCCAGTTAACTTAGATATTAAATGTTCTCTATTCTCTATGTTGCTGGTATCTTTGTGTTGTATCTCTGCTGTTTGAGAGACTCCCACAAACTGTTTTTCAGAGAAACTTTTGGTTCTTTTCCAATCTGATTTCTCTGGGATAATTCTCTGTTAATATGACATTTGTTTGCTTCACTTCAAAGAGCTTTGTGTGAGAGAGAGAGAGAGGAGGGAAGGGAGGGAGGGAGAAAGAGGGACAGAGAGAGAAAGGAAGAGAGAGACACGGAGGGAGAGACAGAGACAGGGAGAGAAAAAGAGAGACAGAGATATAGAAAGACAGAGACAGAGAGAAATTCAGAGACAAAGAGACAAAGACAGACACAGAAAGACAGAAAGAAAGAGACGGAGAGACAGAGATAGAGGGAGGAGACAGAGAAAGCCAGAGAGACAGAGACTGAGAGACACAGAGATAGAGGGAGGAGACAGAGAAAGACAGAAATACAGAGAGAATAGGGTGTGATTGGTGACAATGATTTTGTCAGGCAATTTGGCCATTCACTTACAGTACTCATCAATTTCATAACTTTAATTAAACCGGGGAAGTTGCTGCTTCGCCTTTCTCAGAGAAGAACAATTCATCTTTGACTTCCACTGAGCCTGGTGCTTGAAAGTGACAATGGAGAGAGGGTTTAGTCCTGGGTGAAGAAATCAACCTATTCTCTCCAATCAGGCGCTTCTGAAAATCATGCTTTTAAGGGTCTACAGCCCTCAGCCAGAGCTGAGTCCAATGTTCCCCAAGTAGCATCACATGACCACTGCCAAAGGCAACTTGGGGGAAAATGAAGAGCCAGCATGGTGTCCAAGTACATTTAGCTGCTAAATCTGACAGCAGCATCTCTGCTCTCAGGGCTATCGTGTGAGCCTTGCTGAGGGTTCTGGCTGACAACATGACTGTGGCAAATTCCTAGATACTGGCTGCTCTGGCCTCAGGTGTCATTCTCGGTGATGACAGGCCCTGTCTTGGGGGATGGGGGAGGGCTAAAACACGGATTAATGTCATCTCAGTGTCACTAAATATAACACTGCGGCTTGAATACAGCAGACACTGACAGACAGTGTTTATGTGTGGTAGCCTGTGGCTGCTTCAGATGGCCACTCTCTGTAGGTACTATCAGAGGGATAACCAGGCATAGGAGGGAGAAAGAAAGAGGGAAATACAGGAGGGGAGGGAGGAAGGGAGGGAGAGAGGGATGGAAGGAGGGAGGGAGGGAGGAAGAAAAGGAGGGAGGAAGGAAGGAAAGGAGGGAGGAAAGGAAGGAGGGAGGAAGGAAGGAAGGGAGAGAAGGAAGGAAGGAGGGAGGAAGGGAAGGAGGGAGGGAGGGATGGAGAGAAGGAAGGAAGGAGGGAGGGAGGGATGGAGGAAGAAAGGAAGGAAGGAGGAAGAAAGATAGAAAAAAGAAAGAGAGAAAGAAAGAAAGAAAGAAAGAAAGAAAGAAAGAAAGAAAGAAAGAAAGAAAGAAAGAAAGAAAGAAAGAAAGAAAGAAAGAAAGAAAGAAAGAAAGAAAGAGAGAGAGAGAGAGAAAGAAAGAAAGAAAGAAAGAAAGAAAGAAAGCATGATAGAGAGAAAGAAAGAAAAAAGAGAAAGAAAGAGAGAAAAAGAAAGAATGAAAGAGAGATAGAAAGAAAGAAAGAGAGAGAAAGAGAGAGAAAGGAGAGAAAAAGAGAGAGGGAGAGAAAGAGTGAGAGAGACAGAGAGACAGAGAAAGGAACAATCGATCTATATTCTGGGAGAGAGACCCACAAAGCAATTTTTTTTTAAGTAACAACCACATGATCCACTTAAGGAAAATAAAGCCCAGGCAGTAAAATTGAACTTCTTATTTATTGGTTTGACCAGGTGAAAACATCTGTATTGATCCAAGCTCCTTCTTCATCCTAAAATCTTACCAACCAGTTGAGATATGAAAGGGATCTCAAAAAGCTACCTAGCCTAATCCTCTCATTTTATAGGTGAGGAAACAGGCCCAGAAAGGGTAACTGACTCACTTGGGGTCATACATACAATTAGTTAAGAATCTCATTCAAAATTTGAATCCAGAACTTCTTGACTCCAATTTCAGTTCTGAATCTCAACTTGAAGTGACAGAAACAAGATTTTCAAACAAGTCTTCTGAATATAAACTCAGGTTTGGATTTGATTAGATGAATTCTGAGCTTTCTTCTAATGTGAAGATTTTGTGATTCAGACTTTAATTTAATGTACCTTCAATGTGTTGTTATTTGTTTGGAAGATGGTATTAATGAATACTTTCTGATGTGTCTCTCAAGTGGTATTTCAGGATATACTAGCTAGTTTTACTTTGTCTCTGTCCCTGTCCTTAATGTCTATTGAAAAACAAAATTATAGGATGTTGCTGTAGCAAATTTGCCATCTTTTCCTGCTTATTAAAGGAAAATGCAAACATTCTTCAGTAACTCATTAAAAGTATCATAAAACACTTATCAATTGGGAAATGACTGAACATTTTTTGGAATATAATTGCAATGGAATACACTTACATTATATGAAATGACAAGTAAGATGTTTTCAGAAAAAAAATCTGGGAAGACTTATATGAACAGATGCAAAGTGAAGTGAGCAAAATCAGGAGAACATTATATATTATAGTATCACTATTCTAAGATAATTATCTATTGCGGTTGTCAGCAATGCAATGATATTAGACAGTATTAAAGGATTTAGGATAAAAAATTGCTATCCACCTCCAGAGAAAGAACTGATAGAATCTGAATGCAGATCAAATCATAAATTTTTTATTCTATTTTTCTTCTTGTTGTTTGGTCTGTGTTTTCTTTTACAAAATAACTAATGAGAAAATGTTTTGCATGACTGCATGTGTATAATCTATATCAAATTGCTTGCTCTATTGTTCCCACTGAGGTGCTAGAAGAAAGGGGAAGAGAATTTAAAATTCAGTATTTTTAAAATGAATGTTAAAATTGATTTTACATGTAATTCAAAAAGTGAAAATATTTGAAAAAAATTTTAAAAGCATTATGAAAAACAAAATGAAACAAAATCTATGGAGAGCTCACATGAGAAAGTCATTTATTTCCTGGTTCTTTTTCAAATTCTTTCAAAGCTAGTCTTTCAGGACAAAAACAAGGCTTTTCAGAGCCAAAGGTTTAAAGAACATACAGGCCTCAATGGGGTCAGTTCAATTATGTGAGTAGTCATGAATTCTAACTTAATGAGAAACCACCCTGAGATCTGGAGGTCAAAGAGTGATATACTATCGCTGAACAATCCACATGGAGTGTCATAATTCTTCCATGGTACTTCAAAACAGAATCTTGTGAGTGAGGCAGACTCTGAAATGAAGCTCTGGACTCTCTGTGCTTTTGGCTTGCTCTCTTGACGGGGGTCCTAGCAAATAGCATCATTTCAGGCAATAAAATTTAAACTTTTTTTTAAATTAACCTCTACAATTTCAGTGTGAAGCAATGATGACTCAAAAGAGAACTTTAAGTGACCCTGTTTTTGAAAATCACCCTTTCCTCAAGTTAAGATTTTTCACTAAACTACCATAAAAATAGATCATGCATGACTTCTGATCTGTGAAGCTGGAGTTATTCGGATTATTTATAAGTACACACAGCATGAGTGACTGTTACAACCAAGAAAAATTTTGGCACATCCACTAGTTTGGGCTCTACAGAAGCTGTAATATGATCTCATACTCAAACTTGTCAATATGATCTTTTCTTATTACCCTTTTTTCTTTTTCATTAACTTACCCTTGACCTCCAATTTTTGGTCACATTTATACACATTAGAGCCACAGTGAAAATACTTAAGTTAGGCTAGCATCTGTGTTCAAACCATTAAAGTATAATATCGTGCCACTATTGGACAAACAGAAGCTAATGTTCTTTGTGGAGAGGAGGACAAGGGGTTGGGGAAGGGAAAACAGGCCAAAAATAAAACAACATTACCTTAAAAAAAATCAAGGTATGTAAAGAAAATAAATTTTTTAAAGCATGATTCAATCTGCATTCCAAATCCATCAGTTCTTTCTATGGAGGTGGATAGCATTTTTCATCTTTCTACCAAACTTTCTTGGATCATCATATTGCTGAGAGTAACTAAGTCATTCACAGTTGATCATCATATAATACTGCTGGTATCATGTATAATGTTCTCCTAGTTTTGCTCATTTCATTTTATGTTCATCAATTCATGTTGTCTTTCCAGGATTTTCTGAATACACCCTGATCATCACTTCTTATAAGCTAAGAGTATTCCATTGCAACCTTATACCCCACCTTGTTTAGTCATTTCCCAATTGACAGGCATTTTATTATACTTTTATCAGTTACTGAAGAATACTTAAGTTTTTCTTTAAAAAACAGAAAAGACATATTTGACATAGGTCTTCCCACCCCCTAATTTTGGTTTTTGCTAACATGAAGGGCAAAGGCATGGCAAAACTTGCTAAAACTTGTAACCCAAAAGTTTGTCAAAATGCCTAATGCATTGGCGATTAGGCATGACATAGGAATTTGATGAGAAAGGAAGTATAAATATGCAGTTTAATATAAATATGCACCTAAAAAAAAGCACCTACCTGGAAAGTTTTCATAGCTATACAATGAACTCAATTCCCTAATTTTACAGATGAGAAAAGAGATCCCAGGTACTTTAAGGCATGTGCATAAGGTCCCACCAAAGATAGGATTTGAATTTTGCACGTCATCTCACTCTAAAACTAATGTTCATTTATCTATTCCCCATTAGCTCCTTTTTTGGGGGGATCTTTAATAAAAACACATAAAATTGTATTGCTATTCTTCTGTTGTACCGGAGTGGCCAATTTGTGAGTGACAGAGTAGTCTGGGCCAAAGCAATATCTGTGACAGAGGAAAAATAGGAAAGTAGCAGTAATTACCAATATTGAAATTGGCCCAGTGAACTCAGCCTGTTCTAGCCCTGGAAAGAATATAGATTTCTGCAGTGGCAACCAAAGGAATGAACCAGATGGCACTCAGTGGTAATGGCAGCATCTTTGTGGGATACTCACATTCCTCTCCACCCCAAAGAAAAGACCCATCCACTTCAATGAGCTTTAACATCTCAAAGAGGAGGAATTGGAGATAAAATATAATCCAGAAGGGTAGCATTTTATCAATGGGGAAATAATTATTTGGAAGGCCTTCTGAGAAGCCCCTTTTTCTTCTTCCCCTTCCCTCCCACACAGGGTAAAGAATTCATCTGATTTCCTCCCTTGCTCTGTTTTTTTCAGATAACACTTGATTCTCCCAATGGAACATTAGTGTTCAAGTTTTGTCTTTGCATGGACTGGCAGAGAATTGAGATGCTCTGATTGTGATGAAAGGCAGAACCGGATTTTGGAATCAAGTCAGGAGGCAGTTTTCAAGGCAATTGCCCTCAATAAGGAGGGTGTGGAGATTAAAAAAAATACAAGCACAAAAAAGACTCTTTCACAGGAAATGCCCAATCATTTACTCATTTCTCTGACTAAAAAGTCTGCCAATTGGGAAGAGTCAAAAGCATAGAGGCAAAGGATGAGGGAGATTGTGCTTATTATAAGAATGTGTCTAAATTTTTATTTATTTATGAGAGGAGTTTGATTCACATTTTGACCACTAAGTGATGTCCTATTTTTCTTTACAAATTGTACTACCCAAGATGATCAAAGCCCTGCCAGAAACTCAAAGCCCTTACAAGCCCAGACTTGAAGGGATCAAAGATGAGATTTTGATTACTAGGTACCTGAATACTATAATATAAATTTTGTGGCTATCTTGAACTTTGGTATATCCATTATACATAAAAAAGTCTCATTTTCCTTTGTTAGGTTCTGACATGCTAAGCAACTATGATGGAATAGGGAAAAATGGAAATTGCATATGTGAATTATATTCACAAAATATTAGATCTATTGAAGACCTTTAAGATCATTTGATTCTAACCTTTCGTTTTCACAGATGAGCCCTAAACAAGTTGAGTGGGGTAGCCCAAGGTCGCAAAGCCTGAAAATATTACAATGTCATTGAGAAATCAATCAAGTAAACGACACCAAGCATTTATTCACCATTTATTAAGTGCCAAGTACTGGGAATAAAAATGACCAAAAAATGGAACAGTTCTTGACCTTGAGAAGCTTGCAATCTGTCAAATATAATTCATTTTCAACTAAAACATACTAACTCTCTGATCAACAGGAAAGTGAAATATAATAATATTTCACACTGGTATTGTACTTAAAAGCCATAATACAAACATATTTGTCCTCATTTTATAGCTATTGGGAACTGGAGCTTGAATTAATTGGCACTGAGGTCATTTGGGTGGAGAAACTCCACTGTAAATTGGCAATTTCTTTGCAAATTAAAGATTTATTTTCTTGCTGAGAGCAGCAAGAGATTGTGGCTTTCATAGAGTAACCTAATGTAACTATCACTGTGGGACTTGAACCCAGGTCTTTCTGATTTCATTGTCATTTCTGTGGCCACTGTATACTGTATTGCTTTTTAAGGGAGCCAACATCAACAGAAAGTATCATTGTAAGGGTTCTTAGCATGGAATCTATGAACTTAAAATATTTTGATACCTATTTTAACATAATTGGCTTCATTAATAATGCTATGTATCTCATTTTATGCATTTAATGTTTTCCTGAGAAGAAGCAGAAAATTCACTAGACTGTCAGAAGGGCAACAGAGTCAAGATTAAACCCTTGATCTTCTGACTTCTAATCAATGTTTTTTCTGTACTTACTTCATTAATAAAGGCAAATTACTAAATAATTCCTTGTTGATATCAAAGCAATTAACAATGAAGTATGATTTTCAATGCCATGTCATAACTAACAAGGAAATGTGATTTTCAATTCTTTGCAAGTATTTTTCTTTTAAAATATGAATAAAACTTTTTTGAAACTATAAATAATGTTTTTAATTTTCTCAGTTTTTAAATACTGAAATTAAATGTTTAAATTTTGTTTCCATGATTTTAAAATGTTAATTTAGAGTCAAAGTTCACTAGCCTTCAAACCAAGTCAATGTATACCTTTACATGCAGAGACTTGAGTGAATGTGGGCACAGGAGAGATAAGTGAAAAATTATATTGGAGAAACAGAGTTTAGGATTAGGAATGTTAGAAATCAGAGTATTGTAGCTCATACAAAAGGCATATCCTTTATCATGGATACTTTCTTCAATAAAAAATGTTAGAAGATTAAAGATGTGAAAAGTACCAAAGATGGCATTTACCATACCTTAACAAGTTATGATTGGTTATGACAATGAGGGTCATTTCAGATTCAGCTGTTTGTGATCACGCCATTGTTGGGTTCAGCAAAGATTAAAATTAACCATACATTAAAAGCAAAATGTGAAGTTTAGAAAAAGACACTACATGGAATTTTAAGAGCTAAAACACAACTTATTTAAACAAACTATTATTTTAAAAAGAGGGAAATGTATAAAAGTAAAGTCATGATGATCAATTTTTCTTGCATTAGTTTAATAAATTTTAAATCAATCCTTAATGAGAGAAGTTATCAACATAAGTGTTCCACAAAAGCCCCGACACTGCTTTGGACAACAAACTTTTAATCTCTTGGTTTAGCAGGTTTGTCATTTACAAAACATTATCAAGGAATATTATCGGAAATATACTGCTTTCCAAGTAGGTCAAAAACAACAGAAGGGAAAATGAGTTTGAAGAAATCTTTTTGTGAAGGGCACAAAACTAAAACAGTTCAATGCAAGGGAATTCAGAGCTAAAATTAGGACATAAATAAAAATTAGGGAAATGGAAGAGTAGAATTCATCACAAGATCGGCATTCCAGGATTTGAAGTGTTTCTGTTAATACATGAAAAGTAAGTGCTGTGATTATACTCACAAATAGGGAGGCAAATATTGGTTTTGAGTAACTTATTCAAGTCACATAGCTAGTAGTACTCAGGCCAGATTTTAGCTGTCTTCCTGATTTCAAGTCCAGTTCAATACTACCTTTACCCCCTAGCTATATGATTTTAGATACATCATTTCTCCTTTAAAAGGCCTGTATCCTTCTCCCTAAATTAAGGAGTTGGACTAGAGTACCTCTTAGTCCTTTCCAGGTCAAAATCCTTGACCCCAATCTTTCTGCTTCTAAAAACACATAGCAACTCAAATCAATATGTACATTAAGTCCTTACAGTGTGAAGAGTACTGTGTTAAATATTAGGAAGAGAGCCAAATTCCATTAAGATATAGTTTTTTTTTTCTTTTCTGGTACTAAGTTTAGTATTAAGTTTTAGTACTAAGTTTAGTACTAAGAAAAACACACACACACAAATAGAACACACAATACAAAAAAACAGAATGCAAAAGATAATACAAAATAATTACTTAGAAAGAGTAGCAACAAAATATAACATATATATGTATATATGTATATATGTATATATATGTATATATGTATATATGTATATATGTATGTATATATATATATATATATATATATATATATATATATATATATATATATATATATCTCAGTGAAAATTTCCCTCAGATTTTAATTCTAGCAAATGGAGATCAGGTGTCAAACCAGGGCATCTTTCTGCACAAAACCTTAAAGGTAAGTTAATTAGGTGATTGCAACTTTAAAAAAAACCTTCAAAAATAAAATTAAAACTCCAAGTTCTTCATACCCCTTATAATGAAGATCAAAGGGTTTCTATTCCAAGAGTAGGTCCTGCAGGGCTTCTTTAATGATTATAGGCAAAACTCATTATGAATTTAAGACACTAATTTGTATGCAAGAAATTAACATCTTAAATTTTTTTCTCTAACAGTTTTTTCTCTAACTAACAGTTGAACCCACAGTGGACTTCACAAATAAATGAAATGAAAGTAAATGAATTGGGGTCTCCACAAACATGTTTACATTTCAAATCTGATTAGCAAACACTTTTTGGACAGGCTATACTTTATTTGCCACATTTCCTCAATCAGTGAAGTATGAATTAATAATGTTTGAACCATTTTTAAAAAAAATCTATTTTTTTGTCTCCTTGATGCAGTTGGGATGAAAATAAGAAAGCAGGATTTGGTTTCCCAAGCATCTACAAATATTGACAAGATCTCAAATCTAATAAAAGGTAGAATCCTAAATAATTATTCATTCCTCTTGCTGATAGAAAAAGACAGTGTTAGTCTGCTGACTTTAGGCCAGTCGATGCCAATTATCCCAAGATTCAGCCTCAGCTCCTCACAGCTGATAATAGCTGGCTTCCAGTGGCAGCTACAGGGGCAGTTGATTAGATATCTAATAAGAAATGACATATCTAGCTTGTGGTCATTGAATAAGATGCTCCCAATGTGCCCCATCACTCTCACCCTACTGAATCCTTAGGGATACCATAATGATCCTTGGCTTTATCAGTTCATGAGATTTGACCTTAGGCCAATTTTTTTCCCTATTGGAAGACTTTGGTACCAAAAAGGTATCCTGTTCTGTCCATTTTCCTCTTTAGCTTTGATAATACTTTGCATCAAAGGCAGTCTCGACTAGTGAGCACAGAGCTGGACTTGGGAGGCAGAAAGACAGGTTTAAGACTCAACTCTCACACCTACTGACTATGTGACCCTTGAACAAGTTGCCTAATCTCATAGGGTTCCAGGTGAATATTTACCATTATTAAATACACAACATTTGCTGATCTACCTGGTAAATAGAGTTTCTTTGATGAATGTCTGCTTATACCAATTTGTATTTGATTTTGGCTGTAAAGGAAAAATAGTAAAGGGATGTGTAGAGTAGGAAGAGAGGCAACCCAGAAAGAGGGCACAGCATGAGATAGAAACGGGAAGTGGGAAACTGCACTGCACTGAAGAAGTAGTAAATTTAGTTGGCCTAAATCATCAGTTCTTTAAAGTAAGATGAAACATGGAGTGGTTTAAATAGGCCGAGGTCAATCACAGTAGGTCATGAATAAGCTTGGAACTTAAATTCCTTATGTACAATGAGTCATTGTAGAATATATAAATTCCTAATGGGACAAAGTAACTTGGCAACATAAATGGGAAGATGCTAAAAATGATAATTAGTGAAAGATTTCTTTTTATTCAGAAGTTTTCCCTTTTCTACCACATTGTTTTAAACTCAAGGTTAGTACCTTTCTTAAAGATAGAGACCGTATCAATGATTATAGTTTATTTTTTAAAATATTCATTAAGTACCTACAATGAAATGCTATGCTATTTTTTGGAGATTTTTCTTTCTTTTTTTCTGGTCAATTCCTATGTTCTTTTTTTAGAATGTAGTTTTGTGTTTTATTTTTTAATTAAATATTTTCATTTTCAAAACATAAGCATGGATAATTTTTCACATTTAACTGACCCTTGCAAACCTGTTATGTTCTTGATGTAGAGAACCTTTAGTGAATCTACAAATGTACATCAGGAAGTATTTTGCAAGTCATGGCCATAGATGATTGCTGGGACCAGTAAAAGACTGAGTGACCTTCTCAGTGTTACTTGGCTATTATGTTTCAGAGAAAATATTTGGACCTAAATCTTCCTCCATTTATTATATGAAGCTATCTCTTTATGTCTTTGGAAATACAAGAACCTATTTATTTTAATTTATTTTTGTTCTTCAGAAAGTTACATTTTATTATTTCTTAAATAACTCCCCTGAGTACATTCTTTAAATAGATACTCAATACATATAGACTCATTAACATTTAACATAATTATGCACTGCTATTTTTTATAACTCTCTTCAGTTGGACTGATCTATCATTCCAATAAACTGACATTTTGAGGAGGGAAGTTTGTCACTTTCTTTGGGCTTATATTTTCCTTCTGAACATCATCTCACCACCATGTCTTAAACAATATTGCCATGCCTATGTTTACAATTAAATGCATGTAAATAATGTAATGAAATTTTTTAAAAATCAAAAAGTTATATATCCCATTTTGTTGTTTTTGTCAACAGCTGGGTAATGGAATAGAGATATTTTAAAGTCAAGATATTAGAAAAAAGAAGCAAACAGAATATATAACCAAGAGATTTCACATATTTCATACTAAAGCAGGGTTTTTCATTTAGTTTTCTATTAAAAACTGAGTAATTGCAATATTAAAAGCTGAACATGAGATTGAAAGGTACCAACTCACTACATATCATTCTATGAGGAGTTGGGAATGAAAAGTAAATTAACTATGAGAGTTGTAAAGTATCACTATCCTGATAATACAAAACCTATCACACACATCCCATGGATGTAATTAATATAGCTTCAAACAATCTCCTAAAACTCAATCATAGGAAGCTCCTGTATTTGCTTCCAGCAGAAGAGTGATAAGACTGCCTTTTAAAGTATAAGTGAATATGTTACACTTTAACCATCTACTTGAATCATTAGTTACTTTCCCTGAGTTCAGTATATGCCCAGGGCTCCTTAGGAGCTCCAAACAAGATACACACTGCATCCCAACATGATTATGTGAAATCAGACTGACATTATTCATTTAGCCTGAATTTCATTCTTCTGTGGGAAAAAAGTTGTCCTTAAATGGAAATTTCTCTATTTTTTGTAACCAGAGATCAAGTTAATTATTGTCCCACTGACAAATTTCCAGGAGATTCATATTTTCTTAGGGATTAAATGCAAAGTCTTTAGTCTAGAATTTAAAACCCTTCACAATATGTCTCAAGTCTACCTTTCCAGATGTACTTCATTTTGTTCCCCAGATGTACTCTATGTCAATTAACATCTCAATTAGCATTTATTAAGCACCTACTCTATGATAAGGGTGACAGACATAGGGAAAGGAAAAAAAAAAACCAACAAAAGAAAACAAAAACAAAAAAAAGAAAAAGAAAAAGTAATTACAATCAGTCTGTGCTGTCAAAAGCTCACCATGGGGGCAACAATATGCAAACAACTATATATAAACAAGATAAAGTGGTCCAACTGGACTGGCCTACCTCACACTCTCTGTACATGATATTATGTCTCTGTGCATTTCACATAGGCTGTCTCCCATCTCTGATATGTACTTTCTCCTCATATACTTCTTTGAGAATTCTCCACCTCCTTTAAGGATTATCTCAAGTGTCATTTCCCATTCTCCCACTCCCCATTCTTGCCTGCTAGGAACTAATGCTTCCTCTTCAAATTATTTTGTATGTAGATTGTATAGTTACTTTTAAGTGAAAACAGAACCTATTGAACTCCTCTGCCATTTCCCACCATTGCTTCTATAGAAGGATCATTAGTATAGCTATCCTGAGTTTATGGGAGATACATCCAATTGAAACAAAAAGTTTATGAGCCCCACTGATGCACAGCTTTTCTCCATTCAGCCAAAGGACATAATTAATTTAAAACAAAATAATTTAATTAAATAGTATGTAAGAAAATTCACAAATAGAATATCCTTCTCTTCTCTGTACTCCCCCACTGCTGATGTAAATGAGGACACATTTCCCCCAAATATATACACCATCAATGGAAAGACTGAATAAACATAAAAATTATACACGACAGAGAATATGGGTGGAGAAAATATATGCTTCTACTTGCAGGCCACTGGTATATTCTTGCATTATCTTTGGGCTTTCCTCCCTAGACACAACATCTCTACTGAGAACAATACACTAATGGTTTACTAAGCCTGCTTTCCAAGAGCTATATCGCTCTTAAGGCCCAGTGCTTCTGCTTTCAGTTAGAAATCCCTATATCTCTATGGATATATATATGTGTGTGTGTGTGTGTGTGTGTGTGTGTGTGTGTGTGTGTGTGTGTGTGTGTGTGTGTGTGTGTGTTTATTTGCTGCTGTCTAAACCTATTCCCGGAATGCAAACTCTTTGAGGATAGAAATTATTTGTAACCCCAGAATCTAGCACAGTGTATAGAACAAAGCATGTGATGTATACATTGTTCATTCATTGAATGGTTGATTGATTAAGGATATTTTAGGTAGATGGTGATGTGTTGGCAGCAAAGTTTTACCAGGTTGTAGAAAATATTCCAAGATCAACTCTATACCAGTGATCCAGCTATGTAGAGAGAGCCAAATACCTAGCCATATTTATTTCTACACATCTTTACTTAACTAAACTTGAAGCAAATAAAATTTGCAATGAAATAGTTCTTTTGCTGTTTTAAAAATAGATGGGCCATTTGTATAATTTTGTGATTTTAAATAATGTGACTCATGCGGAAAGAGATCACAGCATTATTATACACAGCATATCAACTATGGGGACAATTTTAATCATATGTTATTCAGGAGGATGCTCAACATTTGAATTAAGTTTATCTTACAGCTAAATACATGTTTTAAATGTATTTCTGCTTCGTTAATTTGTTTTAAGACTTCAGAGCAAAACAGTAACAGCAAAACAGTAATTATCCTTTCATATATGCAAGAAATTCCTAAATATTTGCTTCAAAGCTGATCTAAAACTGAAAAAAATAGCTAATTCCCCTAAGGGTTCAAAATACTCATAGTTAATAACCAGAGAATATTTTCTCTACTACAATACAGGAAAAACAGTGAATTTTTGCAAGAAATAATAAACTAACGCAAAAAAATTCTCATTTGTTTAATCAATTTACTAGTAGGTAAATTCAACTACTTATGTAATCTCAGATAAGTCATTTCCCTTCTGTATTGTTTAGTATACTTTTTTGTAAAAGGCATATAATACTAAAATCTATTAGAATGCAAACTTTCAAGTAGAGATTAATATATAGTAGTTGAATCCAGAACACAATGCATGGTGTACAGCAGGCACAGAATAAACTCATGTTGATTGCTGATTTATTGCTGATTCTTCATTAAAGGAATAGAAATACATGGGACATCAAATAAGCAAAACTTAGGGATATCAGGGCAAAAATCACTAAGTAAATTTCAGGTAGAATTATTTTCTTGACTGCTAGAAGTAAAAGAGATCTGGCTCTAGGAGGCACAAGATGCAAAGGCATATCTCCCTAATAACCCTCCTATGAGAAATGTAAATTTCTTCCCCTTTTCTCTGAAATAAGAAAAAAACAAGCACAGAAAGAAGTACCAGAAGAATAGAAATATGGCAGAAACTCAGCTCTGGAAAATGTGTTGAAGGGAACATGATTAGCCATTTCCCTTCATGAAAAGAAGAGACACTTCCAACATAAATCATAATTAAAGTGACCTCAGTTTCCTCATCTATAAAATGAGAATCACAAAATGTGTGCTTCCCACTTCATGAAAAATGCTCTGAGAATTCAATGAGATGTTTGCAAAAATTCTCCATCAATTTAAAAAAGGCTCTGCAAATATATATTCATTCATATTTTTATAGTGCATTCAACAGAAAGAGTTCATATTTTTTAGCAATTCAGTTAAGTATTTCTTAACACTTACTGAATATGTAGCACTATATTTAACACTGGAGGAGGGGGAAATGCACAAAAAAGTAGAAGACTTGGTTTCTCTGACTTTTTGTAGCTTCTATTTAATGGAAACCAAAGAGCTGGAGTTAGGAAAACATCTACCTGAGTTCTAATCTGGCCTCAGACACTAGCTTTGTGACCTTCAGGAATTCATTTAACTCTATTTGCCTCAGTTTCCTCATCTGAGCTAGAGAAGAAAATGGCAAGCCACTCTCTTATCTTTAACAAGAAAAACCCAAATGAGATCATGGAGTGTTGAATACAACTGAAATGAAGGCACAACAACAAAAAAAGGACATTTTAAGAAACACTGCAAGTTTATATGAATAAAATGCCAAAATAGACTCCGATAATGAAAGATTTGAAAGGACCTTTAAGAGTCCTTTCCTTCCTCCCTCCTGTTTTGCTTTTCTTTCTCCATTCTGAAGATGAGAAAACTGAGTTTAATACCATGCATCTTTCACTAGAGGAAAACAGAATTATATGAGTGCAAAGACCTTTAAATGTACCATATTACGTAACTATTATATGAAAACAATGATGATGATATAAAATAGAATGTGCCCTAGTAAAGTGGCTTCTCTGGAGGAAAGTTTATTAGATGAAAATAATCCAAAAAATAATTGGTCTTTAAGGTCTACCAGCTTAACAAATGTCTAATTAAACTGGAGTGATAGACTATTTCAGTTTGTATAGGCACAAGTGCTATAAGGAGATCAGTTCAGACTGGAGTACTCAGAGAAGACATCATGAATAAGATGAAATTTGAAGCCTTGGAGGAAATGAAGGATTTGGAGAGGCAGACAAGACTAGGAGGAAGGCCTTCTTAATAGAGAACAAGCAAGCATGAACAGGCTCTCTAGAGAATAGAGGAACTATAGAGACTAAAAAAATGCTAAAGAAAAGTTTGGACAGGGGTCCTGACTTAAAAAGACTTAAAATACTCCCAGGCCTCTAAGTTTATCAAATTACCCCAAGTTCTTTGTTAAAGCTCAGAACCTTACTCTGATGTTTAGCTGAATTTGTTTCAGCCTTGGGCTAAATTGTTTATTTTGGGACAAAGCATTTCATCTCTCCTCCACAATATAAATAAGGAGCCAGACTAGATGACTTTTTTATTCCATGAAGTTCTAATATTTTTTGGTTCTGTGAGAAATTTAAATAGGGTTCTGATGTTCATTTTGAAGATCATCTTCCTAAAATATGAGTTCCTTAAGAGACTTCTCTGAAAAATTTTTGTAACAAAACTCAGTTCGTCCCTCTCTATCTCCACAGCCTTATTATATGTATATCCAGGCTCTTTTTTTCCACAATATATTTCCTTAATGTATTTTATGCCACTTCTTATGTGCAAGTCACCCCTGGTAATATCCTGCAGTCTACTTAAAATCTCCTCTCCCCTGGCCCTATCCTTCCAGCTTTGGAGAAAAAGCAATAGCATTTTTCTGGAACATAACTAATGTGGTGAATTTATAGGAGGATATAGATGAGAGTCACACGGGAGAGTGAGCATGGATGGATTGCCATCTGTTTATTAGAGGAAGTACTCACACTTATGAAATCACAGATCAAGTGGTGTTTTGGAGGACTTCCTAAGTGTTATGGCTGAAAAAAGCAGATAATAATTCTGAGAGGAAGAATTAGAAATTTCACAAATTGTGTTTCTGATTAGTTTTCTATTCCCAAAGCTAATCCTTTATTTAAGTGAGGGCTTCTGTCCAGTCCAAAGTTCCTGGCATTTGAAACAATAGTTGATGAGCCAGACCTTTTTAGGAAATTGTAAACCTTTATAATTCCAATACTTTTGTGAAATCTAAATAAACATAGTATTATTTCCTAGAAGTTACAATCATGTCTGAGGTTTCTTTTTTTTTTCAATTGAAACCAACTAAATTAGCCTTGAGAATAAAAGATTAACAAAAACAGTTTATGTGTTCCTTATTATTCTCTCACTGTGGACAACAATACTAGTTCTGGACTTAATAAATCCATATAGGTATAAATTCTAGTTACTTTAAAAAGAGAAACTCATGGGGTATTTTCATAGCACTCCAAATGCCTTTTGCACAACAACAACTGATTTTCAAAGATAATCTTAGCAACAGAATCAAAGATAAACTTAGCAACAGAAAAGAGAACTTTTCTAATTCTCTCTAATGACATGGAAACCTGCTGAAGCTTACCAAGCTTTGTGAATTACAGAGACAATATAAACTATCGTAAAATCTACTCTGTTCATTTATTTTGATTAGTAAAGTTTGGGCAAAATGATTTATGGCCCTATCTCACAATATGTTTCATAAAAGCAATGAAGTCTTTGTAATATGAGCCTTGCCTCCAGCACTGAGCTATTAAATCTTGGTTGAAAAGTGGGGTGAGCCTGCCAGGATTCTTCTGATTATTTTTTGGCTGACAACAGCAGGGTCATAGAATAAGTGCAATGAAAGTGAGGAAAGTTCAATTCCATGAAATCTTCCATTCTAAATGTTCCAGAAGTTACTTTCTATTCATAATAATTGAAAATTGTTAAATTAAATATCACTTTATAACGAATAACGTAGTTTCTACAATTTTTTTAAACGGGAGTCTTACAATAACACGAGTTTTACCACAACAATGGTACTATTATGTCAACTTTACAGAAAAGGAACCCAAGGCTCATGTATGTTAAATGATATCATTTCATGATCATACAACTAAAGTCAGATAGGGAATTCAGTTCTTTAAAAACTATCTCATAAATAGCAATGTTTCCTTGACTTTTGTGGCTGCAAATAACTGGAAAATAAAAATCATGGGATCACCTTCAAAATAGCAGAGACACTCAAGAGGAATAAAGAGTCTGTAGATTCAAGTCACTCAAGAATGGCCCACACAAAACTGAATAAATATCAGAGGCCAAATTTCAACTCAGTTCTTCCTGTTTCCAAGGCCAATGATACTATCTAAAATGTCAAGCTAATTCTACTGAAAAAAAGGTGGCCAAAAGATATGGAAAGAGGTTGTCAAAAGTTTAAAACTTGACTTGCCTAGATTTAGAGATTATTATGTAATAAAAGTGTGAAAGAGTTAAATGTATCTGACAAAGGAGTTTGAGATTTTCTTCTGAAGTGGTTGACATATATCATTGATAACAGGATATAAAGCTAAGTAATTCAATGATACATAGCTACATTCAAGTTCATAAGCAAGTTCAACATACCAGACTGATATGAATCAAAAGCAGGGCAAGCCTTTGGGAAAATATTTGAAATATTAAATTGGAAAAATGCACACAAAAGCTTGTGGAATGCAAATGGCCTTATTCATTTAACAGATTAATGTTTTGCTTTGACTTTAATAGAAAAGTAATATCCACAGGTTATTTTTCCTAAGATACTTCAATGTTGGGAGATAGTTTAAAGTCCATACCAGAAGATCCTTATGGAATTAAATGTATTCAAGTTCAACAAGTAATTATTAAATATCTCAGTCAACAGAGATACAAGTAAATAGTTCATGCCACCAGGGAGATAAAATTTTACTAAAATATATAATTGAAGTTGTATTCTGGTATTTTGAAGCTGCATTTTGATATGTTTTAGAAGACATAATTTAAACAAGGGCTATTGATCAGACATTTTATTAAAACAGAATTCTACTTTAAAAAGTCCTAATATATGAGGTATGTCCTTTGATCATTATTTTTTTTTAATTCTTTCAGTATTATCTGTGAGCTATAATTACTGATTATGAATGTCATCATCATAGAAAGGACATGTGGTGAAACAGAAAGCAGTTCTGAATCCTTCTTGAGATTCAGGGAGTCCCCCTTAAGGTTACCCATTCAACTTAGGGGCCATTCTAATTGTCAGGAAACTTTTCTTGGTATGTATGTGGTCTAACTTTATTTGCCTTTTAAAAAATAAATCCCACCTCTCATTTCTTATTTTGCCTTCTGGGGTTAAGGAAAACAGGTGAAATCCCTTCTCCAGATGACTGCTTTTCAAATACTTGAACTGCATCTAAACATTCCCAAATTCTTAAAAATGGCCTCAAAAGGATAGACTCAAGGCCAGTCACCATATTGGCTACTTTCCTTCAAGTATCAAAATATCAATAGTTCACCAAACTATGGCCCTCAGAACTGAACAGAACACTTTAGGTATGCTTTGACTATGGGAGCATACAGAGGGACTGTAATAACCCAAGATCACATTAAGTTTCTTTTAAGCTGCCAAATCAAACTGATGATTCATATAGAGCTTGCAGACTACTAAACCACGCCAGATTTTTTTCAGATAAGCTACTACCAAGACAAATCTCTCCTATCCTATAGTTATAGAATTGCTTTTCTGAATCAGTGTTAAAATCTTATCTAATAAAAATATAAAAATCTAATATATAATAAAAATAATTTTTTTCTAATAAAAATTATCTAAGGTTATATCTTATTGGATTCATCCCAATACTTGAACAGGTCAGTACTTACTTGGATCCTAACTGCCGTCCAGGGTAAGCTATCTCACGCAAGCTTGTGTCATCTATAAATAAGGACATGCTATCTGTGCTTTTATCCAAAGTACTGACAAAAAAGTATATAGGGCCAACCAGAGAAGATTAAGTCATTCCACTGGATACCTTCTGTTAAAGTGATATTGAACCATGAAGTCATCTCTTACAATCTGACATTTAGATTCTGAATTTAACTTTATCATTGTCTGATTAATCAATAAATATTGGCATTTAACTTTCAGAAATTATATGGAAAATTATAAAATCAGGAACTGTTCCTAAAAATACCTTTGTAGCAGATGACTCCAGGAAAGGTTGTGTTGCATTGGGTAGGGAAGATAGGATTGAGAAAGCAATGGTTGCTCCATTTTCTCCTACACAGAAAAACTATACCATTTGTGCATTCCCCTAAAATTGAATGTGAATTTTGAAGAATAGCCTACATCATTCCTCTTTTTTCTAAAATAGAAACAATAAATGTTTTGGAAAAAAAATCTAGAGATACTGTATCTTTAGCATTCCCCTGATCTGAAAGTTAAGAAACTCAAGAAAAAAGGAAATAAGATTAATCTGGCATGATCTATTTTTTTATGAAGCCAGCTCTTAATAATCACCACTTCCTTTTCTAGTTATTTACTAACCATATCTTTAATGATCTGTTCTAGAATAATTGCAAGAATCAAAATCAAGTTGACTAATCTCTTGTTTGCAGATTCTCTTTTGATGTATTTAGAAGGAATTCAACAACCTCAGGCATTCAAAGTAGAGGATATGACTGGGGACAGAGCAAATCAATTTGTATTTTGAATTGAACGCATTTCTCTTCTATTATAAGCATGACTTGATAAGGGATTAATGAGAAATGAAGAAAATACTGCATGTTCTTGTCTCATATGCCCCTTGACTTCATCCAACATAAAACTGTCCTCAGGAATCAAGCATAATGTTAAGCACACAAAAACAACAGCCTGTGAAGTCCTGACTATTTCCATCTACACTGAAGGTAAAAGAGAAGGGAGTGTGGGGAAAGGGCATCTCAAAAACTCACAAAGTGAGGCATACCATAAGCTTCCATGTTTTGAATTAATCTAAAGTCTGTAGTCAAATTCCAAAAAGTTCATCTCTCATTTACCTTAAACTGGAAAGATTCCAAAGCAAGGTTAAAACCACAGACTGTTGGAATTATAAGGGAACTCCAAGAGGACTTTTTTTTTTCTTTTCTTTTCTTTTTACTGATTTAAAAGTGAAACCCAGAATGGAGAAGTGACTTATCTAAATCACAGAGCTCCACAGAGTTGAAACTCATTAGGATTCTGTCAGGTCTCCTCCCTCTTTGGCTAATATTCGCTCCATTGAACTAAAATAATTGATCCACAATATTTTAATTACAGGTATTGTATCTCATGCTTATTTAGGAGTCCTACTAGGGAAAAAAAGGGTCACCATCCCTGAAAACCTAGCCTGAAAAACATCATACATTTGGTAATAAATTGTCAGATGGGAAGCACTGAGTTGCAGTCTAAACTAAAAAAAAAAATAAATAAATAATCCTAATAAAGTTGGTTGTATCCTCTCCACAAAAGTCTTAATATAAAAGTGTTCTTGCTTGATAAGTACTTAGAAACACAGGATTATAGAGTTAGACAACATTAGAGCATATCTCATCTAGTTTCCATCATTTTTTAATAAAAAAGAAATTTTGCCCATGGTCATATAGATAGTAAAAATCAGAGGTGGGGGGCAGCTAGGTAATACAGTGGATAGAACACCAGTCCTGAAGTCAGGAGGACATGAGTTCAAATTTGGTCTCAGACACGTAACACTTCCTATCTGTGTGACCCTGGGCAAGTCACTTAACCCCAATTGCCTCAGCAAAAATTAAAAAAAAAATCAGAGGTGGGATTTGAACTTTTATAATTAATGCCCTTCCCCTATTCTCTTTCTAGGGTAGCAAGGAGATATCTCTAGTATCTGTGGGGACTGGGAATACATTCATTCAAAGTGTATATATATATATATATATACACACACACACACACACACACACACACACACACACACACACACACACACACACACACACATAAATATATACTAACATTCTTAATATGTATGTTACATAGGGTTGAAATAATCCTAATATTGCCATTAATTACCTACTCTGAGAGGAGAGGACAGCACTGAAATGGGCTATCCAATAGGTTAAAAATCGAGAAGGAAGTTGAAATCATTGATCTATAGCTAAAAGAGACCTAGATGTCATGTGACATAATCCCTTAATTTTATATATGAGGAAACTGAGTAAGTAAACCAAGGGAATAAAATGATTTACCTACACAGATAAATGTCTGAGGTAGAATTTGAACCCAGGTCCTCTGAAAGTAGAGCCAGTATTCTGAAAAAATGTCAGAAGTCACCTATAGTCAAACCCATCATTTGATATATAAGAGCCTGGGGCATAAAGAGACCATGACTTGTCCAAGTTCAGATATCTATTTAGTGTCCTCCTTCTCAGAGTAGAATATACCATGCTTCCTAGACTAACTGAATTTCTGAACACAATCCGTTAAGAGGAAACTGCCTTCTTCTTAGAAGGTTTTGACACTCTGTGTTACAAATGACACATTAGAGGAACACAGAGCAACCCCAAAGGAAGGAATCAAAGAAAAGGAGGCTCCCTGGAAAGAAGCTGTGTCTGGACTTCACTGAGATGGAATTTTAGCCAATTAAGTAGAATGGGGACATGGAGACATTCATTCATATCAGCGTAGTAAAGCAGGCTGGTGGTTCAATGCCTAAAGCATTATACCTGCTGTTGGTACAAGATTGATTTCCTATATTTAAGCATCCTTTTATGACAAACTGTGCTTGATATAGAAACAGACAGCACTACAGCAATATGAATAGCCTCAATTAGGCCACGGTTACACATGTCACATCTTTGTTATTATGATTTGAGAGGAAAGAAATGGTGTTTATGTTGGTCAGGGAGAGATGATCAAAACTCATTCAAGGAGAAATACTTGACCAAAACAAACTGAAAATATACAACTAAATTCAGGCTTCATTGAGTAAGATGTTTATTAAAATTAAAGTGATGGTTAATTGTGCTTAGCTAAGATGGTTCTAGGGATTACGAAGAAAATCAGAAATTAAAATGTGGGAAGGGAAAATATACTTACTCCCCAGTAATTATAAACTCCATGAAGCCAAAGACTGTATCCTTTGTTTTCAGAACTATCTGAAACAAAGTTTGATACAACACCTTTCTATTTTTTAAATAATAGCTTTTTATTTTCAAAATATATACATAGTTTTCAACATTCACTCATAAAATCTTGTGTTCCAATTGTTTTCTCCCTCCCTCCCCTCATACCTCTTCCCCTAGACAGCAAGTAATCCTGTATACACACATACACACACACACATATTAAACACGTGCAGTTCTTCTATACATATTTATACAATTATCTTGCTACACCAGAAAAAATCAGATCAAAAAGGGAAAAAAATGAGAAAGAAAACAAAATGCAAGCAAACAACAGCAAAAAGATGAAAATGCTATGTTGTGATCCACAGTCAGTTCTCAGTCCTCTCTCTGAATGCAGATAGCTCTCTCCATCACAAGTTTACTGGAATCGGCCTGAATCATCTCATTCAAAATGAGCCACATTCATCAGAACTGAATGTTGCATAATCTTGTTGCCGTGTACAATGTTCCCTTAATTCTACTCACTTTTCTTAGCATCAGTTCATGTAAGTCTCTCCAGGCATTTCTGAAATCATTCTGCTGATTGTTTCTTAGAAAATAATAATATTCCATTACATTCATATACCATAACTTATTCAGCCATTGACAGCCACTCAGTTTCCAGTTCCTTGCCACTACAAAAAGGGCTGCCACAAACATTTTTGCACATGTGGTATACCACCTTTCAAACTTAATGTTAGTCAATGATATCTCTTGTATGAATACCTGAATAATTGCTCCACCCATCCATTATCAAACATTACCAGACCAAAAAGAGAGCAATTATTACATTGCATTTCCTCCAGCACCTAGCAGGATGCATTACACATGATAAATGTTTGATCTACCAGTTCAATGAATGGTTCTATCCTTTGACAAAGTATTCATTATGAAAGCACACATGCCATAGCATATGATACCCCTTTACTTTTGTCTTCCCTGCCCACCATGACAAAAACAGGTACATATCAATCCTTAGACTTATTGAATGAAACTCGGAAGTAGCTTGAAATGATCATATATTGTGAGCAATTTGTCATGGCATTTTTTTTTTCCTGTGGATATTTCTCTGTCTCCACTGTACTTTAACAGATGCAGTCCTTAATTTGCAACTCAGATGACTCATCCTTCTGATTTGCTAAATGATGTGGTTTCTCTACATTTCTCTTTATTTCTTCTTTTCTATGAAATGCTAATAACTAGGATGTTAACTACAGAATGTTTTGTTAATTGATGTTAGCAAAATGGATAGCCTTCCTGAGAAGTATTGTTATTGTAGAATTTCTTTATTCCAATTGTATAAGCAACACTAGAACTAATCATTCTGGAAATAAAATCAGTAGGAAACTGTCAAAAAGGTCAGCATGTAATTAATCAATAAGGTCACTGCCAATAACAATAATACATCATATTATATGTTTTGCTGTATTTAATGGATGTACCAAATGTTTAAGTTAGCGGAAAAAGAAAATATTTCATTTTCTGCCCTGGAACAACATCATATTGCAAAAAGCAACTGAAATACTGTGATTCATGCCAAAAGTACATCAAATGGGGAAAGCAACAAAGACCATTATTTGTAAAATAGCAGACCTAAAGACTGATTTGGGAGACTGGCTCAGAAAGGACAACATTGTTAAAAGACAACACTCCATAATCCAGTCAGTAGACCCAGAACTATGGGGAAAGGTCACTGAATCTTTGAAGAAATGTTTAGGCCTTTCAAATGTTATGCCTGATGGGAGCAGAAGTAAGCACTAGGTGGGGTGGGAAATGACAGGATGTTTAAAAGAAATAGGTTTGTTTGGCTTGGAGAAGAGGTTGAAGGGTTATTAATGCTAGTGGATCAATTGTTGCACATTTTCTTTGAGAAGGGATAGAAAGATTAAAACTCTTTTTAAAGGTACTTTCCCCATTGCAAATTCTTAAAACCCATAACTGCTGAAATATTAATAAGGAACACTGTACAAGGAAATTTCATATCTTCATAGTTTACTTATTCATTCAAGAAGGTTGTTAGGGCATTTACCTAGCACAACAGAGGTCTACTTAAGAATTAAAATATCAAATTAAATGTTCACAAAATAATTGCAAGAATGCCTTGCTTGGTATATTATGTATGTTCAAAAACATGCAAATAAATTGAAATTCTGAAATTCCAACAATCTAAGGGTGTTGGGATACTACAGAACTCTTTTGGAAAGTAAATAATTATGCCTTAATTCATCTTTTTGAATATTGAGATTTTCCTATTGAGAAAAATGGTACTTTTTTATTTGTACCAACTAAATCCAATTTCTTCTGAGTCCTCATTTTCCTTGAATTCTCTGCAAAATTTGACACTATTGACTATTGACTCCCTCTTGAAACTCTGTATCATTGGCTTCCATCATACTGTGCTCTCTTTGTTCTTCTTCTAATCCATTTCAACAAATATATATATTAAAGCCTCACTGTATCTAAGAACTGCACTAGGTTTTGGGGAAGCAAACACAAAGTTTTCCTTTTTTCCTTTCCTTTAGGAGCTAGCACGCGAATTCCAATATTCACTCATTGGTTTAAGGCAAAGATTTGCCTTAGCTCTCTTTACTCTTGTCATTTCTCTATATTTTCCCCTGGCAATCTCATCCATTGTAAAAACTAGAACCTCTTGGTAAAAAAAAAAACTTGATTAAAAAGCAATCAAACAAACAAAAAACTACACCTCTAGTTCCAACCTTGCTCCCAAATTTTTTATGCATTTTAAATTGGTTAATGGGAATATACAACTGAATCTTCCCTTGCCCCTCATATGCATACGTCTAAAAGAAAATGTCAAAATAGTGTCTAAATCAAAATCCTATTTCCCTCTCCTGACATCATTTTTCTATTAATAGCCCCATAATTCTCTTAGACTCAAAACTTCAATATTTTTCTCAATCTACTAGATTTTAACTTAATTCTATGAACATTAATTAAATGAATATCAAAAGTAAGCCAGTGTTCTGGACACTAATGATACTAAGATAAAAATCAGGCCCTTTCCTTAAAGGGACTACATTCTTCTGTGGAGATACACTATGTGTAAAGCAGTGAACACAAAGAAATTCCAAATAAAGAGTGCTAAGAACTAGGAAAAACATGAAAAGTCTGTTAAAGGAGATGATGACCATAATGATGATACAACACTTTAAGATTTGTACAAGTCATCCCTTTTGGTTCTCACAACAACCGTGTGAATAGGAGTTATTATTATCACCATTTGATAGATAAGGAAACTGAGGTTCCTGAGATTAAGTGACTTGCCCATGGTAGCTAATAAATATAAAGCAAGATGCTAAAGAGTTATCTTACTGTTTCCAGTGCTTTCATGAAAGCAAGGGAGTCCTTCAGGACCAAAGAGAAGAGGATGTGCATTCTGGAAAGGGGAGATTACTTCTGCCAAGCCTTGGAGGAAGGTCATGGAATGTCATGTATGGGGATCGTCTTGTGATCCAGTGTGATTGGAATGAAGAATATATGAAGAAATATAATGTTAAAAAGGACTAGAAAAGCACTTGGGAGTCAGAGATGACCTTTAAATATCAAATTGAGAAATCGGTACTTTTTTTCCCCCAGGGACAAAGGGCCACTGGAGATTTCTGAGTAGGGGGATGGCAGAATGAGAGCTGTGTTTTTAGAAACGTTCTTCTGGCAGCATTATAGGGGGTGTACTGAAAGGCAGTGAAACCAATTAAGAGGCTATTGAATAATACTATTGAATAAAAGTCCAGGTGTGGCACCCTGGGCATTTGTAAGTATTCCCTTTAAACTTCAAATCAGGCTCTACTGTGGGAATGGAGAAAAAAGGGGAAAGATGCTATGAAGACAGGATCATAAAATCAGGCAACTGATTAGTTATGAAGATCAAAGGAAAGAGAAGATTCAATGATGAATTTAGGTTATAAACTTAGCTGACTGCAAATATGGTAATAACCTCAACAAAAATAGGAAAATTTGGAGGATAGATATTGTAAGAATGTTATATGTTTTGCTTTGAATCAGAAATATTCAGAAGAGATCAATATGATAACTAGCTTTCAATTAGAGCATTTTACAAATGCTTGTCCAGTTATTTCTCAGTTGTGTTCAAGACTTTGCAACCCTGTTTGTGGTTTTCTTGGCAGAGATACTCCAGTAGTTTGCCATTTTTTTTCTCCAGCTCATTTTACAGATGAGAAAACTGAGGCAAAGAAGGGACTTGCCTAGGTCACACAGCTAGTAAGTGTCTGAGGCCAGATTTAAATTTAGAAAGATGAGCTTTTGTGATTCCAAAACTGGCCTTGCATTTACTGTATCACCTCACTGCCCTTAAATAAATTAGGTGATTGCTAAAATTGTATAAATAAAACCAGGATATTTCTGTATTCCAAGAATTTGTAGTTTAGAGAGTATGCCTGTCCCCAGGAACTACAAATCCTAGGGTGCTTCTCAGTTCTCTAATATGTATTACATTTGATTTGCCAGAATATCATTTTCCCTTAAACATATTAGGTGATAGAGAATTTTCCTGAGCCATGTTTTCTTTAAAGAAGGATTCAACATCAACTACTTCAATATGTCCCATGCTCTACTTTTCTCTGTCTTGGAGATAAAGAAGTATATTTCCAAGTGAACACATTTTAATATGAGAGGATTATGTAAGTGAACATGAAATAAACCAAACTCTAAAAAAGGAAGATACAAACTGGCAGTTTATATCTAAAAGAAAGGAAACTAGGTGGGTAAAACAAAACAAAACCAAATAAATAAATAAATTTAAGAGCATTGGCATAGTCAATATTCAATGCAAAATTTCATGATAGAAGTATATTTGTACAACTCCACATCAATGAAATAAAATTGCCTACTCTTCTGTCTCTGCTCATCATCTAGAACAGGGGTTCTCAAACTAAGGCCCGCGGGCCAGATGCAGCCAGATGCAGCCACTGAGGAAGTTTATGCAGCCCTCCAGGTTATGGCAAATGGGCTGAGGGGTGGAGACAGAGTGTGAGGTTTTGTTTTTACTACAGTCCGGCCCTCCAACAGTCTGAGGGACAGTGAACTGGCCCCCTGTTTAAAAAGTTTGAAGACCACTGATCTAGAACCTGTCTTTTTTTTTTTTTTTTTTTTTTTAATGCTTTGGTCAACATTATACAGAACTGTGACTTTACAAAAGTAGCTCAACGTAAATGCTTGCTGGAAATCGAGTCAATTTGAAGAGACAATAAGGGCATGTCAGTGTATGAGATTGTACTCCTAAAAGAAAACTTTAAAAATATTATTATACAGTCAAATTATTGGTATTTAGCAGTTGGGTGGCACAGGAGTTAAAGTGCCATGCCTGCAATCAAGAAGAATCACCTTCCTGAGTTCAAATCTGTCCTTAGATATTTATTAGCTATGTGATCCTGGGTAAGTCATTTAATCCTGTTTGCCTCCATTTCCTTACTCTGAAAAGAGCTTAAGAAGAAAATAGAAGTATCTTTGTTAAGAAAATCCTAAATAGGGTGACAGAGTAGGACACTACTGGAAATGATTGAACAATAAAAGCAGAGGTTTGACTAAATCCATGATTAGGTAAGTGCCTGGTGATTTGGTCAAATATCAAAATCTGAAAATCAAATAAATCAAACTACATTCTAAGAAACCATTATTATTGCTATTATTGTTTTACATGCCAATAAGATTTGCATTATATTTTTCAGCTAGGATCCTGTGATTACATTTGTTGTAAGAGACTTCCAAAAAAGAAACACTTTCTATATGATACTTGCAGCAATTACTCAGAATTAATAGGTTTTTTTTGGGAGTTGCCTGGAGGCACTGAAAGGTAACGTGATGTGTCTAGGATCACATAGCTGATCTAGGGCAAAGGTAGGACTTGAGACCTGACTCCACTTCCTCCAAGTTTAAAGACTGGCTCTTGGTCCACTAGCCTGTGACACTTTTCTTTGTAGCATATGTAGCAAATCATTCTAAAAATACAGGATTCTACCTTTTAAAGTACTTCAAGGATTTATCATTTCATTGATGTTGGAATGTACTTCACCAGCATAGGTTAGAACCCCTTTCCATATTAGTGCAAGGCTTTTAAGAGTGTCTGTGGTTAAAACATTCACTACTATGTCTATGTTCAATGGGAAGATAAATCCCTTAGTCAGGTTGCTATGCAGAAAACAGATACTGTTTATCATAAGATTCATAACAACAGCCTTCTCAACTTGGGTAGCCTTGCCAGCATTTAAACATCACTGAAATAGACATGAGTACTCAAAGTAATCTACATACTCTACAAAAGAAAAATAATAGAGATTAATTTATGTAAAACCTCTAAGAGTGAAGTACAATGAAGATATTTCTTTTTACCATAGAGGCAATAGGGAGCTAGTTAGTGAAGGCAGAGGAATGACATGAGCAAATCTACAGTTAGGAATATCAATTAAATAATCTGAGGCATATTTTAATTATTTGGCCAAATTTCACATACAATAATCAAGTCAGAATAAAGCTGTCACTGGAAAGTATAGAATGATGTTGAGAGTTAATTGCTACAGAGACTAGGAAGAGTGGACAAAGAAATGGGTCCAAATCCTGCCTTTTTTATTAGCTGTGTGACCCTGGGCAACCTCCTAGCAACTTTATTCATTAAATTGTGGCCAAAGATTGGGATCACTGATCATGGAGAAAGTTGGTGAAAATGACAGAATCACATATCCTTTTAGTATATTTTTGAATTAAACAGCTGAATGCCATTACCAATTTTTCTTTAGTTTCATGATTTCAAAAGGCTAAATTTGCCTCACCTCTTCTAGTATCTTCTACCTGACAGACAAATATTAAAATCAAAGAAAATGAAAAAATGGAACAAAGTCACAACAATTCTGAATTTGGAGGACAATATGAATCTATTCATCCACTGAATAATTATTTACCAAGCCCATTCTATTTTCTACATTATATGTTAGAAGGTAGGGGAAAAAAGAAGCATTTATTAAGCACCTACTATGTGCCAGGCAGAATATCAAGTGCTTTACAAATATTATCTCTTTTGATCATTCCAGGAGGTATTTGCTATTATGATGCCCCCATTTTACAATTGAAGAAACTGAGACAGATTGAGAACAAATGACTTGCTCAGCATCATACAGCTAATAAGTGTGTGGGCTAGATTTGAATTTAAATTTGTTTTTTACTCCAGGCCTGTTAAATTACTTAGCTACACTTAGAATGGATATGAGTAGGTATATGTGTGTATATGTGTGTGTAGTTTTTCCCCAAGCTGATAGATATTTTCACTCAGCAGTTAGCATCCTGTAGATGAAAGGCTCTGTCTATGCACAAAGCAGTATCACTTTGAAATTATAAATCTCAAGCTCAAATAACCTTGTAAATGCCAGAGATGTATTCAAAATACTGCTTAATAGAGAATATTACTGTGCAGGTGAGATAATGGCTTCATTTTCCAATCAATCTTTCCCCCCTTAAACTTTTTTTTTCTCCTTTCCTATAGAAACTCTCAAATCACTCAGCAGGTTGGAGAATGAGGTCCTCTAGCTAATCAAATATTCTGGTTTATTGAGTTGATATACATGCCATATAAGCACATTAATTTTTAAAGAATTGAAGTGCAGATACTTTTCACTTTTGTGATTCTGACTCCCTAGTCTACTTTAGAAAACTAGATATTTCAGTTCATTCTTTATCTTGAATAATTCCCCTAAAAGCTATTCAGTTAAGTTTTCTGAACAATAACTATAACAACTAAAAAACAACTGAAAATGGACCCCCACAAAAGATTAAAATTTAAGTTCCTAGAAGTGTTTATAGTTACCAAACTCATTTGATAAACCATTTGTTTTCACAGGTACAGAGAAACAAATACAGGTCTCAATAGGTTGGTTGATGGAAATGCCATTTAATTAAAAAACCAAGAAAAAACTGTGATTCATTTTGGTGGCAATGTTGTGATATGTCTGGGCAAGTCATTTAACCCATCTGCCTCAGTTCCCTCAACTGTAAAATTTGGAAAATAATAACACTTACCTCACAGGATCCAATAATATCACATTTGTAAAGCATAATGACTGGCACATTGTAATCATTTAATTTATGCTTATTCCCTCTCCCCTCCCTCTTCCTACCATCTTTACCTACCAAAAGACTTGGTAAGAAAGAATATTCCTGTATCTTAGGATAATAAAAATTCTTCTTTTAAAATGCAAATGCTCTCCCTTATTCAGTCCTGCCCCCACAATTAAGCCTCATTCACACTTTGGGATGGATTATTTTAGCTAATACCTACTTCATATTAATAGCAGTTAGGCAATGGGAATTTTGACAAAGATTAACAGAGAGAGAGAAAGGGAAATATTAGCACTGAGTGGCAGCTGTGGATCTCTGGAAAGGAAGAGATAAAGATTACATCACTGGTCAAAGAGAAAATGAGGGACAGAGGGGAAAAATGGTTCAGAAAATGAGGTGAGAAGGCAACAAAGATGGGATTTACCTATATTGTAACTGTGTGCAGCACATCAGAGTGGTTGATGCAAGGATTATCACTGAAATAGGATGATCATTCTTTAGTTAAGATGTCAGAATTAAACTAAACGAATGAAACTCCAGCTCCCTCAAATTTACCTCAGACATTATTACATTATTTTCTACTGTGATTTAGCTATTCCATAACAACATTTCTCCATCTAATCCCTGTCCTTTTCCTAATGGAGGGAGTAAGATGAGAAAAGGAAGAAAAAGAAGGAATGAGAAGAAGGGGGATAAAATAAAATGAACAAGGGGAAGGGGAAGGGAAAGAGATTGGCGTGCTCTCCCCACCTCTTATTCCTATCCCTCTTAATCAGAAAAATGGTTCACCAGTTTTCTCAGGATTTCTCTATTCCCCAGGAACTCTACAACTAATTCCCACACATATGCCCAGGGTCTGCTATACTGATAAAAATGAGATCTGTTAAATATGAAGAGATTTTCTTTCAGACAAGAGAGTCTGAATTAAATTAAATTTAATGAAATTGTAACAGGCTTTTAAAAAATTCTTCAAAGTGCTAATGTGATTTCTACGTAATTACAATCTTAATAGAGGAAGCCAATGTTTATAGGGAAGCATATTAAGTAAAATATGAAATCCTGAAGAATAATTGTTTCAAAGGTATCTTAGCATGGAAATCACATTTTATTTCTACTGCTTTCTATGTTACTAAAGAATACAGTATCTTATGTAGGTTATCCTATAGATGTATGCCCATTCTTTTGCTACAATATACATTCACTGAACATAAGCCCAGGCAGCTTCAACAGCATGAGACTTTCATTATGCAACGACATCATAGTACACATAAAGAATTCTGGACAGGGAGTCAGGAGACCTGTATTTATAGTCTTGCTCTGCAGCTCATTACCTATGGCTTCCGAGGCAGGTCACTGACATTGAAGATGGAAATGTTATTTTTGTTACTTAACTCATAGGTTGCCAAAAGGAAACCAATCAATCAATAAACATTTAATAAGTACCTCATATGTTGAAAGCACTGTGAGAAGCGTTAGACTACTTTATAACATTAAAAATGATGTGTAAATTGTTTTCATGAATTTTTTAATTTTTATTTTTTAAAGATATTACTAAAATATTAAATCTGAAGGGTGGACAAGATATTAGATATTAGATATTAGAACATTTGCTTCTTTAAGACAAGATGGAATTGAAAATACTCAGACAGGTGCCATTTCATAGATGGCAAAGCTAGAAAGGAACCTGGAGATAATCTAATCTAACTCCCTTGTTCCTCTGAGGTTCCTTCTATTGCTACAGTCTTAAGGTTCTTTGAAAATCAAAAGAACTGGCAGGCATGGAAGCACACACCTATAATCTCTGCTGCCAGGCTTGCTGAAGGTAAAGGATCTCTTTAGCTTGGGAGTTCTGAGCTACAATAGGCTAAGCTGATCAGGGGTCTGCATTACATCCAGTGTTAATATGCTGATACCTTGGAAAGAGGAGCCTCTAAATTGCTTAAGGAAGAATAAATCAGTCCAGATTGTAAACAAAGCAGGTCATAGATTTTGGGATGATCAGAGTGGAATCAGACCCATAAGTCCCTACTACAAGAGGGGCAGGATAGAGAAAGACAGACAAATCAAAAAAATCAAAAACAGAAGGAAAAGAAAGAGAGAAAAAAAGAAAGGGAGAAAGAAAAATGTATGCTGTTTGTTTGCTCTTGGAAACTTTTATCAATTGCTTCTTCTCAGGACATACTTTTTGAGTCTAAAATGTATTCTGAATATGCCTCAGTATCTCTCTGTCTCTTTGTCTGTCTGTCTGTCTCTCTTACACATACACACATACACACACACACAAACACATACACACCCCCTTTCTACCCACAAGACTATATTGAGAGGAGAAAAATATTAAACATTCTGATTAGAAATAGATCTGCCTTCCTTTTTGGAACTAGCTTATTAATTCTTCCCAATATTTTGCAGCCTTGAGAATGTCTTTTTAAGGCCCCAGGCAACCTGTCTGGTAGATTCACATTGCCATTCTATTAAAGAGCCGCCTTTCTTTCTTGAGAACTTCAAACATGTCAGTCTAAGTGTGCACTGGTTTCTTTTCCTCTCTAGCAAAAACCTTGTCACCCAGAGATAAGTTAAAGAAACAAGACAGGGGAAAAAAGAGCTGATCTCATACCTTTTCTATGTATAGAAAAACAGCAGTCTATCTTCCTTCCCCAATCCTCCTCCCTCTGAATGACCGAGGCTAAACTGACTCTGAATAAAATCTTAGCTATATCTACCACCCTCTCCCTCCTACCCCCAATACTGATTTTTTCAGACAGAATGTGTCTACAAATACAAAAAAGTACAAATCTGGATACTTAGAATGTAGTAAGCCTAAAATAGTAATTTCAGCCTTGGATTCACAGGTTTCACTTTGAAATAAATCAATTGATACATTAAGCACACTATAAATTTGTTTTTGTTTTTAAATTAGAATAGTGTATACACATTATTTCCAGGAATGAAGAATGTAATCCATAGCAGCATGGAAGGATTTACATATCTACCTACAAAATTATCCAATAATGTATACAAATTTTCCCTTAACTGCAGTTTATCATCTTAGGGAAAGTTTTTCAAAGGTCAAGATTTTAGAATATTTTTAAAAGGCAAAACCAAACTAAAGAGGTGTGCTTGTGTGGGGTGGGAGGGAGAGAAGAAGAGGAGAGAAAGAGACAGAGACACAGAAGCAGAGACAGAGATACATACTTTATATGTAGTCCTGGAGGTATATGAAAGTCAGTGAAGCTCATGGGAATTGACATTGTGAGACCTACAATTTAGAAAAAAAAATCACCTTGGAAGTAGAGTTGAGAATGGATTAGAGTAGGGATAGAATTAATGTGAGGAGATCAGTAAAGAGACAGTTGTAGTTGTCCACGTGTCAAATGATGAATACATAAATCACTGTTTGGAGAGGAGACATATATGAAAGGTTTTGTAAAGATAAAGGTAAAAATGACAAAATTTGGCAAATATTAGATATATGAAAGGAGGGCAAGCAAGATTATAAAGGGCATTAGATTGTGAACCTGTGAGGGAGATGCCCTTAAAAATAAAAGGAAATTTCAAAGGGAGGAATGTGTGGGCCTAAAGATAAGGACATGCTGCACTCAAGATGCCTAAAGGAGATACACTTTAGGGTTTACTGAAGCTCAGGAGAGAGACAGAGCTGGATTTATAGACCTGGGAATCTCATGAATCAAGATGATAGCTGAACCCATGAGAGTTGATAAGATTGGACAAGTGAGCCAGCATATGACAAAAAAGAAAAGCTTCAGAGGAAAAACATAGTTATTGAGTATGACATATATAATTACCTGGCAAGGAAGATATTAAAAAGGAGTGGCAATATACTAAGAGAACTAAGAATAAGTCATGCTACAAAAGTCTAGAGATGAGAAATTAGTCATGTGGAGAAGGTAATCAATAATATCAAATGTTGTAAACAGATGAAATGATCTGGATTGGGGAAAGGCCCTAAAATTGAACAATTAAGAAATCCTTGGAAACTATTTTTTATTAGTTATGTCTTTTTTGTAGGGATTTTTCTTTTTGTTTATTATTTAACGAGAAGAGCAGAAGGGAAAGAAAAAAATCTTATTCTTAGAAAAATTTTAAATTTAATTTAAAAATAACATACACAAAGTTACTTTAGGGAGGTTTTTAGATCAGGGGTGCAAATGTAGAGCAGCTATGTCACCTTTCACTTTTTTGGAGGTATTTCTACAGACTCAACATTTAAAGCAATTCTTCCTGTCACGTGCCCCTGTAATTTTCAAGTGGTATGATTTGGATGTGAGAAGCTGAGGACCAAGTCTTTACCTTCTTCTCTATTCCCAGAACGTAACACAGTTCTTGAAATATAGTAGTAGTTGCTTAATGAATGAAAGCTGATTACTGGGTTCAGCTAGGTCATACATCTATTAATTTAGAGGCTCTAAAACTTCAAATCAGCTTTCCCCCCCCACTTCCTTCCTTGTTCACATTTTTTACACAGAGAATCCATCCAATGTCCCAAATGATTTCATTCAGGTCTTCTTGCATTTTGTGAGTATTGAGACTAGCCACCTATTATTCCCTCACTCTTGTGATTGGCCTGTTTTTGGTTTTGTTTTGTTTTGTTTTGGGTTTTTTGGATCAGTAATTTCCTTGATCTATATTCCTAAGGCTACAATGCTTGTAAAGATCAACACTAGAAACAAGCAATTATAAAATTTATTTTTTATTTTCATTTCATGTCCTGTAACAAATGCAAACTAGGTATAATAAGTAAGAGAATAAACGTTGCAATATAGCCAAGAAAAGCAAAATTCAAACCAGCCGTGAAGAAAATAAATCATTGTTCATTATCTGAAAAATTAGGTTGCTTTATATTATATTTATGACATCAGCTATTGAAGTTTAAAAGTTTAAATTTAATTTTGATACTATCTGTTTTTAAAGCACATTCATTTCCAAATATATCCCTTCTTTCCATTCCTTGTAAAAAAATTAAAGAGAGACAAGATGACTAACCACCCCACTGGCCACCACACTTCATATTCCCAACATCAACAATGTATATGCATATATGTCCTTTACTAAAGAAACAATATGATATTGCTATTCTTGTTTCTGAAACATCTGCCTCAATCACAAATGTCTACTTAAGTGCCATTTCCATATGTGTGTATGTGTATATGCATATACTACACACATACAAACATGTCTCAGAAGAATTAATTACCCTATTTTTATTTTTCACTATAAATACTTAAAAATAAAACAATGGGGAAAAATGAATTGATTTTTTCTGCCTTGTTAGTGCTATTTTGAGTTATAAACCTGCATTTAACTTCTGACTTGTCACAATGACAAATTGACAAGTGTTCTCATCTTTTGCTATAATGCTTTCAACCTGTCACAGAGAAATCAGATCTGCTTTCCCCTCAAGGATCTTAACAAATTCTCTTCCATGTCAGTAAAGTGAGAAAGAGAAATTTGTCTTTCTATTAAACTTGATTTGAAAGACACCATCTTCAATTAAATCCAGAGGTTATTCTAGAGGGATTATACCATGGGTAGCTGATATTATTGGAGAGATTTTAAAAGAGCCAGTAATAGCTGAAGTTACTTTGACCACTTCCTTCAATCAACAACTTCAATTGTCAAAACTCTCTCTATAATACATAAGGAATCTGGCTATTGGAAGAAACTACTGAAAAAATAAGAGGATCCCATGTTATTGTTACTAAAGGAGGTGAAGTGGAAGAAGAAAAAGACCTTAATTTTGGTTCTATCCATCAACTTAAACTAAACCAAACTGTCATCATCTCAAATGCTCACATATTAGAAGTAGCATCACATGGAAGACAAGGCTACTGCCCACAGGCACTAGCATGATGAATTATAAGCAAGAAGGCATGCTTGACTGCTTGTTATTTATTGTCTTCATAGTATCATGTCTCCAGGTAGTTTGGGTCATTTCCAGTTCCAGCATGAATCCAGTAACCATCAAGTAGTTTGGGGCAGTATTATTTTAAAGCAGTGAATCGACATTTGGAAACCTACTGCTTTCTCTGAGGCCATCGGGTGTTCTGTCTTATAAATCTCAGGTTTATGAGTTTGCAAGCCCTGGTATTACCTTTGGTGACTGCTTTTATGCAGTATAGTCTCATTTCTGTATACAGGGAGGTGTTTCATTGGCAAGTCCCACTAGTTTGTCAAGAGGAAGACAGAATTCAGTAAGGATAAGGTTAAAGATTCATATTTAGGTTTTTAAAAAAATCAAATTCATGAGCAGATGATAGGGGTGGGTATTACCAAGATCTGAAGATTTAGCAGACTGAAAGCTCAAAAATGTCAACAATAAGATAATGAAATCCGTCAACAAAAGCTTATAATGTGCCAGTTACTGTGCTGTGCTAAATACTTGAGATACAAATATAGAAGAGATAAAAAGCACTCCTGCCTCAAGAATTTTATATTTAATGGAGGAAGAAAACATACAAAAGAAAGGTAAAAAGGGAAGTGGAGAGTGAATGTTAGGCAAGTGTAGAGGAAATTCAGAGAGCAGATTAGACAGGAATGAGACATGGTTGACCTGGTCACTCTACTTAAAGGCAGGTTCTAGAAATAGCTTTTCTGGATTTCCACACATCAGCACCTTGATCAGCTGTGGGAAGGCCGCTGGATTTTGAGTCAGAAATCCTAAGTTGGAATTCAGCCTCTGCTACTTGGGCCAAGCTATATCCCTGTAGGCCTCTCCTTTTCCTCATATGTAAAATGAGATGGTTGGTCTAGAGCCCAGCTTCCTAAACTGTGATTCATGGGGTCTTGTAATTAGAAGTGGAAGTTACGAAATAATGATTTATTATCAGTCATTGTTTCATTTGTATACTTATTTTATATATGTATATACCTGGAGTCACAGAAAGATTCCTTAGGCAAAAAGGAGTCATGCACAGAAAAAAAAGGCCTGATCTATGGTACTTCTGTAGTTCCTTTCAAGTTAAAATCTATGATGTTAGGATCCTAAAGTAAACTTCGAAAACAAAGATGCTGCTCTATAGAATGCTTGTTCAAAGACTAAGATATATCTTCACAACATATTAAGTAAGTTATTTAAACATAGGGACTATCATTCCCACTGTTAAAGTCCTGTGACCTTAAATGCTTCAACATGATTCTGACATTCCTCAAGGAAATTAAATGTCCAGAGCTTACTAGGTGCTGGAAATTCAAAAAGCAGGTAATAAGAAAGATAGAATCATGATGTTGTGACACAGTATGAATAGCAATTAATTTGTTCATGATGTCATGGTATAATGTTGATGTCAGAGGCAGGAAGACGTGGGTTTAAGTCTCTCCTATGATATCTATAGGCTGTATGACCTTGAGTAAATTATTTAATCTCTCACTACACTAAGCAACCCTCTAAGACTGTAAGTTACAAAGAAGTTGTTACGGGACATTGATAGAAAGAGTTCCCAGTACCCATTAATTCAATAAATCAGTCAATTAAACAATAATAAGTCTATTACTTTCTGTATGGGCAAATTAACTTGTTTTAAAAACTTCTTTGATATATGTATTTGGTAACTGTTTGGACATGTATAAATATATTGTATTTAACTTATAAATTAAAGTTATAATTTTATAACTTTAACATACTTGACATGTATTGGTCAACCTGCCATCTAGGGGAGGGAGTGGGGGAAAGGAGGGGAAAAGTTGTAACAGATTTTGCAAGGATCAATGCTGAAAAGTTACCCATTCATATATCTTGTAAATAAAAAACTATAAAAATAATATATGTATTTGATAAAGTCCTTGTATACTAAAGAAAATCTCCATTTTCCACAACTCTCCTAACTCTTAAGTGATTGATACTACAAACACAATCATCCACAGATTCATGTATTTGCACTTAATTATATAATCTAAGTTGATACACAGCTTTATTTCTGGTACCAGGCATCAGCAGACTCTGGCAGGCCAAATAGCAGGGTCTAGCAGCCAAAATAACAAATCTCCTTTAAAATTTTCCTTGAAATTTAATTCATGGGTGAAAAAAAGATCTAAATAATCAATGAATTTGGTCTATGAATCTCCCATAATTAGCTTCAGCATAAAATGAAGTTTCAAAAGATAGCAGATACTGAATACAAAAACTATCCATAAAACTTGTATAGGAATATTGTCATTCATCCTTTCTTAGCTCAATTTAAAAAAATAGCCCCTCAAAAGACAAATTCAAAATATATATTCTGTATGTTTTTCTGTATGTTTAACCCACATTTCAAAATTTTGTAAAATGTTAATATTATGAAAGCCATCAATAGATATAAGCAGCATTTTTCCAATCCATCCATTCTTTCATATGAGATAAGCATGTTCATAAGTCTGCTAAGGACTTTCCTGCTGACTATTTGTATCCTTATTCTATTTAGAGTATGAAAATATTTTTTGACAAATAGCCAAAGATAACAAGGAGGAAAAAAACAGATCCAAAGGAAAGGGGGAAAGAAGGGAATTGGGAATGGGAAAGATGAAAAAGAATATTGAGACTCCAAAAGGAAAACTAGGATACAAAGAGATAAATAGAATATAACCATTCAAAGAATATCTGATAAATGCCTAATATGTACAATGTACATAAAAGAAGGAGAGAAACAGATAAAAAGATAGGAAGAATCTTTATTAGCAGGCTATGTAAATTGCTTATATTAACAAATTACTGTAAGATCATTGATACTTGATTAATTTTATTTGAAATCAGATTAGTAACTTTAATGAGCAGAATGACAAAAGTAGAACTTAGAATGCTAGAAATATTATCTGTAGTAATTCCCGGACTTTGACAAACAATGGTTTTGCAATTCGAATGAATTCAGCTTAAGTAAAATATTTTAGCTCTTTGAGTTCAGAATATGGTTGGCAGTGAATGTATCTAGCTGAGTGATGGAACTGGCTCTGATCTTGATTTCTGACTTGTCAATCAGCTTTAATCCAAAGGTTTCCATTTGATTGATTATATAAATAAGAAGCTCCAGACCTTAGAACACAAAGAGCAAACCAGTCACATGTAACCTCCTGAAAGTCCAAATATTCAGGGATTATGCATATTTCAATGATTTCTACATTATGGGTGTTAAAATAATGACATTTAAAAAAAAGAATAAATGTACTTTGAAAAATTCAGGAAAAAATCATATACACACATATATGTATGTATACACACACACACACACACTCTACTAGAGAAGAGTACAAGTTTACAGTCTATTGGTCTTCTACAGGTAAAATCCCTAATTTTTTTTTTTGCTAATTTTCTAGTAGTTGGTTTTCATTTTAGTTAAATCCAATTCAAGAAGCATTTTTGTCCCCATAAACTATTAGAGACTCAATTTGTCCTGTGCTCACATTTTCCACATCCATTACTCAATTCTACCACCCAGGAAAGAGCAATTGTTGGGAATACACTGAACTCAGTATGATGTGCCAATTGGAATCTGCAGGCTTTCGATTCTATGCTGAGAAGTCTATTAAAAGGAAATATATAGATAGATAAAAAGGAACATCAGTGTATCACAGGAAGAAAAGGGGACCTATGCTAAAGAACAGTGCTCAAAGGAATCACTTCAGGTAGCATGAGCTGGTGATCACTTTTAACCAATTACTGCTCCAGTATGAACATTCCCTCCACTGAGAAAACTGATTCCAGGGGAAGGGCTCAGACTTCTTTAGCCTACACAGAACTCCCAAAATGATCAGTAAGGAGCCTGTCCATTTCCAAAACACACAATTCAGAATTTAGGAAATCACTGTGAGCCGCAACATTCCTTCTAAGCTCTCTCACCTGGATAGTACACAACATGAAATATTTTTTAGGGCAACAAGTTCTTTGCCTTGAGAGTCATCTTCCCAGTTAAAGGAAAATAGGGCCTGATTGTGGCAAAAATAGGAAATAATCAAAGTTTATCACTATTGTTCTCAGCCTCCTTTTTATTGTCCTGTTAGTAGCTCCCCTATATCAACCAACTAAGCAAATAGGAATTTGTTGTTAAATCCTTTTTTTCCCTCTCTATAGAACTGAAAGGGTACTTATAAAAAAAAAAGGGAAGTGAATTTCCTATGGACATTAAACCTGCTTATATTCCTAAAACATTAGAAAATTATAATGAAGGGCATATTTCCATTTTCATATTTTCAGAAACTTTCCAAAAGAACATAATAGGTAAGAAATTTTTTCTTTCCCTATGCCAAAATATATATAATTGCATAAGTGTCTAGAGACTCCTTTCATAATTCAGATTACAGTTCTTATATGTCTTAATAAAGACACTTTTTATGAGGCACTGTAGCCCTCCACAAAAATAAAACAAAACCCCATCACCTGTTGGCCAGTGATGTGGTGATAGACCTCTCTGAAATTAACTAAGCTAATTTCCAGATGCCAAACACATATTCAATCTCTGGATTTATATTCAATATCTTTCCACCTTGGTAGGATCTGCCACAAGTTAATGTTGTTATTGTTGAACCATTTTAGTCATGTCTGAATTCCCACGGACCCCGCTTGGATTTGGGTTTGTTTGTTTTTTTTTTTTTGTGGCAAAAATACTGAAATGGCTTGCCACTTTCTTCTCCAGTTCATTTTTTTTAATATATCCATTACAGCAATAGATGGGATTCACTTCTTGAAGAAGATTTAGAAAAGATTAAGGTTTTAAGTGTTAGCTATCCTAGATGTCCTCTGAGGTCCTTTATAGTTCTATGATCAGATGATTCTATAATTTTCTAATTTAAGTTACTTTTGTTATCTAATAGTTTTGACATGTTTGGAGTCTGTAAATTATTCCTCTCATAACGTCATTCATTTCATGAGAATTATAAAAAGAGTACCCAGAATATACACACACATACATACACACATACATACATACATATATGTATGTATACACATATGTTAAGTAAAACCGGAAATTTTTAACTGGTAAAAGTGAAACCCTTTTTAAGATTATACATTAAAATATATCTCAGTACAATAATTCCCTCCATTTGACAATTAGAATTTGAATTTAAAAATCATTTGATGGAAATAAAGAAAGAATTTTTGGGAAAATATGTATCACTTGTCTTACAAACAGGTCCCAGAACATTATTAATACATGTGGCAAATGTTATAATGGGATCCATACATGGGAAAACATTTAAAATAAAAACACTCAGAGGAAAAGACCAAACCATTATGAAAGACTGAAAGATCAGAAAGTTTCTGAAAAAGTCTGTCAATAATGAAATAGATTGACTAGAAAAGTGTTGGCCACACTCTATATACTAGGATATAGTAGTGATAAAAAATCTGTGAAATTTAGAGAATTTCCTTTCAAATGCTTTAGATTGTAAGGGCACTAACTGGAAGAGAAATTTTATTTCCCACTGATAAGTACCTAACCAGCCTTAAATCATGTTTAAAATATTCTGTCAAGGATGTCTATAATATAAAAGGATACTAGTGCACAATCAGGAGATTTATTTATTTGCTTATTCATTCACTCATTTAACCTAAATGAATTTTCCAAAAAGTTCTAAAATAGGACATGAAATTTAAGGTCAAATTAATAATGTAGTAGATTATCAATCAAAATGTGCCCAGTAACAAAGACAAACTTGAATAAAACATGGCTCAACTGAATCAGACCAGACATTGATCATAAAAGTAATTTAATTAGTTAATTCATTATATTAATTCCATTCTTTACAGACAGACTTCTATGTTTCTAGGAAGCAGCCTAGGCATGTTCTACACAAAAACATATGTACATATATACACATGCACATGTGTATATATACAAATTTATAATGGGGTGTGTGTGTGTGTGTGTGTGTGACCCTACAAAGTTCTACGGCTTTCCTGCAAAAGCCCTTGCTCTGATCCAAACTCATATCAGTAAAGTCTCAGAGGTTAAGGCAAGAAAACAGGGGTCAAAAAAGAAGCATTGAGCAATCTTTTTGTCAGCCACTTACTGCTTTTATCCTCCTGAGGCTATTGGAAGTCTCTCAAATGGCATCTAATGGAAGCAAATATTGCTAGTGGACTCAGGTATAGCATTGAGTGTGGTATTAGAGGACCTAGGTCCATTTTCAGTTTCTAATGATTATTGCCTATAGGATGTCTAGCAAGTCACTTAACCTCCAAAGAACTCAGTTTTTTGTTTTTTGTTTTTTTTTTTTAGCTTGTGAAATGAAGAATTGAGAACAGATGGGCTCCAAAGTCTCTTCCAGGTAGAGATCAATAATCCTTGACTTCAGGATGAATTTCATTGAACTCTACACTCTGGCCTCTCTTTTTCATTCTCTGTTCCCTATAGGACCTCATTCTTTTCTCTTTTGCTGCTATGGCTATGTTTCTTACTCTATTTTTTTAAAAAACTGAGTCATCCCCAAAATTATTTAGTTCATAGAGTGGACACAACATTGTATTAATCGCTAGAGATAGAAGGATTTAAAAAATAGGAAAAATATCCTATGAAATTTATAATTTACTAGGAGAATAGAAGCAAGAAATATATACAAATAAGTGTATAAGACATTGTGGTAAGGCCAAAAGAAATGGCTAGTCAAATTGCTGTAGGGATATTTGAGAAGAATGAAAAGACTTCAGTGAAGAGATTGAAAAAGGCTTCCCTGAGAAGGAAATATCTGAATTCACTCACGCTGAGCCTCAAAGGCAGACATTTCACCAGGCAGAGTACAAGCTAGTAAATTTATAAATGAAATTGTAAATCCATTCTTTTCCCTGGACTGCTTCCTAAAATACTCATTCCCTCTTAGAGAGTACTCCCTCCCTCTTAGAAGTCCCATCTTTTCAATCTTTTGTCTTGCTCTCAAAGCTAAACTGGATTGATCATGTGTCAGACCTAATGTGTTCATTTATATTCTCTTGTCCTAATAGAAAATATTATATGGGTAATATGTACTAGGTATTATTGATTACTGTTTAAAATATTTTCTCATTCTTGTATGTAACAATTAAAGGCAGAAAGAGAACACAGAATCATAGATTTTGAGCAGGATGGACTATTAGAGATCACTTAACCCAATCATCTCATTTTACAGGTGAGAAGAATGAGATCTAAAAAATAAAGTGACATGCCCAAAATCACATAGATAGTAGATTCAGTTTCCCCGGGTCCTCTGTCTTTATGTCATTCCTCAACATCACATGAGGCTAAGCAGAATTAACTATTGGCAAGGTTTGCCAATAATCAAATTTGGGTCATTATGAAACTGTAGGTTTAAAAACAGATGCAAAACAGCTCTTTGGATGGGTTCCTGAAAAAAGCAACAATACTTTGTGTAATCACCAATATAAAAACCCTACCACAATAATGCTTCACCCTGTGTTATTCATTATGATTTAGAAAAGGAATAAAACAAAATCTACAAAGTAGCATGATAACCCAAGAGAGGTTGCAACAGATGAGCTAAGTTTGCTTCAAGTCAGAGACAAATAGGTCTTCATTCAGTGCCAAAGCTAAATTGGCCCACCTCATATCATATCCAAAAAATAATTCTCCAGATGCAAAAGCAGATTTTAAAATACTAACCAGGACATATGTGCACGTGTGCGCGCGCACACACACACACACACACACACACACACACACACACACATATACAGGCACAGATAACCATATCACAAACAGCGCTAGTTCTCTGAGAGACCATTTGGAGTATAATTCAATACTTGTTAGGCAGTGTTTATCTATGAGTAAGGAAAATCTTATCATTCAGTCATCAAACTCTTAACAAATATTTTCAGTAATCATTAAAAATAAATTTCTATTTAAAAAATCATCCTCTTCAGAATAAGTACTCCAAAAATTCAAAGTAGTAGACAAGAAAGGGAACAAAATACTGTGGACATGAGCTTCACAGAATTTGCACAGGCTATTAAGAGTAAGTCCAAGCCACAGCTAGGGATTTATAAGCCATATTTCATGCCTCAAGGCAGCTTTTTCAGAAAAATGGTAAAGCACAAATACCTAAATATAATGGCCCCAGATATCTTTAGTACAATAAAAGACACTACTTCAAAATAAAGATTTTCTAATACTTATAGGTATTAAGAGATTTTTCTTATCTGGCAAAAAAAAATATCCTCATACAAAATGATTTTGTCCTCGAATATTTCATCCTCCAGTCATTTGGGATGAATTCCTCTTTGCATAGGCAACATTTTATTTAAATTTCTGCATAACTTCTACAACCTCAAAGGTCAAGATATCAAGTCACTTTAGCACATAATATAATTCTCATGTCTTATCTTTCTAGTTCATCAAGATACAATGCCAGGCTAAACTTTTTTACAATATAACTTTCATTGCGTCACTTCCTTTTCCAAGAATCGACAATGTCTCACAATTGTAAGGAATTCAACTAAGGAATAAGGCTTCCCATGTGTGATATGATTGGGGGAAAGTTACATTGAAGACAGGTTAGCATGTATCTGGGCATAAGTAGGGTTGCATTATACTCAAATTGGGGTTAGAGGTGAACCACAGTAGGAAACAGTCACTAAGGTACCTTGAGTCAGGAAGCTCAGATTCAAGCTAGGCAGAATCAGTAGGTCAGGAATAAAGGAAGAATCCATTGGAGGAAGGCAATAATAAATCTGGCAGAGGAAAGAATATTGATTCTCGAGTCATGAGCCTAGATTCAGATTCTGCCATAATACTCATGTGGTTTTATCCAAATCATTTCATCCCAATCCCCATTCTCAGTTTCCTCATATGAATGGGTTGAACTAGGCAGTTTTTCAGATTCCATATAACCCTAGATCTTTTATCTACAAATGATCAGCAAACTATTCAATTTACCTTTGGAGTCCAGGACCCTGGAGAGTTCCCTGGGAAAGAAGCTGTTGGGATAAAATCTTACTGAATGAGAATTTTTATCCTCAAAGGTCAAGGTCCACTAGTTTTACTCCAATCCCTTCCATGGAATTTCTGACTCATAAAAGAGTTTTAGGTTCAGTGCACCAGACTTAGTCTCTAATGAAGTCTAATAATCATTTGCATTCTTTTTTCCTGGTTCCCTAAGAGCTCTTCCAGATTTGGAAGCTATAATGTACTTACCACATCAAATTTAAACTAAACTTCTCCGTGAGTTTTAAGATCTTTCTTGGCTTGGCTATACCTTAACTATCTAATCCTATTTCTCACTAATCTCTGATAAAGACTTTTTGATCCTGTCCTGTAGGTCTCCTTACGGTCTCCTACAATGTGACTGCCTCTATGCCTTACCTTATCTTCTTCACCCACCTGTCTGCCCTCCCTCCTTTCCCATTATTCCTTCAAAGTCCATCTCAAGACTCATTTAGATCTCATAAGACTTTCCCCAAAACTCGAGCTCACACATGGTTTCCCCTTCTTTAAATTCTCAGAACACTGTAATTCAAATCAGCCAATTTAAAACTCAATTATATAACATCTTCAATGTACTCCTAATTGCTTCATGGTTATTAGTCTTCACTCCTGAATTTCACAAAAAAAAAAAAAAAAAAAACACTGGATGAATCTTATATTTCTTTGTACCTTGAACAATAGCTATCATAGTCTTTGTTGTATAGTAGATGCTAAATATACAACATAATCCAATGAGGGAGCATCCTTTTATTTAAATTACTGCTAAGCAAATGGACAGAAAAACTGAGGGTCTGTTCCTCTGATTCCCAAGAAAGGACTGTCATAACTTTGTTATTCTATTTTTAGATCAATACTTCTATACAGCTTTTCCCAATCCCAGATTTTACAACCTTTACTGTGCAGATGTATTAAGGCAGCATTCTATCCTTCTAACATAATGTAACATACTTAAAGTTGTAAGTATGTGAGAATGAAATGAATTGTAAAATCTTAGATTGTAGTACTAAAATATCAGAATCTATTATGCAAATATTGGTTGTATATTTAAAGTTTAATGCAAATATGAATTTACAAGAAAATAATTGGATTCCATTTTATTTTATGATTTTCTAAGACAATTTAGACTAACAAGAAATGGCCAGGAATACTGGCATATAATTGTGGCCCACATGATCAGTAAGACAGGCCAACTCCCACAAATGAAGAATTAGAGTTTCTCAGAACTGGAAGGGTCATCTATTTGATTACTTACCAAAACTGAAATACTTTCAACAACATCCATGATAAGCAGTTATGCAGTCTTTGCTTGAAGAGCTCATCATGTCCTTTAAGATAACCCATTCCATTTTTGAACAATTCTAATTGTTAGAGTATTCTTGGTTGCATGGAGTTAACTGTCATCCTATAACTTGTACTTAAGGTTTTAGATCCATACTTTAAAGCCAAGTAAAATAAGTCAAATACTTCTTTCATATATGGTATAAATACAATTCTTTGGATGCCATTTGAGGGAGTTTGGGTTAAATTATAGAAATGGAATAGATAGGGAGAACTCATTTAGTATGATCCATTTCTTAGGAGAAAATATAGCTCAAAGAGGAAAATGTACTTGCCTAAAGCATAGAGATTATGGGTTTTGAAAAAATATATAAATTTAACATGCAAAATCAAATTTTAAAAAGTAAACTGAGTCTATAGGTCCAAGCATTCTATACACATATCCTATTACAATGAATAATTATGTCACAATGTAGTAAATGGTGCATAACCTGTCCTTCAGAGTGCCAATATGTATCTCCATGAAAAGTTCAACTTGATTTACCTTTTTCCCCCTGCAGGATATAACATTCCCTGAAAAGATTTTACTTCTAAAACATGAGAAAAGACCTGGAAAAGAATATAATAAATCCTTTTAAGTTATCAAATGAAAAGGTAGGTTTAGATGAAATTTTTAAAAATGTTATTATTGCTACATTGACAATGATTATTAAGTTAAGAATAAATCATTAAAAAAGCTTTCCTGTTAATATGGCAGAAACTAGGCATTGACCCACACTTAACACCGTACACCAAAATCATGACCTAGGCATAAAGAATGAGATTATAAATAAATGAGAGGAACATAGGATAGTTTCTCTCTCAGACCTGTGGAAGAGGAATGTATTTATGTCCAAAGAAGAAGTAGAGATAATTACTGATCACAAAGTAGAAAATTTTGATTGTATCAAATTGAAAAGTTTTTATACAAACAAAACTAATGCAGATAAGATTAGAAGGTAAACAATAAACTGGGAAAACATTTTTACAGTCAAAGGTTCCAATAAAGGCCTCACTTCCAAAAAATATAGGGAATTGAATCTAATTTATAAGAAATCAAGTCATTCTCCAATTGATAAATGGTCAAAGGATATGAACAGACAATTCTCAGATGAAGAAATTGAAACTATTTCTAGCCATATGAAAAGATGCTCCAAGTCATTATTAATCAGAGAAATGCAAATTAAGACAACTCTGAGATACCACTACACACCTGTCAGATTGGCTAGAATTATAGGGAAAGATAATGTGCAATGTTGGAGGGGATGTGGGAAAATAGGGAGACTGATACATTGTTGGTGGAATTGTAAATACATTCAGCCGTTCTAGAGGGCAATTTGGAATTATGCCCAAAAAGTTATCAAACTGTGCATACTCTTTGAACCAGCAGCATTACTACTGGGCTTATATCCCAAAGAGATTATAAAGAAGGGAAAAGGACCTGTATGTGCAAGAATGTTTGTGGCAGCCCTCTTTGTAGTGGCCAGAAACTGGAAACTAAATGGATGTCCATCAATTGGAGAATGGCTGAATAAATTATGGTATATGAATGTTATGGAATATTATTGTTCTGTAAGAAATGACCAACAGGAGAAATACAGAGAGGCTTGGAGAGACTTACATGAACTGATGCTGAGTGAAATAAGCAGGACCAGGAGATCATAATATAGTTCAACAACAATACTATATGATGATCAATTCTGATGGACGTGGCTATTTTCAACAATGAGATGAACCAAATGAGTTCCAATAGAGCAGTAATGAACTGAACCAGCTACACCCAGCAAAAGAACTCTGGGAGATGACTATGAATCACTACATAAAATTCCCAATCCCTCTATTTTTGTCCACCTGCATTTTGGATTTCCTTCACAGGCTAATTGTACAATATTTCAAAGTCCAATTCTTTTTATACAGCAAAACAACTGTTTGGACATGTATACATATATACATATATATTTGGACATATATATATATATTATATAAATATAAATATATATATATATATATATATATATTTAATTTATACTTTAACATATTTAACATGCATTGGTCAACCTGTCATCTGGGGGGGGGGGAAGGAGAGGAAAAATTAGACAAAAGGTTTGGCAATCGTCAATGTTGTAAAATTACCCATGCATATATCTGGTAAATAAAAACTATTTAAAAATTAAAATTAAAAAAAAGATTTCCTGATGCCATTATTTAGCAAAATATATTACTTTCCCATTACACTCAGAAGCACAAGGCACACATGAGGATGACTACATGAGGATATACCACTTTGTGGCTACATTGGGGGGGGCAATCATAGGATCTGTTAATATTGCAATCCCCAAGAGAACTATAAATAAGAAATTGTTATTCGTCCACCCCCACAAGAAAATCTGAGAACATAAGCCTCTCTTACCCAGATAGCTGGTCGAGAATCAATACCAGAAACAAACCTGAGGAACAATAGAACTCTTAACTTTCAAGGCCCTCTGAAATCCATACTAGCTTTGAACTCTCTTGATAAATGTGTTCTATTTCTTTTTTCCTAGTATGTTGACTAACTTACCACAAAATCATTCATTTACAGAGCAATTCCTGTCATATGTAAGAAATTATGTGGACAAGGGGATATGTTTTGTAAACCTTAAAGTGCTATAATTATGAGTTACTTATTTTAGACAAAAGAAACACCCAGAAAAGATAATATACTTTAACCTTGGGAAGAGTCGTTTCTTATTTTGTAGTCCTCATTCTAGTTCATCTCCAATTGCTCCCAAGTGAATAGAATATGCATTTTAATTAGCTCAAGACATTTGTTAAAAACTGATAAGTACAAAATATATAGTCAACTTCCTGGAAGCACTAGGAACTTTAGGGTTTCTACACAGTAAGTCAACCATGAGGAGATTCTACAAACTAAGTACCCACAGCTGTCCAGGAAATGAAAGAAAAAAAAAAGGAGAATATAGTCATTGCCTTAAAAACTTTATGCATTTGAGAAAAGACAAATACAGATGCATGAAATATGAGACAACAATAAAGGAAACATTATCAAGTGGTTTCATCTATACCACATAATTAGAATTATAAAAATTCTGAAAATTAGATTTAATATTCCCTATCAACAACACAATTCTCTATCATTGTGTAACATTTTGTGAAGAAAACTCATTATTATGGAATAAGAATACAATATTTATATGGTATTCCAAAATGTATACTTCAATGAAACTTTATACGACAGCAATATGTCCCTAGGTATGCAACTACTGTACTAACCTGACTTGAAATCTACAATGAGTAACTTAACAATTTATAACAAGGCTATAAGGCAGTGATTAATTTGTTAAGCTTTAGAAATAATCAGTCTTTTATTTACTAGCAAAATTATTATTTGAATGAAGGGTATGGGCATTTTCAAATACTGAAATATGGCAAATACCATGATGGAATAATCTCTTCTTGTACTCAAGGTTTAGGATTGCCCAGAGGGACTTTCATGATTCACCATGCAACTGACCTTAACTATTTTCTAAATCTAATGCTGTTAACTCTGTGAAGCTTTAGTCCATAGCTTAGATTTAGTCTTCAATTTAATATCCAGCCTGCTAGGCAAACACACAGCATATCTAGAGTTGCAAAATCTTCAATGCATTTTAAAAAATGTAATGGAAATATCTTAAAAGGCTATAGAGATTGAGATCTAATGGCACAAAAGTTTGTGGGTATATTATTGTATGTAATAGGGGTTAACTGTTGTGGATATTTCTCCCCATACATGAGTTTCTTTGTACATCAGTCTTCTATGTTTACATTTTTGTTTATCTTCTGGGGTCACTTTTTCATTTTCAGATAATATTTCAATTCAGGAATATATTTTATAGGTCAGGCCAATATAATTAAAAGCAGTCACTAAGCAGCAGGACTTTTGGTAGAATCATAAGGTCATAGATTTAGGGAAGCAAAGAACCTTAGAGATGAATGAAACTAATTTAACTCGTTCATTTTATTGTCTGAGACCCTGAGCTCCAGGAAGTTAATTGACTTCTGTAAGTGACAAGTGACAGAGAAGAAGCAGAAGAACCAAAATTCAAACCTTGGTCCTTTTTTATTTCAAATTCAGAGTTCTTTCCACTATAAAAACTAATAAATTCAAAGAAAACTTAAGTTTTGTCAACTTTACCTTTGTCAGCCTAGAACAAAAGCTGAGAGTATATTCCTGCACTATGAAGAAGTGTTTTATGGGAAAAAATACTCATTTTGTCCTTCCCTAACCAGCCTTCTCCACAGAGGGAGATTTTCTTAGGATGATTCTCCCCTACCCGTCCTCATGTCACTGAAGGGACAGAAGTGAGCAATTTCAATTTCTAGAAGGGATTTTAGAGCCTAAGAGACTTGGCTTGGATAGTAATTTCTTGCAATTTTCAGAGGGACAGATTCAGGTTCTGAATGTAGCTTTCAATATTCCTATAATACTTGTAGAGGGTATGCAAATTAACTTGTCTGAAAAGGCAAAAGGGAAACCTTTAGAAGTGGCAACTTTTTGATCAAACTAAAAATCCCTAGTTTATATTTACTGAATATAGTTTTCCATTATCCATTCTTAATATTTAAACAAGTGTTTAATATTGAATAAACAGAATATAACATTTCCTTATTTTAACAAAATTTATTGACATTGGAATTTGTATTCTTCATTTCATTCCACCTATCATTTACCAACATTTATGACCCCAAATATAAGAGCTGACATGCCTAAATTCCTTTAAGTGTTATCTTTAATACTACTATTGATTACAAAGAAACTATCTATTGTTTGGTTTTCTAACTCAAATTTAAAACCTTGGTATTTCTTTAAGTGATTTTTCAAATTTTCATTTGACAATCAACTATAATTCAATAAATACTTATTGCTGAGGAGGCCAAAACTTTCATTTTAATTCCTACATTCAAGGTTTTACATCATTGGCTGCTACTCCAGGGTATGAACAATTTGTAATGTTAGCAATTTCTTAGATGCTGAATATTAAAATCCACTTTTGTATTTCAAGGGTTATTTCTAATTACATGCACAATTGCTAATCCATCTGTTTACTACATAGATGTCTGTGGTTATATATGCTTGAATAATTATTGAAAATTAAATAACATCATAAAGAGTCAGATAATTTCTCTGAGAATACAGGAAGCAAGAAGGAAGCAGAAAGATAAAGCACAATTGCCCTGAGAAACAGCAAAGGCAGGCTTATCATATAACTCACCAAATTTGTCACTTGCTGTTTTTAACCTGATAGAGACTTTTAAAAAAAAATCCTCAATGTGCAAAAAGTAATGCTTGAAAAGTGTTTATTACACAGCAGAGCACCTTGGCTGGAGGTGTAATTTAAAACTTCAATCTGTAGATACTTTCACTGTCAAAACAACAAGCTCTGTGTGTGCCATCTGTAGTCACATCACTGATTCTAGCACTTTCAGCTAGAAATAGTTTCCTTGAGAATTCTAGGGAAAGGTAAATACAATATATTAACAGAGAAAGAAAAATCCTGACCTGTCTATTATTCCTATAATAGGAGGTCATTGCTATGAAAGACAAGGACTGTGTTTTGGGTCCTAGAAAAGTCACATTTTATTCCACTATCAGAAGAGGGACTGAAGAGTGTCTTATAAATGAGGTTCTAAAGGATCAGTCAGAGAAGTAAAAAGAAAACTAAGTCTTAGAGCATAAGCTGAGATGAGAAAGGAAAGGGAATTGAGGTAATTAGGATTTGCCATGTTCAAAAGTGCTAGGAGAGAGGACGGTGATAGAGAATTAAGTTAAAGGCTTTAACAAAGAAATAAGACCACTTGAAAATAGTTTCTGTAGAGAAAAGGGCTGGGAACTTCATAAGGAAGGGAAAATGAGATGGAATGAGCATACACCGCTATGGATACTGGAGTCAGAGATATTAGCATCCATAAATTCATAAGTGGTACTGGAATCAGAGATATTAAGCATCCATAAATTCATAAGTGGAAGGGACCTCAAAGATCCCCTTGTTTGAAGATGTGGAAACTGAGGTCCAGAGAGCTTAGGGGACTTATACAAGCTTAGACAATTAATAAGTATTAGGTGTGAAACCATTTGCTGATTATAAATCCAGGGCTTTTCATGGCACCAACCTGCCTCATACAGGAAGGTTTTAGGATGTGGTTTTACTCCTCCAAAGCCCACATGCTTTGCTGGAGCCTAGATTATTGAAGGTGTCTTTCTTGATGCTGAAAATGTTTATCAGCAACACTTAGTGGCATTCTAGTTTCCATAAAGGACTAAGTATAAGGGAACACAGAGAAGGGCATTTCTACTTTCATCCTGCCCTAAATCATCAATCAAAGTAAACAAGCATTTATTATGCAATTAGTTATCATGAGTCAGGCATGATTATTGAGAGTTTGTTAAAGAATTGCAATTAAAGAACCTCAAAATATCAAACCTGGAAGAAATTTGAAAAACCATTTCATTTAATCCACACCTGAACAAGAATCACAACTACAACACAGCTCACTAAAGGTTCATCTATTTGAGAGGGCAGAATGGTGGGCCTAGAATTAGGAAGTCCTGAGTTCAAATCCCACTTACTGGTTAGGTAACTCTGGGAAAGAAAATTAGCTTCTGTTTCCCTCAGTTTCCCTAACTGTAGAATGGAGATAACAATATTACTTGTTTCTCGTGGTTGTTATAAGAACAGTATGAGATATAGATAGATAGATAGATAGATAGATAGATAGATAGATAGATAGATAGATAGATAAATATAAAGCAGATAGCACAGTGTTTGGCATATAATAGATGCTTAATAAATGCTTGTTCCCTCTTCTGTCTCTTTCCATGTCACCCTTTGATAGAAGATTTTCCAAGGAAGATTATTTTTAGTTCATTATACATAATTACAACAAAAACAGAAAAATTCTATAGAAAATACAGTTTGATTCTAAAAGGTATAAAGTGAAATCTCTTCCTTTTGGCTTTTAGGATCATTCTGTTATGACCAGACTCAATGCTACTTATGCAATCATATATTTTAGTACTTCCCTGTGTCCTATTCCCTCTCCCCTCTCCCACCCTGCTCCAATCAAAGGAATCCTTCTTGCCAGAATATGTTCCACACAACATGACATAGTGAAAAGAACCCTAAAAACGAAAGCAGAAAACCTAGATTTACACCTCAATTTGGCCAGTTACTAGCTCTGTGTGTATATTCTAATAAATTCATTTCTCTAGTCCTCAATCTCCTTATCTTTAAATCTCTAAGTTTTCTTCTAGCCCTATAATTCTCTTCCATCCATTCTTTCCTCTGCCCTCTACAAGTTTAAAGCTATGTCTCAAGGCTATGTCCAAAGCCTACCACTTCTTTCTTCAAAGTTTCAACTCATAGCTTTCTTTCCATGCTGAACTCTTATAATATTCATTTCCTACTCATTTCCTTTTAGTAATTAACCTTATCCTACTGCACATAAACATACTGCTGTGAATATCATTTCCCCAAGGAAATCATAAACCCCCTGAAATCAGACATTAGTTTTTTTATTCTTCTATAGATTCCCCAGTGCTTAATAAAAAAGGCATGATTCAAGATAAATACACCCAGAAAAAGTAGATTTGCCATGTAGTAAGAACAAAAGAGTTATAGAAACCGTAGGAAAGACCTGCCAATGATAATCCACCAGACCTAATTTGTGATAAGAAACTAGACATTGACCCTCCATTGTTTGTTTTAATTTGATTTTTGATTCCTAGAATTAGCAGGGACATGATTCCAGAGGCTGTTTATAATCAGAATGGAGGGAATATAACCAGCAACTGAGGTATTCATAACTACCTGGGGAAAACTTAGCAGGATGTCACAGTGGAGCTGATTTTATCCAAAGCATTTATGGAAACTTAAGGAAAAAGAATCATTCAGCCAATGACTCACATACTAATATATCCTTTGTGATGTGTTAAGAAGGTAAAATTATAATCATAATAATTATCTTTTATAATCACCTAACACTTGTAACACTATTGCCAAAAGCTTGCCAGCCAAGGCTGATATTTCTTTTACCTGAGCTGTGTATTATCTCAAAGAGAAGGTGGAAAGATAATGTAAATACTCCACATAATGTAAGAGAAAAGACTAGGAAGAGAGATATAAAAGATTTTCTTTTGAAATATTTGTGGGGGGGGCACATGATTTAAATGGAGATTCCTAATTTTTAATTGTTCATTTCCTTAATGTAATTTTACTGTTCACAAAATACAACATGGAATCTTAGCATTGGAAGGGACTTCAGAAGCCATTCAAGCTATGGGAGTTACCATATGGTAGGATGATCATATAAAGCTGCTTGTTTGTTAAACTCTACTGATTTCTATAACTTCATAGTTTGACATCTAAAGAGCTCCAGATTGTGACTCCAACCAGACACAGGGTCACAGCAAGTCTTTAAGTCATATCATTCAGACCTGAAAGGAACCTCCAGTATTATATAATCTAACCCTCTTTTAATTAAATTCACTTCAATTCAATTCCTATTTATGTAGTACCTATACTATATGCAAAGCACTGTACTAAGCATGGGGACAAAAATTTTTTAAAGGAAAAGGAAAGGAGTTTATAATCTAAGGAGGAAAGATAATAAATAAAAGGAAAAGTGGAAAGGGTGGTTGTGGACAGAACATCTGGGGACATGTTGTTCTGCAAAGTTTAAATCAAGGAGAACTTCAATGAAAAGTGGAATATGAGGTAGAAGATCCAGATCCTGCCCTCTTTAAAGAAAAGGAGCTCTCTAGAGAGGAAATGAAGTTGATGGAATTGAGAACATATTGAGTATGTAAGGTAAAGTGATTTTCCAATTCACTGTCTTTCCCCTAATACCACCTGCTATCTGTCAAGCTTTGAATTGTAGTATTGTATGTACTATATGTGTGTTCCAGGCTCTACCAAACCACAATAGTCTTAATTCTCTGGATACCTATTCTTGTCTACTTCCCTGATCTGTCATGGATATTCACTGATATATTTTAAATCAAATAGAACTGAAATATTAGGGCTAAGGTCAATTTTTTTGGTGTTTCTTTTTTCTTTCAAGTATGTCAAAGTGGCAAAACCATCACCAGTGACATAAAGATGGAAAATTATTCCTCTGCCACCTATCTCTTATCCTTATCTAATCAGTTTTCTTCTCCTCCTTCTTCCTTCCCTAAAATAATTTCTTCAACTTACCAGGACTCTTTAGTGAGGTTGGATATAAAATAGGAGATAAAAAATTCTTCACAAATAAGCTGAATTTTTAGGGCTACATTTTTTGGTGTATATTAATTTTTTTTACAATTATATATGAAGACAGTTTTCATCATTGTTTTAAAACCTTTTATTTTCTTTTTCCCTATTTTTTATTCTAGCTTTTTATTGACAAAACATATGCTCGGATAGTTTTTCAACACTGACCCTTGCAAAAAACTTATGCTGCAACTTTTCCACTCTTTCCCCTCCCCCCCTCCCCTAGATGGCAGGTAGTCCCATACATGTTAAATATATTAAAGTCTATGTTAAATACAATACATGTATACATATTTATACAGTTGTCTTGCTACACAAGAAAAATTGGATTGAGAAAGAAGGTAAAAATAACCTTGGAATAAAAAAAATGTAAGCAAACAATAACAGAAAGGGTATAAATGCTATGTTGTGGTCCACACTCATTTCCCAGTGTTCTTTCTCTGGGTGTAGCTGGTTCTACATTTATTACTGATCATTTGGAACTGATTTGGATCCTCTCATTGTTGAAGATGGACACTTCCATCAGAATTGATCCTTCTATAGTATTGTTGTTGAAGTGTATAATGATCTCCTGGTTCTGCTCATTTCATTTAGCATCAGTTCATGTAAGTCTCTATAGGCCTCTCTGAAGTCATGTATTGGTCATTTTTTTACAGCACAATAATATTCCATAATAGTCATATACCACAATTTATTCAGCCAGTCTCCAATTGATAAGCATCCACTCAGTTTCCTGCCCACTACAAAGAGGGCTGCCACAAACATATTTGTTCATACAGGTAGGTCCCTTTCCCTTCTTTAACATTTCTTTGGGATATAAGTTCAGTAGTAACATTGCTGGATCAAAGGGTATGCACACTTTTTATTTTAAAAAAACTTGCAAAGCGTTCTCAACATTCATCCTTGCAAAACTTTGTATTCCAAATTTTTCTTCCTCCTTTCCTCCTCTTTTAGACAGTAAGTAATCCAATATGTTAAATATGTGCGATTCTTTTATACATTTTTGCATATTTGTAATTCTGCACAAGAAAAATAAGATCAAAAAGGAAAAAAATTGAGAAAGAAAAAAATAAGTAAATGACAACAAAAAAGATGAAAATATTATGTTGTGATCCATTTTCAGTCCCCACAATCCTCTGTCTGGCTCTCTTCATCACAAGTCTATTGGAATTGGTCTGAATCACTTCATTTTTTAAAAAGTTATGTCCATGAGAGTTGATCATCACATAATATTCCAACATTCATTTTTTTCTTTCTCCTTTTCTTTCTCCTTTCCCTTTATTCTCTCCCTAAGAATCTTGATATAGATTATATATGCACAATCTAGTTAACCATATTTCCTCATGAGCCATGTTGAGAAAGAAAAATCAGAACAAAAGGGAAATACCATGAGAGAGAAAACAAAACAAAACAAAATGAAAATGGTATGCTTTGATCTGTATTGAATCTCTATAGTTCTTTCTCTGGATATGGATTGCATTTTCCATCTCCAATCTTTTGCAGTTGTCTTGGAACACTGAATTGCTGAGAGCTTAAATCTATTATAGTTTACCACTGCACAGTGCTGTTGCTGTTACTGGATACGGTATTCTGCTGGTTCTGCACACTTCATTCAGCATCAGTTTATTTAAGTCTGCTTGCTCATCATTTCTTATAGGACATGTACCATAAACATAATTCATACGCCATCATTTGTTCAGCCATTTCCCAATTGATGTGCATCCCTCAAATTCCAATTATTTACCAACACAAAAAGATCTGCAAACACTTTTGTACACATGGGCCCTTTTCCTTTTTAAATGATCTCTTTGGGATACAAATTTAGTAGTGGTATTGATGGATCAAAGGGTATAGAAAGTTTTATGGCCCTTTGGTTGTAATTCCAAATTGCTATTCAGAATGATGGGATCAGTTCACAACTCAACCAACAATGCATAGGTGTTCCAATTTTTCTACATCTTTCCCAATATTTATCATTTTACTTTTCCATCATATTAGTAAAGCTGACAGGTGACATAAAAATGAGGTGATATCTCAAAGTTGTAATTTGCATTTCTCTAATCAACAGTGATTTAGATTGTGTATTTGAATATTATAATAGTGATTTTGACTATGTATACTTTAATTTCTTCATCTGAAAACTTCTTGTTCATGTCCTTTAACCATTTATCAATTATGGAATGAATTACAATAGGCAATGTCAAATGAAACATAAAATTTGAATTTATTCCAAGAGAAAAGTTAGATGCATCTTAATAATGAAACTGCAGAAAATTTTTGGAATGGTGGGTATCCTTGGCTCAGAAAACCCAAATCTTTCTGAGTTAAAACATGCATTCTTCTCCTTCCTGACAAGGAATACATGCTCCTGACACTCCCACTAAGGCCTCAATATTGAGAGCATCATGTAAGTACAGAAATATGAGAATGAATTTATGAAGAAGTAAACTATTGAGCAATACCTATTACCTTTCATGGATAACAGAATAACTGTGACATTTTAAGACACCTGGAGGTAACAAATATTGGAAGTATTATATGATGAGTTTTACAGGCTGATACTTTATTACACTTGGACAGCTAGCATTGTGACCTTGGCAAACTAATTAATTACCAAGTTTCCTGAGCAATGGCAGCAACTGTCAGCAGTCTAGCAGCCAGGGAATGGGGGAGTGGTTATACAGCTTAGAGGGGAATAGGTGGCCTGCAGAGAAAGATACTTACAGACACACCTGCAGGCAATTCCACCCCAGGGGGTGGGGGATGCCTGCAGAGTACATAATGGGAATGCAACAGCAAAATTGGCTGATACTGATAAAAAAAAAAAATAGGCCACCCATCTATTCTATAGGACCAAAGGAGAGTATTACCCAGTTTGAGCTGGTATCAATTCCATAGGGACCTAAAGAAGTGTTATGATTTTTTGCCAGGTCCAAGAAATCTCCCTTCTCATGCATTATGTCTATATCACCCGGAGGGATTTTATAATTGGTGGGATGTCACCAGTTCTATCTATACTGTGCATGCTACATAGATCTCGGCACTGTTATATGCACAGGGGAATTTACTGTGATTTCAGAGCAAGAATACACCTATTTAATGGTCAGCTGTTTGGGGAAATGCAACTTGATTGAGGAATTCTCTCTCCCTGGGGCAAAAGCTGATGCAGAGTCTACATTCAGTCACAGAAAATATTATTATATAACATAACTGGGTATATAACCCTGGAGCCTATTTTCTTATACTCTTCACCTCACCCAATACAAAAAAAAATCCTACCCAGGTCTAATCTAGGGCTTTTCTTTCTTTCCCTTTCTTTTTTTCTTTACCTTTTCCCTCTTCTTCCTTTTCTCATTCCTTCCTGCCTGCCCCTTCATTTTTCTTTTCCTTTCTTCTTCCTTCCTTTCTTGATTTCCTTTTTTTTTTGCTTCCTCCTCCCTTTCTTCCTTCTCCATTTCCAATCTTTTTTCCTTTCTTCTATCTTTCCTTCATTCCTTCCATCTTTTCTCCTTCTTCCTTCCATTCCACCAGACTCAGTCTTTCCAACAGTAAGGAATGCAAGCCTACATCACCAAGTCTTCCTTCAGTGTTTTAATTTTCAAATTTAACCCCCAACAGCTAGAACAACAATGAAAATAGCTTTGCTTTAATTTCTTAATACATCATCAAATGTTAAGTACAACAGAAATATTACTATTAAGTCTTTTACTTGTGATCATTGTAGTGAAATTTCTGTATAAGTGTAGAGGACCAGAACTATGGAGAAGTATACTTGAAACAAGGATACATACATCAAGGTGTTAACTCAGAATTGATGAAAATGGTTCTTTAGTATACATACAATTAGTACTTAGCATAGTGATGTAATGGTTCTCTAGTTCACACACACATGTGCTGTAATGATGTAATCACACCAAGGTATTTAAAGGCTGAGAAGGGCTGGAAAGGAAACATTCCATTTTTGATCTGCCTTCTGCACTCCTTAATTACAGAAAGCTAGCCAGAACATTACATATAAGATATCCATCTTTTTTAACTTTTAGTCAAAATGTTCTTTCTCATGAATACCAGTTCTTTCAGAAAATCCTGTCTGAAGGATTCTCTGATTATCAATATTTGAAACAGTTCCAGATTGCTAAGGATTGCTAGGGTAATATAGCCAAGCACCTGAGCTAACATTATTATAGAATGCAAATTAATAAATCAAAGTTATATTTAAATTCTTGAAATAGGTCAAAACATTTTCTTTTGTGTTAACTAAAAGAAAAAATGCACTATTTCTTTTCTGTGTTATGTCCGTTTTTGAAAAGAAAAAAAAAACACTAGTCTTTTACAATTAATAGAACATGTTACTTGGCTTTTCTAGTTGCATCACAATGCCAAGCAGATCTATTTCTCTCTTTTCTCTTGTGAAAAATTGAAGCAAAGGATTCAAGAGCTATTCTCAAATGCCTAGACAAGAGTGAATAGACCACCTATGGCTAAGTCCAAGAGAAGATAGCTGGCCAGAAGCCATAAAAGCAGCTTGGGGTGGGGAGGAGAGGGAGAAAGGGAAGAAGAAGTGGAGGGAAATGGGAACTGCTGCTTTTATCTGAAGCAAAAGGGAAGATAGAAAAAAATATTGAAAGGGTTCTGAAAGAGGAATTCAGGGTGAGCTGTTTTGCCAATTCTTAAATGCCAATTTAGGTTTCAAGAAAAATATGTTGATAAGTCTATTTAATATAATAGGCTTCATTTGTAATCTTAAATATTTTATTCATTTAAAATATTATTCTAAGAAGGGGTCTGCCAGATTTACCAAACTGCCAAGTCCATGATTTTTTTTAAAAAGGCTCAGATATATTCTGATGGAAGTGGATATCTTCAACATAAAGAAGATCCAACTCACTTCCAGTTGATCAGTGATGGACAGAAACAACTACACCCAGAGAAGGAACACTGGGAAGTGACTGTAAACCATTAGCACTACTGTCTATCTACCCAGGTTACTTATACCTTCGGAATCTAATACTTAACATGCAACAAGAAAATGGGATTTACACACATATGTTGTACTGGGTTATATTGTAACATATGTAAAATGTATGGGATTGCCTGTCATTAGGGGGAGGGTGTGGAGGGAGGGGGGGATAATTTGGAAAAATGAATACAAGGGATGATGTTATAAAAAAATTACTCATGCATATATACTGTGGAAAAAAATTCTAAATAAAATGAAAATGATCTAGAGAAAAGGCTCAGAAGTAGCCTGCAATGGAAAATCCCTGGACTTTAGTTAGGTGATATGGGTTTGACTCTGATCTCTACTCTGCTAGCTAGATGGTTTTGAATAAGTCACTTCCATTAAGTTCAATTCAGTATTTATCATTTTCTGATCTACTATTTATAAGACACTGTATTAATTTCTGGTGACACAAGATAATGATGAAATAAATTTCCCCTGATCTCAAGGAGTTATGTTCTAATGGATGAGTATAGTACATGTACAGAGACATAAGTCAAAGTGATGAAAGGCAAAGCACTAGAAGTATAGGAATCAGATAATCAAAACTCAGTTTCCTCATTTATAAAGAGACTACTATACAAGGGCATATTAGTGAAAATAATTTGGAAACTTTAAAGCACTGCAAAAGTGTAACTGGTTATTATTTAATAAAGAAAAGTTTAAGACTATTGAGCAAGATATTTTAATCAGACCTGTAGCCTGCAGACAGTAGGCAAAATTCCTAAGTATCATAACTAAATGAAAATGTAATTGAAATATTTTAATAAAATAAAATATAGTAAAACATTGATAATGTTAATTTGATGTTTCCAAGTCAATATACTATTTACAGGGATTTTTTTTTCTATTTGAGCTTAACAGCAATGGTCCAACCTATGGGTGCTGATGTTGGAGATTGAAGATGAAGAATATGGAAGAGATGATCAATAATGTAAGTTCCTTAAAGGAATAGTTAACATGGTGAATGGCAGAATTATAACCTAATAAGACCTGGAATAGTTTAAAATGATGAGTAAAATATCATAAGATAATATTTCAAATCTCATACCTGGATTTTTAAAAACCTACACATATAAGATGATATGTCTAGAAAATGGTACATGGAAAGAGACAAGGAGATTTAGTGTAATGGGAACTTGGTAAGAATAAACAGGGGACTATGGCTATCATAAAAACATATACAATCTAAACCTAAATTTAAAAAAAACACAATAAACAAACAACTAGTAGTTGAAATTGAAGTAATACCTATGTTATATTTCATCTGGAGCAAATTGTAGGACACTAAAAGGACACTGAAAATTTGAGGAAGAGAGATGGTGAGGATACTAAGGAAAGTCAAAGCCACAGCATGTGTGGAAAGAAGGTTAGCAGGGAGAAAAGACAACATGATATATGCATTATAATAGCTGTCTTCCAATATATGAAGAAATGGAACAAGGGTTCAACTCAACCCTAGAAAATCAGAAAAGAAACTGTGTATGGAAGGTGTAAGTAGCATATTTTGGTTTGAAACAAAGAAAGATTTCTAACAATTACAGTAGTCCAGAAGGAGAACAGATGTAGATGGTGAATAAGAAGGATGGATTATGGCCACCAGTCAGGGTTTTTGTAGGGAAAGCAGTGATAATCTTCTTCAGGTAGGAGTTGGGCTAAATTGCCTGTGATCTTCCAAACAGTTCTGAAGTTCTATAAAGCTACTGTCATATTCAGATTCAGCACAAAGAATTCAAGGAAGTCTGCTAGATCCATTGATGGAGTACTCTAATAAGAGAATCTGGTTATGGCTTTTCCATTCCACCATGTAGGAGGTGGGTCCCAAAATCAGCCAACCAACCAGGTACAATGAAAACAATACGCTCCAATCCTGCTTCTACAGTTATAAGCTGCGACATTAGGAAAATCATTTAACCCCTCTGGGTTTAAGTTAGTATGATCTAATCTGCATGGTTCCTTCCGAATGTTTATGGTTAGTTACATTTATATAGCATTATTGTCCCTGTGCAGACTTCAAAAATGAAATAAAAAATGATTCTTCTTTAAGCACCAAGATAAATGTAATTGTAGCAAAGGTTAATCTAAACACAGATTAAGTGCTTTTAACTCCTATTTTTGTGTTTGTTTAGTATGGGGCAATAGGAGAAAAGGGCATATAGCTAGAGATATTCATTGACTGAATTTAGATTAAAATGTTTAAAAGTATTTTTCAGGTAAAGATGGCATAAAAATAAAAGATTACAGAATGAAAGGATCAATTAATAAGTGGTCAAATAGTGAGAACTTATTATCAATAAACATTGATTGAACTGAATATGTATCTGTAGAGCAAAAGGCCTAGGGCAGCTGGACTTTGGGATAGCAAGGAAGAAGCTATAAGGAAATTAATCAACTTGAATTCATTAAGCCTTCATGTCACTGGAAATATAAAGACACAAATGGGATAGTCTCTATTCCCAAAGAGATTACACTCCTGAGTGATACACTGTCCCTCTCCTACTCTTGAAAGTGTATAAGCCAGCTCACAAAGCAGGATGTAACAAGGCTTTCACAGCTGGTATTTGGAAATAGCCCTTAACTACATCATATAAAAAAAGTCTTAAAGGGGTTTGGGGAGCTAAGGAAGCGAAGAAATCAGGAAATCCTCATCTGAGCAGAATAGAACAATTATTAGGTTATTCTATGCTTGCATTTTTTATTTTGTCATGGCTTGTTTCTTCTTCCCTTTGTGTCTATGGGTGGATTCTACCTGAGAATGTCCCATTTTCAACCACTGTATGAAGCTTCAGGAAGTCAGAGGCAATGGGAACAAAGAATGAACTGGTCAGGAATGTATCTGTGAAAAGGATTAGCATAGCTGCACACTTAATAGCACCTTCTGGGACATCCCGTCACATCTATGGCATTTTAGTGTCAGAAGAAGGTGTACTACAACAGTCAAGAGATCATAAGAACCTCAGAATGTTTTGTGAATCCTGGAAACCTGAGGAGAGCATCAATATGATCTGGGAATCTATCAGGTACGGCTTAGAGACCTGCCACTAAATCCCCACCTATCAAAGTCTTCTAACACTATACCTATCTTTTCTGCTGGTCATATTCTATTTTTTTCTATGTTTACAAATAGAAGTTATTAATCTTATTAGATTATAAGATCTTTGGGGGAACTATTACATTCCCATTAGCTTGTCATTCAGTCGTGTCCAAATCATTGTGACCACATTTAGCAAAGATCTTGGAATTGTTTCCACTTCCTTCTCCAGCTCAATTTTACAGAGGAGGAAACTGAGTCAAACAGAGATTAAGTGGCAGGGTCACACAGGTATTAAATGTCTAAGACCAGATTCAAACTCAAGAAGATGAGTTTATCTGACTCCAGGTCTAGCTCTCTAGCCACAGCATCACCTTGCTGCCTTATCTCTTAGCATTTGGTCTAAATTGTTATAAAAGGTCTCTTTCTCTCGTCTCATGAGTCTCTCAAGAATATGACTTCAAGTGATCATTTGATTATTTAGCAAGAAATATCAGAAAACAACTTGTTACCTTTTGCTCAAAACAAATCTCAAGAGAGCATTAGTTTGGGTCTTCTCTCAATTCTATTTTCTCTGTGTAAGCAAAGTGGAGAAAGGCCCTGATATAAATAATGAATACAAATCATTACCTATATATTCTAGTTCCCAAGGTGGGACATTTAATACTGGTGATACTTAATATTTCAAAATGAAGGTGAGCAGTTCATTTTGCTGCACTGTAAACAATCAATTTTTAAAATATTGAATACTCCATAGTGACTCTACTTTCAGCGAAGATCAGAAAACATGAGCATATGGAGTATGAAAGCAAAATTAATTATGGTCTCAATATCTCCTTTCAGATTGGTCTCACTCATCATGTATTAATCTTCTGGGCCCTGTTCCTACACGCTAAAATACAGAGTATGAATTGTTGATTATATGTCATTGCCAGGTTAAAGTAGTAGAGGATGTGAAAATGTCAGACAACAAATCACACTGAGAATTGAAATACTGTTTCCCTCTGCTTACAATTACCATACAAATAGACTATTTTTGAATATAAATTATAACAACCAAAGAAAACCTTAGAAATATCCTCACCTCCCTAATTCTTTATATTTGATTACATGGAATACAATAAGGAAACAGAGACTTCTGAATATCAGTACTTCAGTTTAACACATATACAGAAAAATAATAATAATAAAATAAAAATCAGGCAACATTTTGCTTTGAAACTTGGGAAATATCATGTTTCAAAACATTATAGCAGACGATAGTTCCTGAATTAAAAGCAAAAATCTGCTAACTTTAACCACAAGGAAAAGTCAGCATAAACATCGTATGGAGAAAAAGAACAAGGCTGTGAAATAAGGGGGTAGCAAGAGGAAGAAGGAATTTATAATTCCTCTAAGCATTGCCAGGATCAAGAGACTAATTTTAGAAATGTTCAGTTACATTCAACTATCATTCACAATCTCAAGGTGGAAAGTTTAATTATTTGCCAGGCAACAGTGGCTACACCAGTACTTTAGCTTAGATATAGGAAAGCTCTCTATAACCACCTCAAAATTAGACTTTTTTTGGTTTCTCCTGAAGAGGCAACCTTAAAGTAACAGACTCGAATGAAACGGAATTTTTTTTTAAAAAAACATACCTCAACAGTCCCTCCAACCACCCAATAAATTGGAATCCACGAAATCATAAACAAGTAATGTAGAAACTCAACATAATACAATGTAAAAAAATAAAATAAAATTAGTGCCTTACAGTCAGAGAACCTGGGTTCATATCTCACTTCTCATATGTTTTACCATGCGATCTTAGGCAAGCAACTTAGCTATTTTTGGTAATAGTCTGTTTATCTGTAAAATCAAGAGACTAGCATTTAAGATCCCTCAGATACAACCTGTGCTCCTATAAATGGACTTTCTAGAAAAGAAGGAAGCAGTGAGCTGTCAGTAAAATTTATATGGATTGCTGGTGCATGATGAGCAATGCCAAATTCAAATATGAGTAGGAAACAACATTTTTTCCTTTAATGATATGCTCTACTTTGAGAAAATCTAAACTACAAAAATCCAACATTTCTTTCTTTTTAAGTTTCTATATTAATACATTCAAGTGCTATTTTAATAATCATTAAAAATTTGACAGAGAAGCCTGAAATAGCACAGCAAGGAATGTAGGGAAGGCGAACTGTGGTGATGGAATGGCAGCAGTTACAATAAATACCCAGGAGGGACACACCTGCATATTAGCCTTGCTGAGGTGCTGACAACCAGCACCAAGAAGAAGCAAGGAAAAGTAAAGTTTTTGTTTTTGTTATTAAGGTTTGTATTACAAAACTATTAATGTAAAATGTTATAATTTTGGAAAAAGAAGAAACAGATATGACCTCATTGCAATAGACAAAATATTGAAATGATTTAGTGTTCCTAAATATCTTTCCTATGCACAATTACTCCAAAATTCTTCAACTTATGAGTTAAACTTCACCCAATGGACTTGAAAAAAATTATTTCCAGATACAATTGTACCTTTCTTTATGAAATACCTTTATTATTTTTCCCCTCATTGTCATCATTACTGGTGAAAAGAGATTTGGTTATGGAGCTATGAAGACCTTACTTCAGGCACTTAACTGTATGATCCTGGAAAATCACTTAACCTCTATTTCTCTCTCTTTTCTTCACACTAAAATGGAAATAATAACAATACCTACCTTCCAGAGTTGCTGTGAGACTCAAATAAGACATTGTTTGCAACGTGGTTAGCATTTAGCGCAAGATCTGGCACATAGTAGGATTATATAATTGCTGGGTATTACTTCTCTTCCTTTTCCTACTCTGTATCACTATGACAATTATTTCTAAATCTTCTTATGTATGTATAGTAATACTGTTGAATGGTTTGAGCAAGGGTCAAAATCAATGACAAAAACAATAGGAAAATAAAGCTTGCAAATGAAGCAATAACAAATTGACCTATGGACGTTGTTAAAGGCTCCGAATGGGAAAAGGACAAAATGACCGATATGAGTCAATAAACTAACATTTTTTCAGCATCAAATCATCATCATCATTATCATCATTATCATCATCATCATCATCACAATTGTCTGTTCTATTGCAAGGAAGCACAATGCTAGGTTTTTTTTTAAACAGACAAAAATAGACAAAAATGAAACAGCCCTTTCCCTCAAGGAGTTTAGAGTTGTAATATTCTCATATCCCAAGAAAGTTTGACTTATGGACACATGTTCATAATCATCGTGGAAGTTTCAGTATGGCCTCCAAAGTGAGATCTAGAATCACTCAAAAGATTTCAGTATAATTATCTCTGCTAGAAAAATAAAGAGGTTAAAGATTGCTTTTTGTCAAGATTATAAGATCATAGATATATAGATGGAAGGAACCTCATGTATCTAGTCTGACAGTCTCATTGTGTAGATAAGGACATTTCAAGCCAGAGAAATTAAGTGACTCACCCAACTCTGCAAAGGTAGAGGAAAAGTGCTAAACGATTAGATAGAACACCCTTAAAGCTGATTCATCTATACATCTATGAGAGGTAGCTAGGTTTGGTGGATGGAGAACCAAGAGGGCTTGAAATATGAAGGTTTGCATTCATGTCCTGTGTTTGACACATACTGGATGTAGATGTAAGACAAATTATTTCTCAGAGCTCTGAGGAACTCTTTAAGACAGTAAGTCACAGAGTAGCTGACCTACACAGGGAGGAGTTTCCACACACTTCCACTGCTGCCCTATATTAATGAAATCATAGTTGTAATCTCTGTCAGTACAAAGATCTTAGACAAACACAATGGGAGGACCAAGAATTGAACAAGAGGAGACTGAGATGGATTGCCTTTGGGAAATAGTGCCACATTTTTAATGGCAGCAAACTTCTCCTTTAAACAATGATCAGAAAAAAAACTGTTTAACATCAATATTCTTCTGGTGATGCTAAATGGATGTAAATTATGTAATATCAACTGGCTTCAAACAGTTAAAGATGTGAGACACACAAAGGTCTATCAATGGAAAGGCCTAGGGAAGTTATGAATATACTGAAATAGAATATAAACTAAAATTTGCAAATATTTAATAGAAAAAAAGAGTATCACCATAAAGAAATATGACAGGGAAAAGATGGCCCAATCATGAAGGAAAAGGAATAACTAACTGATGATGAGTCTAAGGCTAAGCATTTCACTAGCACCCTTGTGATATCAAGAGATACAGAGGTAGATTCTGGGGATATTGGGTGGTCCTTATGCAGATGGATTGAGATAAACCCTACCAGAGGGAGAACCCACATCACAGATCCATGCAAATATTAAAGTACTATCTGTAACTTTTATTACCTAAGACTTCCTCTAATGTCTCTTTCATGACTTGGAGAGTTCTCAAAGATTATGTCCTGAGAGGAAATTCTCTGGTAGGTTACAACAAACTGGGAAGACTTAAGCCTGGATCAGGCAAGGGACTATAAATACACACACACACACACACACACACACACACACACACACACACTCTCTCTCTCTCTCTCTCTCTCTCTCTCTCTCTCTCTTATATGTATATAATATAAAATATCTATTTCATATATAAAATTGGATATACATATATATGAAATTATATATATGCAGTTTTAACCTATTATCATCCAAAACTTCCTAGGATTTGGGAGTCACTATGAATATTTGTTACCCACTGACCAAAACTAGGTAAGGGTAGAAAGGGTCATCATGAGAAAACTAGCTACCAACTTAATAAATATTCTTGGTCACTGAATAAGTCTCAAATTTCCCTGCTAGAAGGAGTATCAAGAGATATCATGAATGTAAATATTAAATTATTCATAGGATCACAGGATTTTAGAGGGAGATATGACCTAAGAGATCATCTGGTCATAGCTTTCATCTTATAGCTGAATAACTTGGGGGGGGGTCAAATAGGTCAAATCCCTTGTCTAGGATTATCAAGGTAAAAAAAAATGACAGTTCTTTATCAAATGAAAAAAGATGCTATTTGTCATATCATAGCAATAATGAATTTAATTAGGACAAATTCATTCTGACTTCCTCTGAGTATCTGTTGATTATGGATTAAGGAGAAAGTCAAGAAAAACTGGATTGGGAGCCAGGTGACCTATATTTGCATCTCATTTTTGCTTGTGATTACATGTGTGATCTTCAGCAAATCAGTGAATATCTCTGATTTCCTCATCTATAAAATTAATAATCTGGGCCAAATGGACTCTAAGATTCTTTGCAGATTTATACTTTATGATTTTAGGACATATATAATATAATATTATATTATATCATATCATATAATATATATGTATAAAACTAGGTCTCAAAATGAATAATGAAGTGATAATAGCATTTGAATTTATACTAGATATTTCCATTGGGATGAGATTAATTATCATGTTTTATATAATTTAAACTTCAAATTTAAATGCATGTGAACCACTTCACAGGGTTAGTTATTTGTATTAATCAAAACCCTCTAGGCCCTATCCTATTTGTCCTAGGACAGGGGTTCTTAACTAGTTGTTGTTCAGGTATTTCCATAGTATTCCATTTTTTATGTCCTACAGAAATGTGAAATAACGACCCTCTAGTTTCTTAACTATTTTTTTCTTTTTGGCAATCTAATGAAATCTTTTCAATATTTTAGATGACAATGACAATCTAAAAATATTGACAAGATTCCACCCTAGATTGCCAAAAAGATCTGTGACAGAAACATAATTTAAAAAAAATAATGTCATATCAAAATAACTACACTTATAGTGTATGGGAAAATGCTACTAAAATTATAAAACACTGTCAAATAAAAGTACTAATGTTGATATATAGAAAATAGTTATGATAATCATGAGGAAAGACAATCTTCTAAAAGAATAAGAGCCACTTCTTATTTGATAAATGGTCAAGAAATATGAACAGGCATCAGAGGAAGAAATTAAGATCATCAGTGATCTATGGACAAATGCTTTAAATCACTAATTATCAAAGAAATGCAAATTAAAACAATTATGAATTACCTTACACCCATTAGACTGGCAAAGAGGGACAGATAAGGAAAATGACAAATGCTGGAAGAATTTTCAAAAATAGATTCTCTAATACACTATTGGTAGAGCCACAAAACTAGTACAACAGGAGAAAATTTGGGACTAAGTCCAAACAGTATTAAACTGTGTGTATATATATATATATATGTATATGTATATATATATATATATATATATGTAAACACACTACTACTTCACCTGTGCTCCTACAAGCAAAGAAAAAGGGAAAAGACATGCACAATTTATAGCACTTCTTTTTGTGGGGGGCAAAGAATTGGAAATTGAGGGGATACCCATCAATTGTGAAATGTCCGAACAAAGTATGAAACATACAATGGTGTACTATTGTGCTATATAATAAATTATAAAGGGGATAATTTCAGAAAAATCTGGGATTTGAAAATTGTTAAAAAGTACAATGATCAGAATCAGAAGAACAATTTATATCAATAACGTAAAGATAATCAACTATGAAAGATTTAGTAATTTTGATGAATACAATGACCTACAACAGTTCCAAAGGACTCATGGTGGAACTGCTATCCACCTCTGAATAAAGAAGTGATTGAAGCTTTTTTTTTCTTTTTGGAACATGGCTAATGCAGAAATTTGTTTTGCATGACTTCATATTTGTATGGGATTTGTATTTCTTGCTTTCTCAATGGGTAGGAAAAGGGAGAGAATCTGGAACTGAAAATGAAATTGAATGAAAAATAAGAAAGAAAAACTTCCATTGTTTTCATGCTCATAAAAGCAAAAAATATTGTCCAAATTTTTACCTCCCATTTTCCTCCCTTAAACCCTCAAAATATATGCCATTAAACTTGATAAGAGCAGAGAATTACAGTGTAAGAGGGCTTGAAAGGACACTGAAAAGTCATTTAATCCTCCCCCCTGCCTTTTAGCATGCCAGATGGCTAGTTTATTTGCTTTAAGGCTAGGATGGTACTTGATGTGCAAACTCCCAGAGCACTTTGCCTACCCAAGACAAATTGATAAAAATGATAAATGAACCATGATTTTTCTTTATGAAAATTTATTAAACTTTAAGCACAGTGTGCATTCTAATGACCTATAGCCTAGGTCAGTTTAATTACTTTCAATTCCATGGAGGCAATTCACTCAATCCAAAGGTGATATTTTTATAAGTTAGTTCAAATGTCAAATTAAAATTTACACTATAGCAATTTTTTTCTCAGTAATTTCAGGCATAGCTAGATTATTGTAAGGCAAAGGAAAAGAACCATTTACTACACAGGATGAGTGAACAGTTCTTGTGTTCCAATAATTGATTGATATTATTAGTACCCATTTCAGTAAACAAATAATTACTAATGAAAGAACAACTTTTACTTCTTAGGACTAAAAAAAATTAGAGTTAGGTTTAGAATTAGAGTTAGCGTTAGTTCCTTTCTGAAACTTTTCTACATCTTTCCTCTTTTATTTCCAGGACCTAAGAAAACACTATGCATATGGAAGAAATATAATAACTTTTGACTATACAGACATTAGATGAAAAGAAAAATCAAAACTAGTTAACTACTTGACAAAATTAAAATATCTAAGTGAAACATAAATAGAAAATAGCTTGCTAAAAGTTTTTTTCAAAAATGTATAACTATTCACTAGCTTAAAAAAGAGTGACATAAACATTTGTTATATTTATTTAATATTATTTTCCATGTGAAAACTCTAGAAAGTAATCATTTGTAATTCATAGTATTTGTAAATGATGATATGAATGAGGAAAATGTATGTGAAATACATGAAAATATTTTAAAACATTTTGCCTACTTTGATAAATTTCCAAGAATCTAGAACAGAGACCATTGAGTTCAAATCATTCATTTTTACAAATGAGGAAGCTGAGGGGTAGAGGTCAAATGGTTAGAAAATATATGGACTACAATTCAAACCCAGGTTTCCTTATTCCCAAATTCAACATTTTACCCATTATACTATATAGGCTTACTTGAAGGTGTTCACTTTTACAAAATGATATATGATGTTTTCATACAATCTAGTACAGAAAGAATTAAAAACTCAAAAGTAATTAAAAGCCATAAAAAGAAAGGTAGGATAAGATTTCCAATCTATTTCAGGTGATAACACAAGGCTGTTGACAGGTGAATACTTAAAAAACTAGTAGACAACTCATGAGTAGTGGTAGAAAAAATTTTAGCAACTTTCATAAATACAAATAACTCACTGATTTTAGGAAGGGAAAAAACCCAAAAACCGTAATAAAACTAAGATTTGATGAATCAAAATTTCCTGGTTACCTATACAAACTTCTGAATCAGAAGTCTCAGGTGCTTTCCCTTTTAAAAAATAGACTTTTTTACTCTCCTATTTAAGCCCCTTCACAATCTGGATCTAACTCATCTTCCCAACCTCATATTACTCTATAAAAAATTGACAATTCTAATCAAATTGAGTTTCCAGCTGTTCCAAGATAGCAACATGGTACAATCGAAGTAATGCCAGATTTGGAGACAGAGCCGACTTGGATTTGAATCTCAGCTCTGGCATTTTTTGGGCAATATTTCCATCTACTCATTTGTAAAATGAGAGAAATGACCTAGATGAACCTTAATGACCCTATTGACTTTAGAAATATCTATTCAACTGCAAACAATGTGATCTTTTCACCCATTTTTAGATGCTCCCGTGTATATAGTTATATAAAACTGGAACACAAATCAAACATTTATTCATAAGAAGTCATAATTTCATTATTCCCACATTCAGTTACCCACATGGGGTCATGAATCTATTTAAGATCAACTTCTTGATTTTCTAGGTTAACAAAATTATTTCAGCTAGAGCTACTTCCTGAATAGGAATCCCATTTAAAATATCTTGATAAAGTGGCAACCAGTCTTTTCTTGAAGATCTTTAGACTGTTTGAAATCCAAATCATTCAATCAGTTAATCAACTAATACGTATTTATTTGTCACCCACTATGCCAGGAAATTTTCTAGGTATTGGTAATAAAAAAGAGACAAGCTAAGATTTTATATGGGGATGATGTTATAGATAGATAGATAGATAGATAGATAGATAGATAGATAGATAGATAGATAGATAGATAGATAGATAGATATTCATTTCCAGAAAGCTCTAATTATTAGGAAGCTTTTTTTCCTCTCTCTACCACTTGCCAAAATCTATTCCACTTCAACTTCTATTTATTGCTACTAGTTCAGTCCTCTGGAGCCAAATTCAATAAATCAAACATCTTTTTAGTTAACCCTTCAAACTCTTTAAAATGCTGTAATAGTCCTCCCTTAGCTCCACATTTCACCCCCCACTGAGGCTTATTCCAATATGTCATCATGTTTCAGTTGCTTTCTCTCTTTATTCTAAGACCCCATACTATTAGTGGTGAATTTTTTCAAGAATTTTAGTTTTGAGAAAGCCATCTTTCATTATGCAGAAATTGCTAACACACCCTTGCAAAGGTACCTTGTCATGTTCATATACCTTTTATGTGTTACATAAGAATTGAAAGTCCTTCTAAGCAGGAACTGTGATTCTCCTTTTGCATTACTGGGGTGTTTAGTGTGGCACTGGGTACATGGCAGTTTCCTTATAAATAACTGTTGACTTGTATCAACACAGGAATTTTTTTTTACTTTACAGTCACATATCAATTCACATTTCAAGTACATTTAATCTCAATTTGGAAAAAATGTAAATTTACAAAATGTAATGTGCATTTCAGGAAGCATCTAGAAGTCAGGAAGGAAGTCATTTCAAAATGATAGAAAACTGTTAAGGACAAGAACAGAAGACTAAAAACAGCATCAATTCTAAGAGTTAAAACAGAAACGTGTTCAGTTCTCTAGAGAAGTCACTTTTAACTAAGATATTTTCAGGTTTGTGGCTTCTAAACCGAACAAAGGAAAAAGGCTGCAGTGTTTTCTTTTGTGAGCTGAAAAACATGACACAATGAGCAATGAGATAATCAGAACACCCTGATTTATGAAGCATGAAAAATGCCAGTCAAGAGGAGTTTTTATGTAATCTATAATCACCTTGTAGAAAGACACCTCATTCCCCTCTCTACATATCTCTCCCTCCCTTCCCCATATTTCCAGGGATAGAAGGAAAACTAGCAACTAGAAAAATTGTTATTTTTTTAAAAGCCTTAGAGAAGATTTCTCATCCATAAAATGAGACTCTCGGACCAACTGATCTCAAAGTCTTTCCTAGCTCCCAAATCTTAAAATTCTATGGTTCTAAATTATAATAGTTTATTCTGTCCTAATGATTAAAACAAAAGAATTATTCCAAGCTGTGGAAAAATATATGGCCCAGGTGATCCACCCAAGTAATGAAAATATTATTAAATAACTAGCAGTGCAAAAAAGGGGGAAAAGCATCCCTTAGCACAAAAACATAGCATCTTGTCTTTTTGCTGTTTGGTATAGAAGAAGAAAGTCCTGAACTAGGAATCAAAAAAATCATAGTCCTACTCCTAGCCCTACCCATAATTAGTCACATGGCTCTCATCCCTTAAAGTTTTTCTTAGTTTCCTTCCATGGAAAATAAACAATGAGATGTGTGTGTCTACATGATCTCTGTGGCCCTTCGAAGAACTAAAATTTTAGGATTCTGTGATTCTTTATTCATTTGTGAAATCTACTGACATTTTTCCAAATTTGACAGCATTTTTTAGTTTGAAGCACACGCTATGTCCAAAATGATCTGAGCTAATTTTCCCATTTTTTCCCTGAGGTAAGATGAGCACTTAAGTAGGAAATTAGTAGGAATTTCACTACAAAACCATCTAAGACCTGAAAAAACTGGCAAGAGTGTGAATTAAAATTCATTGTTTCCTTCAGGATAGAAGAATGCAATAATTCAAAGTAGTAAATTATCACTTTGAAATTAACACCCCAATACAAGAAATAAGAAATCAAATTTATGGTCTAAATCCATCATTTTTTATATCTCCATCATCTGCTTTATTTATGCTTCTTTGCTATCCACCCAAATAATTTTTCCTTGCTTCTGGCAAAGCCACATAACCAGCTGCGCCCCTGGAACTGCACCTAGGCACAATTGCCACATTCCATTATCTAGACTGTACTTCAGCTAACAAGATTAGAGAAGAATGGAAATGTGGAATACTTGGTGCCACAAACTGTGGCAGAACCAAATATCCTGAGTGGCTATTGAATGGTTACCTGTCTTCAGAAATTCTAGCTCCACATGGTTAGCTCACTCTCTCTTTCCTTCCTTCATAAAGTATACAGATTCCATCATAGTCACCCACCTGAGGCCCAGATTTTTTCCCCAATTTGACAACTGTGAAGGTCTTCTCACTTTTAATCATTATATTACCCCAAATTCTTCTGTGATTTATAAAGTCAAATCAGCAAGCTGATCAAGCTGTGCAAACTGCTTTCCAAGGTACTGAAAGAACCTGTGGATATGACTGGGGAACCACCAATGGCAATTTCTTACCAACTCATGAAGAACAAAATATGTATATAGTAGGACAAGAGAGGGAAAATTGTAGTCAGAATTTTCAAAACGGGTAGATTCTTAAAAATTAGAGGCTAGTTAACTATAAAAATATGGTTTCAGTTCTTTTCAAATTTTCTGGAATGTCTGACAAAAGGAATAGTTTGTAAGTATATGCAAAGGGAACCATTCCTTAATTTCATTTCCTTTTTAGAAATGGTTAAAAATCTAGTAAATCATAGAATTGACATATATTAAGCATACGTGAATTATTGAAAAGCATTCTCAAAGTCTAGTGGGGAAGTTTAAACCAGATAATACTATAGTTAGGTGAATCTGGAACTGGGTAAAAGACCAAGATAACAATATTATAATTAACTGGTTTGATATTCATTTAGACATGGGACTCTATCATAGGACCTATGCTAGTCAACATTATTTTCAAGTACTTGAACAAAGGTTTAAATCAAACATTTATTACATTTGGAGATAACACAAATATAAGTTATAACATGTATTATAAATGAAAGAATTAGACTTTAAATAATACCTCCACAATCTGGGATGACAGATTCGGTCTAATGAAAGAGGTTTTAAGTGAGAATACATATAGAGTCCTAAATTTTCATTAAAAAATTAATTGTATAAAGATCAGAAGAAATGTAGCTATACAAACAGCTTTCAAAATTTGTTCTGTGAACTTCTAGAGGACCGCTAAGATGCTTTCAAAGGTTCCACAATGTAAAAATTATTTTCAAAATAATGCTAAAAATAATTTACCTATTAATCTTCCCTTTTTAAGTATATGCCTATGTGAGTCTAGATTTTCTTTATCTACTTCAACCAAAACAATATATCACAACAGACTGAATAAAGGAGTCCAACAGATTGGATAAAAGAATAAAAATCCAGCTAAAGTGAAAAGCATATGCAGAAATATATAAAACAATGTTCTTACCATTATTTTTGTTTTGGGGGGGTGAATACAATTATTTTCATTAAAATGTATTAAAATTAACCTGCAATGACTTTATTAATATAATTTTGAACAGAATTAAATATTTAAATTATCCATTTTAGTTTTTAAATGAAGTTAAATAATGATTGATATTTCAATATTTTAATCTATATGTAGATACTTATATAAGCAAAAGCTCTTTGCTATTCTCAATAATTTTAATGGGTATAAAGTAATAATATAAAGACAAAATTTTGAGAATGGCTAGGATAGATAATTCATATCAAAAAGGACTAAGATTTTTAGATTTGTGATGAATATTTTCTCTTGTACTTCTGGCTTTCCCTTTCTCATTTTGGAATAATTGAGAAGTTAGAGGTGTGTGGCTATGCCTTTGCTCTCTTAAGACAATATTTTAGTAGAGGATTATAAGTGCTTCGAAGCAAGGGATACATCATATTTTACTCTCATACACTCAGCACTTAGCTCAGTGCTAGTAGCCAATTAGTAATTGTTAACTTGTATAGGCTTTGGGGGGATAAAGGTTTTAAAACACTGAGGTATCCATACCAAAGATCTATTCAGAGACTATATAGTAAAATTACCTATGAATCTCTACCTACTTGAGATAGGAATAGAAATAGACAACAATATTTAACTGGTGGTACCAAAGATCTGAAAGTGAAATAATCAAAAGAAGGCTATTGAATGAATATCTTTGTGTGTGTGTGTGTGTGTGTGTGTGTGTGTGTGTGTGTGTGTGTGTGTAAGACACAGGACGAATTTTGTCTTAGTAGAGGAATTACCTACACAAATAAAATAAGAACTCTCTTCAATGCCTAAATATTACAATTTTTGTTGAAATTATTATCATTTATCACCAGCACTACTACAATCAAAACTTACTATGGACATGACATTGATTAGATTAGATTTTTTAGCCTAGCTTTTCAAATTTTGAATTTTTTCCCCAAATATTATTTTCAAATATTGAAATGATGTCACTCCTCTAATATTAAAGAAGCTGTACAGGTGTCTTTATTGCTTCTATCATAAAATATAAATTGATCTATTTAGCAATGAAATAACTGTACAATCTGGGTCTATTTCTGTAGATTAACTTCATAGTATGTATCTCCTCCCTTACCCTTCTTTCACAATCCAGCCACATAGTCCTATTGATAATTCTGTATACATATCACTCTTTCTCTCACACCTGTAGCTTTGCATGAGTTACCCCCTTGCCTAGAATGTTCTCCCACTTTCCCAAGTTTCATTTAGTACTACATTTAAATATGCCTTTCCCTGTTCCCTGTTAGTGCCGCCTTCTTCATTTCACTAAATTATTTTGAACTTTGCATTTTTTTATTTGTATACATGTTATTTCTTCCTGTAGAAGTAAAGTTCTTAAGGTAAAGGGCACAGGCACACAGCAAACACTTAATGTTTTCCTGTCCTTGTGTTACCAGTGCCTGGTACACTGTAGGGGAAGGGAACACATCTTTAGGCACTTTACAAATATTATTATTATTATCTCATTTGATCCTCATAACAATCTTTTGAAGTAAAGATGCTATTATTATACCCATTTTACAGTTGAAAATGTCTGTTGAATTGAAACCATTGCACAGATTTGTTTTTATTAATATAATGATCATTGAAATAGAAAAGAGAAAAGGCCACATGACAATAAAGTTGACATTCCCCTCACAAGAAAGGCAATTCCATCCTTCAATAGCCAGGCTCTGCACACTTCAAATTGCTATGAGAATACACAACTGTGAAATGATGAAGCGTGAAAATATGCCATCCTCCCATGACCATAATCACAGTATAGAAAAAAGATACCTTTTGTCCCTTTCTCATTGAGAATGTATTCTCATGTATGCAAAGGTCAATGCTGAATTTAAATAACCCAATGTGATAAATCTGCATGAGTCTGATTTGTTCTATTGGACTCACTGGATTAAATGAACAATTTAGTGGTCTACAGGACAAGGCATCAGCTGAAAGAGCTAGAGGGTGATTTACTGTTTGATTCCTACTCCTGCACTCTATTATCTGCTTTGTGTCTATCCTTATAGGTATCGACTTAGCATCTAATGCCCATTTCTACCACTTTATGGAAATTTAGCTGCATGCTAGGAAAAGCTTAACCTAGTTAAAGAGAATTTTTTAAAAGTATATATATATATATATATATATATATATATATATATATATATATATATATATACATATATATGTATGTAGAATAACAGACTGAAGACCCATGCAGACATTCAAAAATAAATTGATATGATACTGACTTGTAATTCATGGCAAGTGAAGTATAACTTAAAAGTTTATCTTTTTGATACCTCAGGGAAAATTTTTTTCTTAGCAAATTAATAATGTAAACAAGATTTTAAGGGGATAACATTCAGCTTACTTACAAATTAGACTATTTCCCAAACCTTAAAATCATCCTATGAACCCTATTACTACTGTACCTCCCAAAGTAGAGCCCCAGGGATTATGTTTCTGAGGAACTCTGCCATTGAGCTCCAATTCCCACACTGAAACCCTGAATAGCTTTTTTCCCCCCAAAAAAAGCTTTCTCTCATTGCCTCCAGAAAAGGTATGTCAATTGACGCTCCATTGTTCCCATCACCCACATAGTAATTTCCTTGACTGAAAGAAATTCACTGGTCATAACCCTCCAAGGTATTATCTTCCTCTATTAAAATGTAACTTTTTTATATGCACCATGTCCTCTAATTAAGATGTAAGTTCTTAAAGATAAAAATAATCACAATTTTCTATTTGTATTCCCAGCATTTAACACAGTGATTGGTACATAGTGATTGATTAATGTTTCTTGCATTCTCCTTCTTTTATTTATTCATCTATTTGCTTTACAATAGCTAGAAAAACAAACAAAAGAAAACAAAACAAAACAAAAAAAAACATCCTGGTGATTTAAAGTATCGAGTGCTGGGTCTGACATCTGGAAGACCAGTTCAAATATAACCTTAGACACTATTTTTTAAACCAACTGTATGACTCTAAACAAGTTACTTAACCTTTTTGCCTCAGTTTCCTTGTCTGTAAAATGAACAGGAGGAGGAAGTAGAAAACCATTCCAATATCTTTGCTAAGGAAATCCCCAAAAAGGGATCATGGAAGTAGTATACAACGGGAAACAAGAAACCTGTTTTTATTTTACAAGACTTTTCTTGAAGAAGGGTAAAACTCCCCAAATTTGTTCTCTATTCCTGAGACACTTATTTCAAGAACCAGTGAAATTTTGTGACAGAAAAACTGGTTTAAATATTATCCAGGTCTTTGCCTATCTAATTATTTAAAAAACTGTATTTTGAACATCTTTGAAGCTGTTCTTTCAACTATAAAATGAGGATTAAAAATATCTATTTTATAGGGTGAGAATCAAACAAGATAATGTATATCATTCGTAATTATAAAGTATAAATATTAGTTATATTATGAAATATTATATAAAAGAATTAGATGAAACAAGCTATTTTTGTTAGTATTACACAGAGAAGAAGTGTGGGATGACCCATCCTGTATTCAGCAATATCAGGATTTAAATCCTTACCTCTGACATATTGAATAACCAAAAGCAACTCACATAATCTATCAGTTCCCCCAGAAAACTATCTAAGACCATCAGATGCAGACAAATTGCCTAACTCTATCGGTAGAGGGAATTTTTTAAATATAAGGAGTTCCCCTACTCTGAAGAAATCATAAGTTTGACAGATTCTGATCACCCTCCATATATAAAGACATACATATATACATTCATGAACAGCTAGATTTACAAAATTCATATATATATTTATACTTATATATTATCATCTCCAAGAAAGAAAAATATTCTTTTTAGTAGATCTTATTTTCACATGACATGTCCATTTTAAAAAATTATCTATGATACAATTATTATGGACATTAATGAAGCAGCTATTCCCAACCCCAAAGGATCTTTCCACCACAAGGTCTCTCCTCTAAGAGTTATTCAATTCAGTCTGGCTGACCAATGGAAGTTATCTTTTCTTCACCTAGGAGGAATAGCAAGTCTCCTGGCAATTCTTTAAAACAAGTGAAAAACAGCTCCTTGAAATTTATCCTTCCTCTCAGATCACAAGGTTATTCCTCCATTACTAATCAAGTCAAGTAGGCTTGGGCCTGGGGGAGGGAATGCCGCATAGGTGTAATTCACCTGCTAAGCATGGAAATAATTATTTTGGCTCAGAATAGATCTTAGAAGCTTAAGCAGTTTTTTTGGTTGGAGGAAGGAGGGAGATAAAGGGATAGAAGATGAAGAAAGAGGAAGGGAACAGCAGGAAACAGAAATTTTACATAGTTTTACAAGAAAAATCTCCATGTCATTACATGAACATTCTGAGTTTGAAAAAAATATTGCCTTTAGGTATAAAACAGTAACTCATAAGAAGGGTGGGGGAATCGGCTCCTGCATAGGTCATCTGCTATATGCTGAAAGTTGGACAAAAAAAATTGACATTCTTTTCATTCAACATCTTAATCTTTATTTCTTATAAAGCACTATGCAAAGAACTCTACATTTTGGTTCTACTAAAGTAGAAAAAATTTTAAAAATTTGGTTTACTAAAGTTAACACCCAGTTGGGGAGGGAGGAGCAGCAGGGGAGAAACAGAAGAATTTATAAATCCTCACTAAATCTGCTGGGTAGCTAAGTTCTTGCCTTCATTACTGGAAAATGTTATGTTAACAAAAAAACCACAATACCTAGAATAAAACTTCAAGTGAGACAGTGAAGTTTTCTAATAGCTAATTACTTGCAGGTTACAAAATATAGAATGTGAACGAAAGTGGCTCAACTTTTAGGGCCCCGGGACAATAGTAAAAAGTCATCAGTGCAAGGTTCCCCAGAATCACCATCCCATTTTCAGGTTGGTAGAGCCCTTTGACTTAGTCTGCTATATGGGGGACTGAAATGCAGAATGAACTCTTTCTGAAACACACGTGTTCTCATTAACAAACATGTTCTCAAGTCAGCTTGGAAGATTTAGCCCAATTAAAAAAAACAAAAAAACAAAAAAAAAAAAAAAAACAAAACCTTTTTTTCCCCCAAATTCGGAAAAGTTAATAGCCAGGATTATACAACAAGGTACAATAGCCAGGAATATGACACAATTTAAAAATTATATGTAGAATTGGGGGCAGCTAGTTGGAGGCAGTAGATAGAGCACCAACCCTGAAGTCTGGAGAACTTGAGTTCAAATCTAGCCTCAGACATTTAATACGTCCTGGCTGTGTGATCCTGGGCAAGTCACAACACCAATTGCCTCAGGAAAAAAAAAAGGACATATAGAATTAAGATGGAGGACACTTATGATTTAACAAAAAATTATAATGAATAAGCATTTCCCCAAGAATGTTTTATGACCTGTCAGAGGGATTAAAATAAAAATGCTACTTTCTGTTCTTTAAATGGAAGAAAAGGACAAAATGAGATCACTCTCCATGGAAACACTAGTACTAAGAATTTTTGACCTTTTCATGGTCACTGATATCTCTTACCATCACTTTAAGAAGAAAGGCAACTAGTTGCACAGCAGAAAGAGTGCTGGGTCTAGAATAAGACTCATCTTCCCAAGTTCAAATCTGACCTCAGATAGTTACTAGCTATTTAACCTGGTTTGCCTCAGAAAAGGAAGTGGTCAACCACTCTTTCTTTGTCAAGCAAGTCTCCCAGAAGGGGTCACAGAGATTTGGAGACAATTGAAACCACTAACCTATTAGTGTTAGGTTTGGATAATTTGAGATATATCATTAGGAACAAGTTCTTCCCTCTAATTGGTTGATGAACTACCTTCCAGACGCAATTAAAAGAGTAGTTCTTTTATATAAATGTCTTATTGCCATTTTTTTTGAGGCAATTGGGGTTAAGTGACTTGCCCAGGGTCACACAGCTAGAAAGTGTTAAGTATGTGAGACCAGATTTGAACTGAGGTCCTCCTGAATTCCTGTGGAATCCTCCACACAGCCACCTCGCTATATTGTTGCCTTTCTTTGTAGAGCTGATTAATGTGAATAATGAATCCCCTAAAGTGATTACATCTCTTCAAATATGTACTTTTAAAAGTTATAAATATGAAAAATATAGTAAGGTCCTGGTTCTGTGGAAATATGAAGAGTGATCATTTCAGGGAATTCATTATTCCCACTTATTGGGAGACCTGGCAGTAAATTGAGTGTAGTTGTCTTGTACACAGTAGGTATTTAATAAATGCTAGTTGTTGATGGACTGACATTCTATTTGAGGCTTTTTTTGATCGTCCAAGTTACTGGGATCCTACCCTCCGAAAATCACCTTGTATTTACTTATAATTCAGAGGATCGTAGAATTATTCTTTTCATGTACACAATTTCCCCAGTAAAATATTAGCATTTTGAGGGAAACAAGTATTATTTCATTTTTGTCTCTGTACTTCTAGCACAATGCATGACACAAATCAGATGCTTAATACAAAGTTGTTTAATGAATGATTGATTAGAAAAGGAAGTGGACCAACTATGCAGCGTGAAACTCAGATTAGTATGAGTTATTTTCTACCTGCAATCCAAATTATCCCTATTGAAGCTTGGAATTTCTTTTTCTTCATTCCACTACAAAACAAAGGAGTGGGTGAACACTGGAAAGGATCTGAATAGCACTGAATATAAGAAGCTCAGGTAAAGAGATCGTGGCGCCTTTGGAAATATATGGGATATTTCAAACCTCATAGAAGTTCAGGCATTATGAAATATCACATAAGCACATTAGATATATTGTTGCATATATCCATCTAAAATTGAATGGACTAATGGCCTCTATGCTTTGTCTCAATTCTGAGTTCTGTGATTCTGTCATACATACCCTGCTTCTTTTTCCTGGAAAGCCATTACTTTTTTAATATTCCAAAGTGGCTAATTTGCTTCCAATTTTCTCACATTTCTGAGGAAGCTCAACAACAGGGAAGTGGATTGAGGGTTGCTTTTTGTTTTTACCTTTTTTTTTCCTTGTTTTTTTTTTCCAGAACAGCTGAAGAAATTTTAATTAAAACAAAACAAAACAAAACAAAACAAACAACCAAGAAATTCCAGAAGAGCTCATTTTAACTTAAAGTCGGGGAAGGGATGTATTTGAAAAAAAATCTTCACGGTGAAAAGTACCTATTGTGATGGTGAAGAAAGAAGTAATTACTGGGGAGGGGAGACCACATTTAACATAGTATGAAAAAAAGGTAGCAGTCCAGTTTGATTGAAATATAGAATATATTAAAGGTGACAATAGGGGAAGACTGGAAAAGTTGACTGAAGGTAGAGAGTGAGCTCTTAAATTCCAAGATCAGAAGCTTTTGTTTTATTTCCTGGATAAAGGTGAACTACTAACACTTGCTGCTTAGGATAGTCATGGCATTGCAACATGGGAATTTGCTTGGAGCAGTGATGTGATGAATGACAATGAGATAGGACCTTGGAATATCAATAGGCTCTTGTGATAATCTAGGTGAGAAAAGAGAGTGGCTTGAACTTGAGTGGTCTGCATGAGTAGAGAAGACAGATTTGAGAAATATTAAGAAGATATACTGATTGAAATTTGGCATGCAGGGTGAGGAAAAGGAGACACAAAGATGACTTTGACATAAGTCTAGCAAAATGAAGTATGCCATGGAACTCTTCAGTTCAATGAAAAGAAGTAAAGAGGTTGGGAGGGAATAACAATTCTAGAAAGTTAAAGTATTAATTTCCTTTTAGACATCTTCAGTTTTTAGTACTAGTATGACAACTACATGGAGATAGTTTAAAAGTGTCTAGGAAATAAGGGAAGAAAGATTTGGGAATAATTAGAGGATGAGTTATAGATTATAATGACAAGGGTCAAAAAGGTGCAATAGTCAAATGACAATGAATGCCAAAGGAGACATTATTGAATTGTGGCAGAGCACAAATATCTAAGACTGCTCTTGGTGAGTCAGCAGTATATGCTACAGGCTATAGACACCAAATAAACAAAAATAAAAAAAAAAAAAAAGTTTTCCAGATATAGTAAAGTCTTATCATTAGCAATTTTTGAAGGTAACAAAATTCCAGTACATTTAAAGAATACAGAGTGCCCTGGAGTTTGCATTAATGTAATAGAATCTGACATTTATGTATAATGGACTGCAGTTTAATATTTCAACTTAAGCAAAACTGAGTAAGAGAAATGATATCATCTACTAAGGATTCCAATAACACTCATTAAGAATACTGAACCCATGCACACTCCAAGGAATGCTTCCTTATTCCTATTCTCTATCTCATGTTGATTCACTTATCTGGAATATGATAATATTATCTGCTTTACATTACAGTAAAAGCTTGATTAACCCAAACCCAACAAAACAGAACATTCATTGATTTGGTTTTCTCTCCCTCTCTCCTTCCTTCCCTTCCCCCCCCCCCCTCTCTCTCTCATCTCTCTCTCTCTCTCTCTCTCTCTCTCTCTCTCTCTCTCTTCTCTCTCTCTCTCTCTCTCTCCTCTCTCTCTCTTCTCTCTCTCTCTCTCTTTCTCTCTCTCTCTCTCTCTTTCTCTCTCTCTCTCTCTCTTTCTCCTCTCTCTCTCTCTCTCTCTCTCTTCTCTCTCTCTCTCTCTCTCTCTCTCTCTCTCTCTCTCTCTCTCTCTCTCTCTCTCTGCCTCTTTCTCTGTCTCTGGCTGCTGGCTGTCTCTCTCTCAAAATGAGAACTGAAAGAAAATACCTGATAACAGGGAATTATTTACAAATCAATTGCACAATATATCTTGGATTCAGTTCACATTCAGCTCTGTCTCCTCTACCTCAATATCTCCATCCATAGTCCTATAAAAAAATCACTGATGTCTGGAATGATAATCCTTAGGCACAACTAGTGCATCACTCATCAAAGTCAATTTTGATTTTATCCACTTATTTACCCAGTACTCATTATGACAGAAAAGATAAGCATTACATTTCTGAAATATTTTCAACAAGAAGAGTGGTGACAGAAAAGTTTATCTAGCTAATTCTCAATTTGGCAGAACATTGAAATAGCAAGACTATTCTCTCTGACTTGATCTTTCTAGTAAATTGTGTTTATTCTGTATTATTACCTAATGGCAGATATTGAAGCTAGTTATGCTTACAAACATATCACTGAGAAATAGAACAGGGTTCATGCAAACACACGCATACATGGGCGCACATATAAACACACACACACACACACAGAATCTGAGTCTTCAAGATTCAGTGGATAGGACAGTTCTGATTAAAGTTGAGCATTAGAGAATCTGATTCAGAAAGGAATGACCAGTCAATCTCACCTATCTATAGACTCTAAGGATGAAGTCCCATTACTGATTAAATTAACTGATTAAGGAAGTAGGCAATAGGCTTTCTAAATTTTGGCTGTTATTAACCACAGTGATTCTGATACTACCTCTGCGTTTTAAATTGAAAAGAAAAATCTCTATCCCATTAGTTCACTTGACTTTGTCAACTGAAATTAGAGCCAACTTAAAAGATTAGAGAATAAGTCTCCTTTTTGTAATATTGCCTCAGGAAAAAAAAGAACATGTTGGTAACCAGAAAATCAGTAGAAATAAACCTACATAACAAGTGTTATGGATGGATTTCATTTCTCTACTGCTCATTGACAGATGCTTCCTTACCTGTTTTGATGTTTATTACAAAGAAGTTCTGAGGGTTCCCACTTGTAATCCTATAAATTAGTTTTTCATTCGAACTGGAATCTGGATCCTCAGCCTGGATCTGAATAACTGATACATCCTTAGGAGAGTTTTCCCATGACCACAGGATAGTAAATGGGCTCGGAAGTTAAAGGAGCATTGTCATTTACATCTTCAATCTCAATGTAGACCTCAATAGTAGAATAAAGGGGGACAACACCACGATCTGTTGCATATACAGTCAGCCAATATGACCCTGTTGTTTCTCGATCAAGAATGTCTGCAGTATAGATGACTCCTGCAAGAAAACACAGCAAGAATACCACCACAAGTTAGTACAGATTAATAAAGTAATCATTTAATTAAAGTGTCTTTAATCATTTTAATTAAAGTGTCTTTAAAGTAAATTCAATTTTACTTCAATTTAAGAAAATTAGGTGTCTAGTCCAGTGAATAGAGGTGGACCTGGAATCGGAAAGTTCATATCTGGCCTCAAACACTTCCTAATTGTATGACTGAGCAAGGTCACTTAACTGCTACCCTCAGTTTCCTACTGTGTCAAACAGGGAAATTAATAGCACTTATCTCCTAGAGTTGTGACAATCAAATGAGATAATAAGTATAAAGTATGCATTATATAAGTATATATAAGCTATATAAATGTCAGCAATTATAATTATTACTATTTAGGGATATAAGAGATCACCTAAATTTTTAAAATCAATTATTTATTTAATTAGTTTTTACAAAAAATTTATGTATAAGTAATTTTCTAGCATTGACAATTGCAAAACCTTTTGTTTCAACTTTTCCCCTCCTTCCCTTCACCCCTTCCCCCAGATGGCAGATTGACCAATAGATATTAAATATGTGAAAGTATAAGTTAAATACAATATATGTATACATGTCCAAACAGTTATTTTGCTGTAGAAAAAGAATCGGACTTTGAAATAGTGTACAATTAGCCTTTGAAGGAAATCAAAAATTAGGCAGACAAAAATATAGGGACTGGAAATTCTATATAGTGGTCCATAGTCATCTCCCAGAGGTCTTTCCTTGGGCATAACTGGTTCAGTTCATTACTGCTTTATTGGAACTGATTTGGTTCATCTCATGGTTGAAGAGGGCCACGTCCATCAGAATTGATTGTCATATAGTATTGTTGCTGAAGTGTATAATGGAAATCACCTAAATTAATGAATGTTTCCCCTGCTGAATGGAATTGAATTGTACCAATCTTCCTATTGTATAGTTAGGAAACAGAAAAGCATTGAATTGTACCAATCTTCCTATTGTATAGTTAGGAAACAGAAAAGCAGAGAAAGAATATGACAGAGGTGGGACATGATTATTTGTGACCATTCCCATGTTCTTTATTGATTTTTTTTTTTTAATTTTTAGGCTGGGGTTAAGTGACTTGCCCAGGGTCACACAGCTAGGAAGTGTTAAGTGTCTGAGACCAGATTTGAACTCAGGTCCTTCTGAATTCAAGGCTGGTGCTCTATCCACTGCGCCACCTAGCTGCCCCTCTTTATTGATTTTTTTAATCATGATCTACCCTCGGGGGGAGGCAGGAAATCAGGAAAAATCCTTTAAATACACTTAGAAAAGTTCAATTTTGAAACATGACTTGTATAAAATACATCTTTGCCATATATATTACTCTTTTTTCTATCTTTGTCACCATTATCGAGACTCACCTCCTGATCCTTCCCACCACCCTCCTCAATCTGACTAACAGTTTAACTCTCAAGGAATAATGCTACATTTTTAGTCAGAAGGCCCACGTTAGACAATTTTTTTATATGTATAATCCAGGTGACAATAATCAAATAATAACCTTTCTTGGTTATATGTAAATTAAGAACATTGGATTCACTGATTGCCAAGGACTTTTTGTAGCTCTTTGATCCTCTGTTCTCAAAACTGAATTGAATATTAATATTGAAAACAACTTTATCTGGAAAACCTATAGTTCTCATGTTGCCTCAAAAACGTATTGTGTGATCCTTGGAAAGTGACTTATCCCTCTTCTGACAATAGATTTCCCTGCTAGAACTGATAAAAAAAAATCCAATGGGACTCCATAAATGGATTCACTATGGTTTGGTATAGGACCAAAAATCTAGAGTAAAGAATTCTGAGTCATCTATTCTAAGAGATGATAAACTGGGGCTCCAAGAATGACTAGGTAGTAAGGGGCAGATCAGTATTTCCAATTCAGATCTCCTGAATTGCAAACTTGCCCTCTTTCCACTAGTAACAAATACTAAAATCCTGACAGCAAAAAAGTTTGGTCAGAAAATCAGTTCAAATTATAAGCCTTAATGAAAGTTAGATATTTGGGGCAATTCTTAATCGTGTTTTGTTCTTGCTTCCTATTAGTACAAACAATTGAGAAACTGGACTATATTATTTGAATATTAAGTTTTTCTCAAAAGAATTCCTCTCCCATCTTTCTATGCAAAATGTAGGGGATATTGTTTTGTTTCCCCTGGTTTTTTTTTTTAGATGGGGAAAAAAACAATCAAATACTGCATGCAAAGCTATGTGAAATTTTCAGATTATATTTCTCAAAACTTATTTTTTTTTTACCAGTTATCAGTATCAGGCAGTTCTGCAACAAGAAAAATCCTAATTTCAATCCTGAATACCAAATTGCATTTAATGAAATGTATTATCCATTCATCATTTCTTATAAAAACAGATCTGTTTAAACATAGTGACGCCAGAAGACTGAGAATGAGTCGAATTCACCATCACTACCAGCTTTCCAAGAGTACTCACTGAACTGTGATCTGCTTTAAGAGAAACTCACTAGGGGCAGTCAGGTGGTTCAGTGGACAAAGAACTAGCCTTGAAGTCAGGAGGAACAAAATGAGTTCAAATCTGGCCTCAGACACTTAACACTTCCAAACTGTTGACCCTGGACAAGTCACTTTACCCCAATTACCTCAGCAAAGAAAAAAAAACCTCACTAACTGGGAACAATTTTAAACAAGTATAAGAAAATTGCCATCATTTTGTTGTTGATGAGTTTCTACCAGAAAATAGATGCCAGACAAAAAAGCTTTAGAGGAAACATTTTGTACTCATATGCCCCAATATCTTAGCCAAAACATCAAGAGGGCAAAAAGATGCCTGAGGTTTCACGAAAAAATTGAACAATTCTCAGGTTCCTGCCTCAAGGGTTCTAAATTATTCTGTTGACTGTGTGAGAAGTTGGACTGACAGAGTCCAGAAGGTTTTAAAGTCCTCCGTGATGAAAGGAGAAAGAGTTTGCCTTCCAAACTGTTTTTTTTTCCTCCTGGGAAGTTTGAATGAAATAGGCTGATAAGTCCTCCTGTTGATTATGAATAAACAAGATGCCAACTACAGTAACTATGTGGGGAAAAGGGCACTTCTCCAAAAACAATTAAGCTGATAAATCTTTCCCCTTTGGTATCCACAAAGGTGCTTGCAATTCTGAACAGCTAAACTGTTCAGGGGGTTGTAACCCAATTAAACTGAAAATTTAAGTTCTAAAATTGGGAGTAGGAAGAGAATTAATGAGCAATCTAAGCAGAAATTAGCCAGCATTTAAAGAAGCATAAAGCCATTGTCCTTGCTACTGAAATAACAGCTGACCAAAAGAAAAAGTAAATAGGGATATGCTATGGGACACAAGAGAATACAATTTATTGTTGTTGAAAATATGTGCTACATAATAACTTTGTGTAGAAAAATGGTGTAGAAACATGTATTGAACTTTGAGGAAAATGTCTGAAGTCAAAATAGAAATGCTACTCTGCCAACAATGAAAACACTATATAATAAACAACAGCCTGGGATGTAAATATTAAAACGTCCAGGCCAAAAAAGTAATGGGGAGAGGGAGAAAAATACTTATCTTGGGCATGATGATTTATGGTGATTACAGAGAAGAATTTTCTCCCTCCTAAATGCATCAGATTATTCAGATTGGAGGTGAAAGTAGTAAAGAAAATTAAATAATGATCATGAAAATGAATGCTATCTGAATTAGATAACTGATCAACATAATCTGAGATAATTTTAATTTGAGACTAGGAAGCCTGGCTATGTCTGTCCACTTCAGAAAAAAAGTAAACAAAATGCTAGTTATAGTCTACCATCAAATTCCATAGTCTCCTCCTTTTTTTTCATTCTTTTCCCATGAAGGTATATCTCTGCTCTTTAGTGAAAAAACAGGCTATATCCAATCTTTTAAATTTATGTAATCAAATATTTCTCACTTTACAGAGAAAGAGATTTTGTTTGCTATGTATCATTGGTTATTAATGAATTGAATCAGCCTATATGTTGGGAAGGGAAGAAAGGAGGTCTAGTAGAGTGACATTTCAGTGCAATATCATGCAACAGATCCAGCCAAGGACTATGGAGGCAGGATTTATAGAGAGTCTTCTGCAAGGGTCTTGAAAAATAAAACACAAGAAGACACTGGAATATAACTGGTATATCAGAATAGATGCAAGATTGACCATAACACTACTCTAATAAGATAGAACTAAGGACAGAAGAAATTAGTAAATGGTAGTCAAATAAGCAGCTGTCCACGTAAACTCTACAAGCAAGACATGGAAGGGAAAATGTTATTAAGGACCATCTCTGGAATATCTTTTCAATAATGAGCCATTATTAGGGAATACTGGGAAATAGATTAATTATATATTTAATGAGTATTTAATGTTTGCTCCTTACAATGTATCACAGTCTGAGCTACCTAGTTTAAAAAAACACACACACAAAAGAATGTCAGCAAAAAATATGAAGAAGGAATTGGGAAAAGAAAAAAAAAAACATTTATTAAGCACCTACTATGTGCCAGGGATTATATACTAACCAATTTAACAAATCACTTAATCCTGAAATGTTATCACATTTGATCCTCAAAACAAAACTGGCAGGTGGGTACTATTGTTGTTTCTATTTTACAGTTGAATAAACTGAGGCAGACAAAGATTAAAAGATTTTCCCATCCCAGTATAACAAAGCTAGTAAGTATTTGGGGCTTGATTAGAACTTGAGTTTCATTGAACCAGCTCTCCATCCACTGTTCCACCTAGTTACAATAGTTATAGACACAAACCAAGAAGCAGTTTTTATTTGTAAGTAATTGTGGGGGGAAAAAAAAAAAGGCCAAGACATGTGTTGCTCTTATTCTTCCAGTCGAAGCAAATTAACTGAATTCATGAATTTGCTAATGGAACTTTTCCCAGTCAACCAAAGTTTATCTGCTCTTTAGCTATCACAGAGATATTCACAAATGCATATATTTATACAATCTGGTATTCCACCTTTCACTTCTGAGAAATACAAAAACTAGCACTGGAAGGGACCCTGAGGAACTATCTAGTCAGAATCACAGAATTAAAGAATCTCAGAATTGGAGAGTTAGAAAATACCTCTGGAGCCATCTAGTCCCATCCATTTACCAAAAAATCCCCCACTACAGCATGCTTAGCAAATAGCCCTCCAGCCTCTGCCTGAAGTTTGCCAGGGGGGGGGGGAAGGGAGGGGAGAATTCACTTCTTAGTCATTATACTTTTAGACAGTATTAAATATTAACAAGAAGGTTTTCCTAACATAAAATATAAATTTGTCTCTATAGTCAATATAATAAAAGTGGCAATTCTACCTATGCTAATTTACTTAATAAATGCTATACCAATCAAACAACCAAAGGATTCGTTAATAAAACTAGAAGAAGAGATAATAAAATTCATCTGGAAAAATGAGAGATCAGGAGTATCAAGGGAATCAATGAAATAAAGTGTTACAGAAAGCACCTTAGCAGTACTGAATTTCAAATTGTATTACAAAGCAGTATTCATGAAAACAATCTGGTACTGGTTAAGAAACAGAATGGTGGATCTGTGGAACTGATTAAATATTCAATATGCACCAGCAAATGACCATAGTAACCTAGTGTTTGATCAACTTAAAGACCCAAACTTTTGAGGCAAGAACTCATCATTTGATATAATTTTTTGGGAAAAACTGAAAAGCGGTTTGGCAGAAATTAAATTAAGAACAACATCTCACACTTTATACTTAAGAGACTAGAGTATATTTTACCTGAAAGATTTATGGAAAAGGGAGGAATTTATGACCAAACAAGAGATAGTAAATTTTGAGTTATAAAATGGATAATTTTTGTTACATCAAATTAAAAAAAAAGTTTTTCTAACATAAAACCTGCAGCCAAGATTAGGAGGGAAGCAGGAATAAGGGGGAATTTACAACAACTTTCTCTGACAGTCTTCATTTTCCAAATATATGGATAACTTAGCCAGATTTATAAGAATACAAATCATTTCCCAATTGAAAAATGATCAAAGGCAGTTTTCAGAAGCCAAATGTATCAATAGTTACATGAAAAATGCTCTAAATCACTATTGATTAGAAAAATGCAAATGAGAACAACTCTAGAAATATCACCTCACATCTATGATATTGTTTAATATGAAAAAATGATAAATGATGGAGAAAATGTGAAAACGTTAGGATACTAATGCACTGTTCATAGGAACTGCTCCAACCATTCTGGAAAACAATTTGGAACTATATCCACAGAGTTATTAAAGTTTGCATATCCTTTGACCCAGCAACACCACTAGCAGTATGTATCCCAAAGAGATGAAAAAAAAAAAAAGGAAAAGATTTTTTAGTACAAAAATATTTATAACAGCTCTTCTTATGATGGCAAAACACTGAAAATTGAAGATATGTCCATCAATTGAGAAATGACTCAACGACCTGTGGCATATGACTGGGATGGAATACCATTATTCTATGTGAAATGGCAGAGAGGATGTTTCCAGAAAAATGTGATGTCTTATTGAGCTTATGCAAAGTGAAATGAGGAGAACCTGGAGAGCATTGTACACAATAACAGCAACACTGTACAATGATCAACTGTTAAAGAATTAGCTATTCTGATCAAGACAATGCTCTAAGACGGTGTTCCAAAAGACTAATGATGAAGTATACCATCCACATTCAGAGAAAGAGTTGATGAGCTATGATCACAGATTGAAGTATATTTTCGCTTTATTTTTTTGTTGTTGTTGAATGTGTTTTTTTGGGAAACATGGCGAATATGGACTTATATATATATATATATATATATATATATATAAAATTAATATTGTTTGCCTTCTCAATGGGTTGAAGAAGAACAGAAGGAACAGAATGTTTTAAATAAAAAAAAAGAATGTTAAAACAATTTCATGTAATTGGGAAATAATGAAATAAATAACGCATACATTAAAATAAATTTGCCTGTTTTTGACTTCTACCAATTCCTTCAGGTTCTACTCTCTGGGGCCAAGCAGTACAAGTCTTGCACATCAAATCATTGAAGATGTGTAGACCTTCCCTCCCAGGTTTCTCTTCTATCTTTAACTTGATCATACTGAGAAATGAAGATCCAGGGAAAAGCAAAATGACACAGATGTAAATTTCTTTGCCTAGTTAATAAGAAAAGTTTTATGAAGGATGTATCACTTGAACTATGCCTCGATGGAATGTGTTTGAGTTTCTAGTTGAAAACAAAAACAGATTTAAATAACATCAATTCTAAACATTCACAATCTTTTCATTCAACTAATTTGTGAGTTCAAATTCTAGCAGGATGTAAAGTCCTTAAGGTTACAAGTTGTTTTGACTGTTCCTTTTTATCCTCAGCAATTAGCTCAGCATTTGGAACCAAGTAAACTCTTAATAAATGCTTTCAGATTACTTGATAAGAAAGAAAGTAAGAAAAGCTTTCCAGCTTTTTTTACTAATGCTCATTTCCAATGGTTCTGCCAATTTTAAAATGCTCACCAGGTCATAGTATGGGCATGAGGATGAAAAACCAGATTTGAATGAATGAATAAAAGAAGCAACAAAAGAATGAATTAAAAAACATTTACTATGTGTTAGGTATCAAGTGCTGGAGATAAAACTAAAAGACAACTAGACAGTCCCTGTATTCAAAATATTTACTCTCTAATGAGAAAAAAAAAAAACACACACACACAGTAAGGGGAGCTAAAAAGGCTGAGATGGCAAGGAGGTAGTTTGAAGGCCTAGATTTCTTCAAGCTAACCACAATTTCAAATCATCCTATCCCTGTGGTCCACATAAAGCTTTTCCTTAACTTCCATGCCCACCAAAATATCCTATATTTAATTTTCATATATGTGAGGATAAATATTTGTGTGTTCATTTGTGTAGTTAAACAGACAGATAATCTCCTCCAACAAAATGTAAGTCCCTTGAGGGCATGAACTGATTAACTTTAGTCTTTGTATTTCCAGCTCAGAATAGTGTAGATACATAATAGAAAGCTCTCAAATACTGAGATTGGAATGATTTGAAGCCTACCCCTATGCTTTGTATGTAATAGATATTTGCTATGATGAACTGAAGTGTTTTCAAATTCCCCCTTTTATTTTGCTACAAATTTACCAGCTTGTAACTTCATAGTTAAGAGAGATTCAGAGCTTGAAACCCTTTATGTACCAGAGAAAGATACTGAAGTCAAGAGCTTAAAAATAAATTGCCTAGTGTGACACAGATAATAAGTTCGGGTCCTCTGGCTCTAAATAGATATTTCCTCCATCCATCTTTAATCAAATGTCTGTATTTTCATCAGCTGATTCTGGTTTAGTTCAATATAGCAACATAAGAGGAGTCAATTTTTCTCTTTTGGTCCTTTAAATTTTTAAAGGCACAGTGACCATAGGGGCAGCTAGGGATAAACTAGCCCTAGAGTCAGGAGAAAATGAGTTCAAATACAATCTCAGATACTTATTAGCTTATGACCCTGGGCAAGTCACCTTGATTGTCTGCCCTCCTCCTCCAAAGATACAGTGACCATGGCTGCTAAAAGCTGAAAATTCTATTTTTAGAATAAAAGCAACATTATTTGAGTGACCTGGGTGCAATTTAGGCTCCCATTAAATTTAGAAATAATGAAAACTCCATAATAAATATTGTTTATTAATATATAGACACACAATTGAACAATTATAGTTTACACACATGAACACTACATCGTATTTCTACAGATTTCTTGATCATGATGTTGAAATATTAATTAAGTTATAAAATTAGCCACTGATTTGTGCTCTACACAAAGGGAAATTCTCTTAAGAGGGGACATGAGGTTCATCTTTCTATCCCTGCTTTCTATCAATGAATTCATTGTGCCATGCTTGTTCATGGTAGGGGTGGCTGTAAGCAGAGTTTAATCCCTGTTCTAAAGCGCCCAGTTTATAAGAAAAGAGGAACCTTGCTGGAGTCCTTTTGGACTGGTGGGGATGGAGAATTAGTTTGCCTGTCTTTTAGATACTTACTGGGAAAGAGCATTGTGGTAGGAAGCGGGTTATGCTTTGATAGTTTGCAGACTACTGAAGCAAATAGCAAATAGAGTATAGAGGCAGATGGTAGTAGGGGAGACAGGATGAGGTTGTGAAGAAGTGGACAGTAGTGGGGAAGATATTGGGGGAGGAAGGCCCAAGGAGTCGCATATAACCACAGATCGGAGTTGCGAACATTTTGCAGCATGAAACTTTAGCAAATGGAGAGGTAGGAGTGTGCAAAAGACAGGAGTTTGGGGACTATTTTTATAGGTTTTTGATGATGGGAGACAGACTAGTTCTTAGCCATGCCATCTTAGGCTTAGTTCAGTAACATAAGTGCTTCATCTTAAAGTCAGTAGCATTATGTTAGCTTTAGTTCATCAGTATACACTTTGCTGGTCTTACTGCACCTGTCTGTGATGCTTATAGACCAAGGTCATTAGTAGGACTAAGAGACTATTACACATAAGCTTAGCTAGCTCCACCTAGTTTAATGCATAGTCTTTGGATGTGGCCCTAGTTAATTTATGAGGCAGTTACCAGTGGCTCCAATGGCTACCCTGATTTATTGGCAGTTTGCAAATATCTATTTTTTACCCTTAATTTATAGGACAGTTTGTAAGTGACTTTTAGGTTCCCTTTTCCAATCTTATGTCCTACTATTATTAAAAAAAAACAGCCCCAAAATGCATATCACAGTCAGAGATTCTAGGATTGTATAACAAAAAGATAAATCCTATTCAACTTCCAAATTAACTATACCATGTCATACACTATTATACCTATAAGTCATAAGGCATCATCATTCTAGTATTAATTTTTCTTTTAGTATAATCGGATAAGTCTTGCTTCTTCTGGCATATCTCCCTTTTCTCTGGGTGGGAGGAAAGATACATATGTTCATATATTAATTTTACTTAATGTAGTATTTTTGCTTTCTCTATAACAAAGGAAGTAAACTAGAATTCTTTGGTTTTTTATTATTTAATTTTACAAGTAGATAAATAGATAATATTTATTTATTTTCCACTGTATAACTGTGCACAGCTTGAACCAGGATTAGTTGATCTCAGCATGAACATATATTAGCCATAATTGTTCTTTCTTTATTCTCAAATAAAAATATATTCAAGGAGAAAATAATGTATGCTATTTTCATTTAATGTGACTTGAATATTTGAAACAGAAAATAAGAATAGGAATCTGTGCCTAAGTTAGTTGAATTCTCCATGCTGCTATGGAAATACCTGGGTTGGTCACTGCGACATAAATCAATGATCCTGCTCTTCTCAGACTTTACTACTTTGTTCCTTTGTTACTATATTTCAAATGACACCCTACCCAAAGCAGAATGTTATCCAAACTTCTACAATATCTCCAAAGTTAACAGCTGGTACCACAGGAAAAAGTGGGACAGGAGGGCTGGCTCATCTTAAAGAAGCATTTCCATGACAACTCTATAGTTTCATAGACTGCTTTTTAGGTAATATGTTTGTAAAAAAAATAAATAATATCTGTGTAAGTTATATATTTCAGACACTGAAGACTTAAAAATACTCATAAAATCTCACATGCTATGATACTCTTTGAGATTTATCAGAATGTAATGGAGAGGCAACCAAGTGGCTCAATGGAGAGAATATTGGGCTTGGAAACAGGAAAATCCAAGTTCAAAATCAGTCTCGGATACTTACTAGCTGTGTGACTGTTTGCCTTAATCTAGTGGAAAAGGAAATAGCAAACCACTTTACCATCTTTGCCAAGAATACCTCATAGACAGTGTGAAAACTCCATGGACAGAATCCGCCATCTGGGGATTTCTTGGCAGAGATACTGGAGTACTCTGCCATTTCTTTCTCCAGCTCATTTTACAGATGAGGAACTGAGGCAAGCAGGGCGAAGTGGTTTGTCCAGGTCACAGAGCCAAGAGTAATATACAAAGTAAGTGTCCGAAGTCAGATTTGAAGTCAGAAAGATATTTTCTTAACTTCAGATCCAGCATTTTCTTACCACATGGTGGGATGCATGAGTAAGTGCATAATAAATACTTGTCGATTTGACCGGACATTCTTATTCTTTGCAGGTATTCTTGACATATTTCTTGTGGTGGTATCAAAATCAAAAAGAAATATGACCAGTAAACCTTACACTAAGATATCTGTAAACTACAGATTAACTTAAAATATATTAATATTATCTGTCATATTTTATTTTTGTTTTATTAAATATTTCTCAATTATGTTTTAATCCTGATTCAGCCTTGGATATATGATTGACACATCTGTCTTAGTGGAAAGAATTTGGCAGAAGTGGACTCAAGTCTTACCTCTGACACATACTTTCTTGAGTGACCTTGGGCAATTAATCCAACCTCTCAGTGGTGAAGGTAAAATTCTAAAGATTCTCAGTAGCAAAGCTGGTGTCAATCTATATTAACAAAGGGAATTTTCTCACAGGGCGATGATGAAATTATAAGACTTAGACCAAAACACATACACACCTATGCTGATACCCCCAAATAAGTGAACTCCCGGATTTCCATCAGTACACATGTAGGTTTCATGCTTCTTCCTTTATCCCTGAGTTCTTTCCTATTGATTAAATATCTTTTATCTTTACAGAAGCAAAAGGAAAACCCCATGACAGTTGCTGAAAACAATGACAAGCTGAATCTGAAGCAGCCTTGATTCTATGTTATTTACCATGGCTTTAACCTAGGGAGCTATGAGTAAGATTAAGGAAAAGCGCTCCAGGCTGAATTTAAGCTTTTATTTGTAGTTAATGAGAAGGGACAGCATGCCTTGTCAGTTCAGAACTTAGGGACTCCAAAATTTAGCTGCAAATTTAAGGAAGTCTAGCTAGCTTTGAACTCTTCAAAACTGGCAGAAAAAATACAATGCACATACATCATATCTAACCATTGTTCAGATGTTCTTTTAGGACGGCCTTCGCTATGCTCTGATTTTTCAGTAGCACTGCCAGCAAAAGGTAAAGTTAGGATTGTGAAATATAGTTTTGACTTGCATATTATTTCATACTTTCTCAATGCCTGGATTCTTTGTAGTTGCTGTACAAATACTTCCAAGATATGTACCTATGGGCGTTAATTTACATACCTGCCAAAAGGGATATTTTTTAGTTCCATAAATTAAGAAAACTAAAATTTGAAAATAATGCTTAGAAATGTATTGACAACAAAGAAAGATTTGCTTTATTGCTGTTCTCATCCATCCTTTGTCCCTGAATCTTTGCACTGGTTGTCTATTATGCCTGGGATGAACTCCTTCATCATTATTCTCAGTATCTCTCAGATTCAGAGGTTAGCTCAAAAATCATTTTCATTTTTAAGGTCATTTTTAAAAAATTCCATTCCATTTTATTTATACTTTCAAATTATTTCCTTCCTCTTTGCTCTTGCCTTCCAATTAATAAAGCAGTGAATATAATGTTAACTACAAAAATGAAGTCTTATTAAACAAGTTTTCATATTAGCTAAGGTTTGTTTTGTGCTTAGGGGTAGAGAAATGAGAAAAATACTTTATTTTGCACACTCCATAAAAACTACCTCTTCTATGAGTTTATCCTACTTCAAGTGCCTTTGGCTTTGAAAATTGCTTTGTATTTGTATATAGTTTGGACATGCTGTCTTCACATGTAAACTTCTTAATGACAGGGACTTTTATCTATAACCCCAGAGCCTGACATATTAGCAGGTATTTAATTCAAGATGATTGAAGAGAAAATTGAAGCAAATTTACTCATGATTCTGAGTATGTATGGATTCAACAATAAGTTCTTAGCATTCTGTTACTGAAAGCACTATATGTATGAATTATTACTATTTATAATCATATTTCTCCTAGGTTCTATTGGTGTAGCACCATGTAACCTAGTGGTTTGAACATAGATGCGTAATAAGATTTTTGTTAAGAGATAGAATGAATGAGTGAGTGAGTAAATGAATGACAGTGATCAGGTAGCTCCATCTTCATAGAAAGAGAATCGGGCTTAAATTACATTTTGAAGATTTAGGATGAGATATTTTGACTGCCTTAGTTAAACGTTACAGAAGGCAAGCAAAGTTGATACCCTTTCAAACCTTATGTTTCAATTAAAAAAGAAAATTGTCTGAAGTAGCAATGTCAAATTTAAAACCCATTCAATATTGAAATACTGTTTAGCATTTAAAGGCCTTCATGACTTGACTCCCATCTGCCATTTTAGTGTTAACTATATATCATTCCCCTTCATAAATTCTACAGTCCAGCTCATCTGCCATCTTGCTAGTCAGCCTGCATAAAAGTCCATCGCCATGCTTTTGTCTGGCTGGCTATGTCCTATACCTCCCTCCTTTGCACTCCATCCTAAAACCTTTTAGAATCTCCAATAATATCCTTTGAAGCTGAACTCAAGCACTATTTCCTCATGAGGCCTCTTCTGATTCCCTCAGGTCCTAGTGCCTTATGTGAAAAAATTATCTTAATTTTTTTCTCAGTAGTATTTAATTTTTCCAAAGAGGTATAAAGATAGTTTTCAACATTCACTTTTGATTTCAAACTTTTTCTTCTTCTCTTACCTCTCTCCTACCTAAAACAGCAAGCAATCCGATATAGATTAAATATGTACAAATGTTTTTAAATATTATTTCCATATTTCCTATAGTGCACAAGAAAAATCTGCTTGTCTTAATTGTGAATATATTTTTATAACCTTAAATATGCAATGTTAACTCTCTTATTATAATGTAACCTGAAGGTTCCTGGCCCTTTTTATCACCAGCACCCAACACAGAGTAAGTTCTTAATAAACTTATATTGATTTCAATAATTTGTTCATTGACAAATATATATTTGAATATTAAAAGAAAGCAAAGATGACTTCCAGCAACTTGTCATGTTTGAGAAGCCAAGGGTGAAAGTACACTAGTCTGGAAAACTCAAGATAGGTTGCATCTAGTATAGATGCCCAGAAAGCCCGGAGAGCCATTTGATTATGTAAGTAAACTCAAATTTCATAAGATTTAGAGTCAATTAAAAAAAAAAAAAACAGAGGGACAGCAAACAAGTAGACATGCAGAGGTCTCCAAGTCTGATTAAACCTCCTTGGTAGAATGCATGACCTCTGGAAGCGAAGGGTACCCCTTAGACTTAATGAGAGCATATACAATCAATAAAGCAAACTATGTGCTAAAAGGAAAGTTGTTGGGTAAGGCAGTAAATTAATTAACTAAACTAGAATTTGGCCCGAGCATGGGGTTAATTAATATTCCTTCACTTTAAAAAGTGCTATGGGGTTTTTAATAAAATGTCAGGACCCAAGCTCGCTTGCTCTTTCTCCTGCAGGATAAAAGCGTTGAGTCAGATGCACTGTCAAGTATTATCCACTCTCTAATTTCATTTGGGATCACTTCTTACCATCTGTGGAAAGGAGTATGATCAGTGTCAAGGATTGTACTGGACATTCTTCTGAGTCTGTTTGAGTAAATGGGCTTAAAATTCAAGTCATGGTTCTATAAAGATTGTTCTTTTCCTCTCAAAAGCATTTTACACTTAAAGAGGAATTACTCTGAGCTAATGACAGGGGAAAATGCATCTAAGCCTAACATACATTCATACATACTTATAGATAAACACATTATCAGAAGATTAAAACATCTTACAATGAAGATCCTCTCTTATGGAAACAAGAATGAGGCTATTGCTAAAATATGACAGACATTATTACTTTTAAAATGCTATTTAAGTGTTATTGTGTGTATGCATGCATGCAGCACACATGCATATATGTGTAAGGTGCATATATGTGTTTTATTTATGCATCCGTGTGTGTATTTGTGCATGTCAAACAAACACATGCTAGCTTTGGAATTAGAACTGGATTTAAATACATATTATCTTTTTGATATGTCACGAATTAAATCTGAATCTAAGTTTCTTATTTGAAAAATCAATTCATCTATCAATTACAATGAATTTATTAAGCATTTATTTTCAGTAACAAATACTAGAGATGCAAAGAATGATAAAAATTAGTGCCTGAACCCAGGGAATTCACTTTCTAACTGGGAATACAACATGTGGAAAACTAGATACATACAAGTTAGAGTAGATTCAAGTTAAGCTAATGAGAGAAAAGATATTACTACAAAAATCTTATGAGACTAAATTATATCTTATTAGGGCTCAATATATTCAAACTTTTTTGTATGACCTACTTTAAAAAGTTTTCTGAGAAAAGTGATTTAAAATTTGAACTATTAAGTCAATGAGTATTCATTAAGTATCTGGTGTTGTTAGATCAGTCCTTGAGCATACAAAATAAATAAAAAATAAATGTAATTATGTCTGCCTTTAAGAAGCTCACAATCTACTGAGGAATACAAATACATATAAATATAGGTATAAATACATACATATATGTATATGTATGTATAAATACATAGATAAAATAGATATAAAATAAATACAAATTAATTTGGTGGGGTGAGAGGGAGAGTTGAAGGAAGTCAGGAAAAGTCTGTCAAAATGCAAATGAATTAGTGAATGATGAAGCATTTAAGTACTATTATATACCAGTAACTATGAAAAATCCTGTTGATTAAAAAGCAAACAGAAACAAAAAAGCTAGACTGTTCTTTCTCCCTCAAGAAATGTACATTCTAATTGCAGTTCAGTAAATTTGTGGCAGCATTCAACTCTTCATCATCCCATTTGTTTTTGTTTTTGTTTTTTTTGGGGGGAAACATACTGGAGTGGGTTTGCCATTTCTTTCTCCAGCTCATTTTACAGATGAGGAAATTGAGGCAAACAGGATTAAGTGACTTTCCCAGGGTCATAGCTAATAAATGTCTGAGGCCAAATTTGAATGCAGGTATTTGACATCTGATGCTCTATCTACTGTACCACTTATCTAACCAAGAGGATGCTACTGACATAATCCTAGTGAAAGATGGATAAAGGCTTAAACTGGAGTGACATCTATGTGAAGCTCCCATGTAACAGTGTTCAAAAAATCAAAGGAACAAGTGATTTTCCATATATATTATATAAGGTAACAATCACTATTAATTGCATTTAGCAAAACCCTTTCATTAAAGCTTTCTACATCAAAGTCTCAACCTAGGATTTTTGTTTCTCTTATCATCTCTTGAGGTTTTAATCTCATCAAAATGCTTTTTATTTTCCTTGTCAAAAGCACTGGCTAAATCTTTTAGACAGTATAACAGTCTGGTAATTAAGTTAGGTTAATTTAGTTATAGCTCCTTTACCATAAACAGGACAAACAAATGGAATTTTTGAAATTCGCTTGTTTTCTGTACGATGAAAACAACAAATGTTCTGTTCCCTGTTTTCCCCCCCTAAGCAAGGAAACAAGCTATAATTGTGGCAGAGGCTCAGGGGTATAACCAGGGCCCAAAAGGAAAGAAAGGTATTGCTCTCTCTAATTGAGTTCTCTTGTTCTCATCTCCTATAGATTTCTTGGATTGTTTTCCAATTTCCATTCCCATTCCATCCATTAAATAGGTTCCATTTCCAATATCCACTTTACCCTTGCATCCATCTTCTCTTTTTAATTATGGTGAAATGCACCTACTTGCTCAGATCTAAGCTATAAAGGTTCTAATAAGAACTTTGCCAAATATAAACTCATTCTATAAGGCAGTACCCCAAATGACAGGGGGGGAGAGAAAACTGCATTTTAGTTATGATCTTGCAAAGAGATTTTGGTACACATATATATTCACAAACATCCAAAGTCTATAAGAATAGCAATTCCCTGAAATGAGGTACTGGGAGGATGGCAGAGAATCATCTTCCTTCAAACTATTTTCCTCTTAGAGCCATGCCTGTGGTGTTTGTTGGAGATAGGCTATCTTAAGGAATTTCTATATTTGTGTGCCCAGTGAAAGTTGTTTAAATAACAATAAATCTAAATGCTAGTTTTGCAAGCAAATTTGTGTTTTCTTAAAGAAAAAAAAATTCACCAGTGGTAATCTCTTCTTTTGGCATTGGTAAACAAACTACTTTCCAGTTTGGGGAGCTTGGAAATTACAGAAAGTGGTTAGGAATTAGGTTGCTGATTTTTTTTCCTATTTATAAATGTGACTGTCTATTCAAATAAATCTTACACTTTATAAGTCACAAAGTTAGAAAGTAAAATGCGTAGAATGGGGAAAGAAGTCATTTTAAGAGGTTCAAATAATATGTAATAACTTCGCAGATGCAGCATGGCATAGTGGCTAGAAAGCTTGGCTTGCAATCAGGTAAATGAGAGTTTAAGTCCTGTCTGACATACAGATTTTACTGGACTCTCAAAAAGTCACTTAATGTTTCATAACTGCACCAGTTGAGAATATAATACCAGTGAAAGCATAGATATTAGGCAATAAAAGATAACATAGGAGAAAAAATAACGTTAATCAACATTTATATAGCATTTAAGGTTTACAAAGTATTATGCATACTCATATATAAATGTGCATGTTATAGTGATGTAAGTGTATGTACACATGAGTAGATATCTAATTCAATATTCACAACAAGTCTGTGAATTAAGTGTTATTATTTTCCTGGTGAGAAAAAGTCTGAGAGGTAAATAACTTACTTGGGCAGTCTCACACATTATAAGTTTCTGAGGCAGGATTTGAACATGTCTTCCTGATTGCACCTATACCTAGCTGTCTCAGGGTAATCAAAAATATCAAAATAATGCCTGATATTGCATTACCTTGTTTTTAAAAACTTACATTCAACAAGCTCATGCTCAGATATCTGATGTTATAAAAGATACATATCATATGAAAAATATCAGTGCTGAAAAGTTCAGTACCCTTAGGAAAAAAAGACTAACTGATGAAAAAATCAAAATATAGAGGGCTAGCTTTAGATATTCTAACAAAGGTAAATTTTGTGTCTGAAAAACTGTCTTCCAAGTTAAAGTCAGGTATTCGTTGTCAGGCAAAAAGGAAATGGAGATAGCAGAAGTTCCTATTTCCTCCTTCCAGGTCTACATTCATAGCTTTTCCAGCTTGATGGGTCCTGGCAGAGCGTCACCTCCAGGCAGAATTTCAGAAAAGCAAAGATCACTTGTACTCTGAGATGAAGCTGTGGATGAAACTGTTCAGAGAACCTTAGAGCAGTGGAACACTGATTTTATTAGGGTGCATGTTCTCTCCACCAAGGAAGATTGAAATTCATCTATCCCCCAGGGGCCAGCAGCAAAATAACTCACAGCTTAATTAATGCAGTGAGGTCAGGATAAGAAATAACTGAAAACCTCTACTAACAGGATTGTAGGAGTTCTGACCGTCTGATTACCACAGAATGTTTTCTCTCTTTCTGGGCGTTGATTTTGCTCTTAAGGGTTACTGAGATGTTCAGATTATTAATGGGTTGTAGGCATTAGAGCAAAGGATAAATAACCTGTCAAAGAATGATATATTTCTGCCATACTCATCGCCCAACTGCAACTGGCCACTTGGTCTTGATGTTAAGCCACAAGATAAAGTGAACAATGACATTCTGAGAGTGCAAAGTGAAACAAAAATCAAACTTAAATTAATATGGTAGAGCTTCAGCTGAGAAAATGCATATCTTTCACTGGCAGAAGTTTTCTTGCTCCTGATAAGAGCCACAAAAGGTGAGAGTGGCTATTCACTTAGTTACAAAATTTATACTTCAAAGTTAACTATAAAAAACAATTGACCAACCCTCTGCCTACATACAAGAAGTTATTCCAAAAGCCAATTCTAGGTGTGTTTGTGACTCTTAAATCCATTTATTCCAACTATCCTAATTTCTGTCAATGGTGAATCTATTTTCCTATTTGTTACTGTTATCGTTCAGTCCCATGGATCATGTCCAACTCTTCGTGACTTCAATCAAAGTTTTCTTAGAAAAGACTCTGGAATTGTCCAGCTCATTTTACAGATGAGGAAACTGAGGCAAACAGAATACGCCCTGGGTAACACTAATAAATGTCTGAGATCAGATTTGAATTCAGCAAGATTAGTCTTCCCAAGTCCAAGGCCAGCAAAGTGGTCATTTCCCCATTTATCCACACATAAAATCCTTTCAAACTCCATCTTTAATTCCTACCCCTCCTCCCTAACAGCTAGCCATCTATTCTTATGGATTTGGCTCCCATAAAATCTCTCCCAATCTTTTTTTTTTTTTTTCATCATTCACCTTGCTCTCACCTAAGTTCAGATTTAATATTCCTTCACCTGGATTACACAAATAGATTCTATAATTAGACTCACCTCCAGTTGTTCACACTTTAATCCACCTTGCCAGATAAATCTGTTTTTAATACAAGTCAACTCAATAAGAATTTATTAGAACTTACTGCATGCTAAAAAAAAAAAAAAAAAAAAAAACAAAACTGTGCTGAATACCAGGAATAAAAAGAAAAGCAAAAACTCAGTCCCTGACCTCAAGACACACACTTTAAAGAAGAGAGAGACAGAGACAGCATATAAATATCTTGGTATATACAAAGCAGATGGAAGGCACTAAGAGAGGAAGGTACATTAACCTCTAAAAGTACCAGGAAATGCCTTTTATAATAGTAGACAAGGCCCTTTCTGGGATATAATCTAAGTCTTAAAAGAAGTTGGATAAACCAAGAAATACAATTCAGTGAGTAAGTATTCCAGGGGTAGGGGACAGAAAAGGAGGGCTAGAGGGTCATGTTGCTGGAACTGCAATTAGGTCAATGTTCCTAAATTACAGACCATGTAACGTGTAAGAAACTAGAAATAAGATGAAGGGACAGCTTATGGAGATCTCTACATGACATTAGAATTTATATTTGATCCTGTTTACAACAGGCAGGGGAAGCTTCTGGGAAAGATGGGAGTCATATATAACGTGGTCAGAATGTACATTTCAGAAAAATCTCCTTGGTAGCTGGGAACACAGGATAGAGTAGGGAGAGGCTTGAGGCAGAAAGCTCAGAGAAATGTCTATTATAGTAACCAATACTTGAGGAAATGAGGATCTGAAATAGGGTTGAGGTTGTAGAAGTGAAGAGACAGATAAGAAAGGCATTGAAGGCAGAAATAAGGTTTTTTGACGAACTGGATATATGGGGCGAGTGAAGAATTAAGCATCAAGGCAGTGGGACTGACTGGGATGGTGGTAAACTTGACAAAAACTGCAACCTTCAGGAGACAAGAGAGTTTGAGTTTTGCTTTAAGTATGTTGAGTGTGACATGACCATAAACCATTAAGTTTGAGAAATACATAAATGAATTTGTAAAGTAAGACTCAGATTTTACTTCTTAAAAAAAGTATGTGTCTTGAAGAAAAGGGCTGTATTTTTGCTTTTCTTCCAGCTCATATTAAGTGCTAAATAAATGCTTGTGGCATTGCTTGTAACTTAGGGAGAAGACCAGACCTGGAAATCTGCGGCTAGATAATAACAGAACCTATGGTAGTTGATGAGCTTCTCAGACAACCTGATATAGAACAAAGAGAAAGGAGTACCCAATATTAAAAAAAAACCCAAAAAACCAAACAAAACAAAACAATTTTACCCAATCTTAAAGAAAAACACTTCTATAGTGGTGGTGACAAGAATGAACCACCAGAAAAAAATGATAAATAGAAATCAAATAAGTAGCAGGAGAATAGTGTCAGGAAAACTTTATGAGAAGACTTCAAAGAAGATGATCAAAAGTTTCAAAGGTTACAAAGAGTTTTAAAAGGATGAAGATTTAGAGAAAAAACAGAGTTAGCAATTAAATATCATCAAAAATTTTGGAGATGGAAGCTTCAGTTGAAAGACTTGAAAAAGAAATTGCAGAAAATCTGGTGCAAACATACAAAAGGGATCTGAGAAGCCGGGAGTGGAAAACTGGGTTAGGAGATGAGGAGGAACCAGCAAGGGAACATGGTTTAGGAGTCCAGAAGCCATGACCTGAACTGAGAAGGGAATGAAGGCCAATTTGGGTCTCTCAATAAAAATGGAAGCCCCAGGAGGAACCCCTTCATGGAGAAAGAGGGACACTGCAAGTTGATAAGACCAGAAAGGCACAAGAATGAATGCATTATCCAGGGAAGAAAAGTGAAGCTCTAAGGGAATTTTCAGGATGAGACAATAGTAGATTTATGACTTTGAATTCTAGAAGCCAGAAATAGAAACTAAAGAGGGAATGGAATAGGGATAGGAGTAGAATAGAAAGAAACATGTAAAGACACACATAAATATATGAAAAGTGAAGTGAGATCCAAAAAACAATATACACATTAATAACAATGAAAATTGAAATTGCCCCCAAATAAAAACAAAACCAAATGCTATGAAATTGTAACTACCAAGACTAGTCCCAAAAATATAAAAAGAAGGGGGACTAAATGGTAAGGAATAAAGCTGCATATAACATAAGACTTTTCCCCCTATACTTTAACCTTCCTTTCATATTTTTAAAAATCTATATTATAAGGAATATTACTGGGTAAGCAAAAGGGGAAAAGATATATTGAGAAATCAAAATGTTACAAAAGCAACAGAGCCATAATAATTTATTTTTAAAGAATTATAGAAGTGGGAGTGAAGAAAGAATGCATTAAAGACCCAAGGAATGGCTTGTGAAAGGGGATGGAGGCAGAAGATTAAATGTTAAGTATGGGTAAGAGTAATCTGCTTTGGCTGGAATGTTAAATAAATGAAGGGGTATGATGTGAAATGAGTTTAAAAGGTAGGTTGGGGCCAAATTTTGGAAAACCGTAAATGCCAGACTAAGAAAGCTATAATTTATCTTAGAAGGGGTGTGTATGTGTGTGCACGTGCACATGTGTGCTCATGCTCTCAGAGCCCTTCTGAAGGCCTGAGGATCAATCATCTGAAAATTGTCCACTTGTGGTCACTTTCCAAAAGCCTCAAAACTAATGCCTTCCCTCTGCTGATTATCTTCCTATTATTCTGCAGATGTAGCTGTTGCATTTAGTCTCCCTCATTAGGATGAGCTCCTCACATGTAGAGATTGCCTTTAACTCCCTGCCTGGCAGGTAGCAGCCACTTAATAAATGCTTGCTGACTGATTTATTTAAAAGGAGGAGGAGACAAATTTGGACACATCCTTCAAAACTACATGCACAAGATTCACCAACAGAAACAGTGGGCAGTAGAATCTGCCAACATGTAAACACTGTCCAAAAGATAATGAAGTCCATCAGCATAAGCAATGTTCTCATATCAACCAAAATTATGATGGGAAGGGAAGGTAAAAGGCACAATACATTTATTCATAACCCATTAAAATCTGGTGCTTCGATGACATGGTTGACATAGTGTTTTAAAATCTGCTATAAAAATGTTTTATTTTTAATAGGGAAGGCTAATCAGCCATTTACATGGGTTCCTGCAGAGTGCCAATATTAAACTACTAAGTAACAGCCGTTCTGCAACCAAATAAGTCTCTCAAATACCTTATCGTTGTCTGTGCTGTCAAACACAATCCTTGGGCACAAGAATGTTTTCACATGCCATTGACACTGTAATTTGGGAATCTTTCAGGAAATTAGTCAAGAATAAAAAGGCTGGTCAAACCAAAATAAGTCGGATCCTCTAAACATCCCATCTAACATTCATGTGTGTCAAGAAATCCCATATATAAATTGAATTTCAGAAACCTTCTGCTTATCTCTTTATTTTCTCTGACAGTAGTAATTTTTACACAGTAGTACCTTCAAAGTATCGGGACCCAAAACTATTTGGGTTTTGGGGTAAATATTGAGTGGCAATATGGTATCATGGAAAATGAGTCGAGTTTGAAATGAGATTAGTAGAACTCTAATCTCATTTGATACCTGTGTGGCTAAAACACTGAATCCCCCTAGTCTTCAATTGCTCATCTGTAAAATGAAGTAGTTGGAGCATCTCTCTTTAACTTGATATATATGATTTTGTGGTGCTATAGCTCAGGGGTAAACAAACTATATTCCAGCTCTGACACTGTTTTTTATACACAGCCTGAAAACTAAGAATAGTTTGGTGGGGTTTTTAAAATATATTTTTAAATACAACAAAACTTTTTTTTAAATGTAAGAACTATTGCAAGATCCCTGGCCATACATCAGAATAATTTAATGATACCTACTATAAGACATGGCCTTTCTTTTCATCTTTTTAAATCTACTCTGGCTCTAACATTCTAGAATCCCATAAATTCAGCAGTTTAAAAAAAACAAAGCAAAAATTTAGCAGGGATCAAATTAACAATGCACATAATTTTGCAGTATGAATAACAAAAATAAATTTGCCTTTTCTGTTCTTTTTGGTCTAGACCTGTAATTGTATCACTATAAGGTACTCAGAAGGACCTTTCCATGTAGATCCATAATTCCTCTGCAATTTAAAAGTCAAGCCTATCTATGTGACCTGTGGCTAAACACTTAACCTCTCCAATTCTCTTTTTTTCTTCATCTATAAAAAGAGGGTAATGCAGTAAGGAAAAGGTACTGATCAGAAAAAAAAATACATAAAAGATAAAATAAGATGCTGTTTCATTTGTGTCTAACTCTTCATGATCCAACTTAGAGTTTTCTTGGCAGAAATGCTGTAGTAGTTTGCCTTTCCTTCTCCAGCTAATTTTAAGATGAGAAAACAAGGTCAGATTGCTTGCCCCCTATCACATCAGCAGTAAATGTCTGAGGTCAGATTTGAACTCATGAAGATGAGTCTTCCTGAATTCAGTTTGGGTACTCTTTCCCTGTACTCATCAGCTGCTGTAGCAGGAAATAGCATAGCAGAAAAAGTCCTAAATCAAAAGTGAAAAGACCAGATTTCAAATATCAGTTCTGCTACCTATGTGATCTTGGGGAAGTCACTTACTGCATAAAGACATATTTACTCTTATCTGTAAATAAGAGGGGGATGATTTCAAGCCCTGTGTTCCCTTCTAGCTCTTTTATTATTCCAAGGAGTGATTATAGCATCTCATATTTGGACTGGGACCATTAAAGTTTATAAAGTGTCCATCTCATAACAATTCTGCTGTATTGGAAGATTACGAAATCAGAGAATACTGGAATCAATCAACACTGGTATGAATCACAATGAAGTAAAAAAAAACACAAATGATTGTAAAATTACATTTGTTACTCCATCTCTCTAAGTTTATAGATGATTTGAGAGTTCCCTTCATTCCTACTGGAGGAGATATTTAGTTCAAAATGAATTGTATGTATGTGTGTATTATATTTTCAGAGTACTACCACTCAGCTGTAGTCACTTGAATCATACTCCAAATGTCTCTACTGTCAAGTACTATCTGAATCCTAGTGCTGATCTAATTATGTGTTACTGCAAAAGACATTCATATTTGGCTTACGGAGTTCTCATCCTGTCTCTTACATTAAATTATACATTAGGTTAGGGATACACAAGTACCTTCTTTGGTACAACATCTTGGGAGTGAGAGATACCAATTGTCAGCTGACTTAGGTTGACTATAAATTTGCACAGCTATCAAAATTCTCTGAAAAAATCTATTACAAGCCCAAAAATAAGAAAGAAAAAATAAACAGCACACATGGGAATGAACTTCTGATGTAAACCAATGTCATATACTAATGAATTGGTCCCAAACAATCATAGATATGTGAGATGATTTAAAGAATATAAAATGATCAATTAGAAAACCAACTCAGGAAAGAAAGCTACTGAAAGGCAGAGGAAATAAAAGAATGAGACAAAAGTAGGCAACATGGTATAATGGAATGGGTGGTAGACTTGGAACCAAGACTTGAATTCCAATCTGTCTCATACACTTGCTAACAATGTGAGCTGGGGAAATGCTCCAACTTGTGTGGGACACAAGTTCCTTATCTATAAAAAATTAAGGCAGTTGAGAAGGGATTGATTAAAACATTTTCAACAAAAATATCTAAACTACTCAGTATAAAGCTTTCACCCTTACACACACAGGCATATTGCTGTAAGAGCCCTGGGTTCCTGGTAGTAGTATACTCCAAAGATAGCCTATTAGGGCATCACTATTTACAGGGTTTAAAGAATGTAATATGATTTCCCAGTAGTATCTTGCCATTAATTGGTAAAAGGCACTCTAGGAATACAAGCCCAAGATAATATCTCAGCAACAATTAAAACTGAATCACATTTGCTGACCTAGACAACAAAGGGAAATGTGCTTGGGACATTCCATGCAATATTTTACATCCTGAACTAATTAAAGATCGTGTTCCCTATACAGTCAGAAAGCAAACATGAGCGGTAGCCCCAGCTGAAGACTCTTCATTTGATGGTTACTATAATGAGTTCAGCCCCAAAGGAATCAGGCAATATAGAGCAACTCCTATCTGGAGGTTGCTGAATGAAACTTTGACTTTTCTTAATTTTAGAGCTATTCCTTATTGAACAATATCATTCCTACCCAAAGATTTCAGTTCAATTTTTTTATAATGAACTTGGGGAATAAAAGGAGGGGGAGAGGGAAAGGATCTCATCTCAGTCTGCTAAATTCCTTTACCTGATTTAATGTTGACAAAGATTAAGAACATCATGTCATAATTACATGACCATATGTGGGTTAAATTTCATTTACTAACTTGATAAATTCTACTTTTCATCAAAAGCAGACGCTGGTCTATGAATGTTTTTACTGTGTTATTAAACTGTCATTACCCCAGTGGCCCCAGGCACTTCTAAATGTTGATCAGATGCCTAGAGGTAAATTAAGGTGATGCTTTTCTTTTCCCTTGTCTCCTAATGGAATTGTACCTTGGCCCTTGGCAAAATAGATTACACTATCACATTTTTTGTAAAAATATCATTCCTGAATGCTGACATGTATGCTCTGTCATACATGGATTTTTAAAACCTACTTTACTCTTTGAGAAGAAATGAGAAACTTTCAGGATATCAAAGTTTTCACAACCAAAAGAGGTAGAGGGATTTAATCACAGACCTAGGCCTGGAAAAGATAAATAGTAGATAATAATGAAAATGATAAAGTAAATGTAATGAGAAGATAAATAGGGGTTATTGATAATGGCTTGTCAGGATTTATTGAAACATGTGCCCAAAATCATCAAACGATTCTACACTAAAACTCCTAAAGAAGGCAGCTAGTAAAGGCTAAGGAAACATACAAATGGTAACCTTTAGAAAACATAAGAAGTGGGGTTTTAAGTTCCAGTTCCACTTATCACCTCTCTGTGATTTTTGGGCAACTCATTAAATTTGTCCTTTTCCTTTAGTTTCTGTGAAAAATGAGATCTTAGAGGTGGAAAGGGTCAGGATATAGGAGCGTGCCCAAAGAGTGACTTGGGGACTCTGTTACAGGATTTGATTGGAATAGAAATGAAGCACAGGATTTAAAACATGCAGGACTTCTGAAGTCTGTGTCTGCCCAACTGGCATTTCTCTCGATTTTGGGCCTAGAAAAGGTATATATTTGCAATATTATGTCACAACATTTAGTATAACTATTAGGAACTACAGTCACTTTTTATATTTAAAATTTTTTATTATTTTTAAATATTCTTTTAGAATTGTGAGTTCCAAATTCTCTCCCTCCTTCTGACTCCCTCCAATACCCACTGAAAAGGTAAGTAATAGTATCAATTATACATGTGAAATTATGCAAACATATTTCCAATATTAGTCATATTTCAAAAAAAGCAAGAAAAATAAAGTGAAAAAATTATATTTTACTTTGCCCTCAAAGTTCATCAATTCTATCTTTGCAGGTATAACATTTTTAAATTACGAGTCTTTTGGAATTATCTTCGGTCATTATATTGATCAAAAACAACATTGTTGTTGGCCACCTATGTAACTCATTAGTGGAAATGGGGTGAGAAAGACCTTGGGTTCAAATACATCCTGAGACATTTGTCAGCTATGTGACTCTGGGCAAGTCACTTAATCCTGTTTGCCTCAGTATCCTCATCCGTTAAGTGAGCTGGAGAAGGAAATAGCAAACAATGCCAGTATCTTTGCCAAGAAAACCGCAAATGGGATCTCAAAGAGTAGGGTATTACTGAAAACAAGAAGATATCTTCCTCAGACCAGATAGATGTGTAACAATAAAAACAAATTTCACCATTACTGTGCACAATGACCCCCGGGTACTTCTCACTTCATGTTGCATAAGTTCATAATGGTCTTCCCAAAACTTCCCTCCTCATCATTTCTTATTTTAAAATAGTATTCACACAAATATTCACCATTCCCTGATTAATTAGAACTTCCTTGATTTTTAATTTATAAGACCTTTCTTGACAGATCTGCAAGTTTGTATTAATTAGAAATCTCTCCAACATTCCCTGTGTTTTTTGGTGATTTCTTGAGCAATATTGTTGGTTGACTTAGTGAAAATCAGCCTGCCAAAGGTCTTATACTGTCTACTGCTTTAAAAGGTGCCCTGCGACACAGATTTTTATGTGGTGATATGGAGTGAAGCAAGCAGAATTGGAAGAAAAACATACATTAAAACGATAATAATATAACATAAAATATTTCTAAAAGGTAAATGGATTTAGATTAAATACAATGATTTAAAATATTTCAGAAAAATAATTGATTAAACATTTCTCTAAGTAAAAAGATGAAAGACTATAGATAAGGAATGATTTCAGTCATTTTGCTATTCAGTTTCATTTAAATTTTAGTCTGAGTCATAAGGGAGGATACTATAAGTGATAATCCATAGGCTATAGTATAAAAAGAAAAGGAGTCATAATACTTTAAAAGAAAAAAATCCCTAATTAATTGGGGGGGGAGAAAATAGAAGTCTTTGGAGTGAGGTTAGATTTAGATATCATACTAGTATGGGGAGCCAAGACCCGTACTGGGAGAGTTACTTAACTCTGATTAACCCAAAGTCATCCAACATGCTCATGGTCAAATCAACTTTTGAACTTCTATTTCCTGATGTTCAAATAAGAATTAAGTTTATACTATGCACTGCACAATCTAGAAAATATTCTTGTGCTGGGTCCCAGATCGCAAAGCCAAGAACAATGGGTAGAAGTTATAGAATTGTGGCCCACCCCTCCTTAGGTTTCCCATCTGATTGTAAGTAATCCATCCAGGACAGTTGGATAAGATTGGCACTAAGAATGGTCTTTTCCCCTGACTTGCTCTCTTTGACTAACTGTTTCACAACTCATATGGATGAGATGGGAACCAGCAACTCTGTTCTTCCCAAAGCATTGGAGAGCTCTCATGCTTTGCCTCCCAAAGTCCTCCAAAACTCACCAACTGTCTCGATGCCCTGCAGTCCCCCAGCACTGAGATCTGAATCCTTATATGACCTAAGGATCCCTGGGCCTTGCCATCTGTTCCAATACTCTTAGTAATTCTAAGTATTTCTATCAAGTTTGCAAAAACCTTACTTTTATATACAGTCTCCTGCAGTTTATACAGTATGAGCTTCTTGAGGGTAAGTGTCTTTGTATCTCCAAAGAACAGGGACTGGCACGCGGCAAGTATTTATTAAATTATTTTTCATCCATATTAAAGCTTTCCAGAAGTAGAATGGGCTGCCTTGGATAAAAGTGGATTCTTCAAGGGGAAAGTAGATGACTGACTACTTGTCAAGAATGCTGCAAAGTGAATTCCTATTCAGGTACAGCTTGGACTAAGTGACCTGGGAAGCACCCTACAATTCTGACGTTAATTGATTTTTAGATCCTTTCCAATTTGGTCCTTTCCAGTTTTATTCTACATCATAAAAATAGTCTCTTTTACTATTCTGATATATTACACTTTTTAACCATTTCCCTGAGCAACTTTCTAAAACTATCTTGAATCTCTAAGTGCAGTATTCTTAATTCTTAATAATTACCTAATGCTGCATATAAAGAAAGCATGTAACCAAATTTCCAAAATAAAATAACAACTTTCAATCAAAAGCATGTTGAACATTTATAAAGTATATATGGGCAATTGATGTGCTCCTGTTTAAATTCTAATAGTAGTCTTTGAACTGTTTCTGTACATGTATCTCTCAATCTGCAGAATTCTAGCGTGGACGAAAACCAAATTAAGCATCATAGGATCATGGATACAGAAATGACCCTAGAAATCATCTACTCTAATCCCTTCATTTGACAGGGAAGAAAAATGAAGTTTGGGGTAGTAATGACTTAACGTCCCATAAATTGAGTTCTGAATTTCCATCTTTTTGAGTGTAGGGGGAGTTCTAAAGGTTTTTCCCCAAGTCATCACAATGTATCTCACTAAATTCTATTAGGAGATCTTGTTCCTATGGAAGAGTCTTCCAACAGACATAGAGAAAAAAGGTTTTAGGAGAGTAGCCAAATCATAATGGCACAGTAGATATCATTGTGGATATTTTGAAAAACATGAAGTACTAACTGAAGTTAAGTTTCTGATGCTATTATTCCATTTACTTTTACTGAGTCTTTGAAGAGTTTGTCAGAATTTTCACCTTCAATCAACAAGCATTTTAGAGCACCAGTCCTACATTAGCTGGCAGGGATGCAAAGACAAATACAAAACATTCCCTGCTCTCAAAGAGCTTACTCTCTCTCACAGGATACAATATTCACATAGGGATGTGTGTGTGTACATGTACACACATACATATATACATATGTAACACATGCAAAACAAATCCAAGGTCATTTTTTCATAGGTTCTTAAGAGTAGAAAGGATTCAGTGAGGTTTTTGTTTTTTTAATTCAATCACCTAATAATACACATAGAGTAAGTTATACAGAAAATTACATCTCTTGGAAGATAAGGGAACTATTCAAGATCACAGGAACAGTAAGCAATAAGAGAGAAATTTGAACTCAGGTTTTTTGATTGCAAATCTCAGGCTCATTCCATTGTACCACCCTGTGGGAGAGAAACTAGAATTTCTATTAAGCATATCCTTATTATTCTCATGCCTTAGGAAATCATTCCAACTCCATAAAAACTAGCTGTAATGTAATACTCACCCCAACCCTGATAGCATCTTCCTTCCTTCCTACCCTATCCCCCAAATAAAGAACAATGTCTAAGAGAGTTGTCTCACAATATCACACCAGACCAACAGGAACTAAAGCTGAAACATGAGAAGTATCCAGAAAGAAATAGGAAATAAGCATGCATATTCAGTCTACAAAAATAAACTATCATTCTGCTTTATCCCTTCTATAAGAGGTAATACTAAGACAATAATAAACGATATTTGCATTGTGCCTTAGGTTTTGCAAAGCACTTCATATTCATTACTTCACTAGGATCTTACATCCATATGAGGTAGATGCTAGATATAATAACCTAATTCTAAAGATGAGAAACTGAGGTTCAGAGATTAAATGATCATTCATAGTTATATAGTAATATAAATTAGAGACAGGATCTGAATATGTCACCCTATCTAACCCAGGATTTTAACTTAGTTATAATGTTTTTCTGACACATTAATAATGTTATATGGTACTGGTTAAAGTTCCAATTCTAATCTAGACTGCAGAGTGGAACAAGAGGTAATATCAATCCTTTTAAACCCTGAATACCATTTAGTAGTCATCTATTAAGTGCATCAATTCTGTAGAAAATGTAGCTTTGAAGCACATCTAATGACAATTTTATAGATTACCAAAGTAAAGAACTAAAACTTTGATATGGCTTTTCAATTATGATTTAAGTCAGCTGATATTAGTTCAAATAGCTAAGTTCAAGAGACCAACATTATCTGCAGCCCAAGTGGCTTTATACAACAAAGGAATCTGTTAAACTACTATACCAGGAATCTGACGAAAACATATTGTGCGTAAAGTTTTATTATTCTCTCAAGCCTAGCTAATGGATGTTTTGTCTAGGAAGTAGTTGAGAGCAGGATAAGCATCCCTTCCAAAATTAACCTGGAGTTCACTTTACCAGCCATAGAACGATCATTCCCAGCACTGACTTTGAAGTGCAGAAGATCTGTATTAGTCATTGACTGAAGCCAGGGGTCTGTTTGGCTTGGAAATTTTGCTATAGTTCTCCAAGAAACCAACTTTCAAACTCCATCAGTGGATTTTCCATCAGATACCCTTTTTTCCATTCCAGGAAACTATGTTCTTTCGTGCATTTCAATATGTACCTCAAATATGTGTGATTTCACTAAATAAGTCTGTCTTAAATTAATAGAATCATGAGTTGCTGTGATTTAATACAACAGCAACAACAATAAAACTTATTTGAGATGAACCTCAATGAATTCAAGTAGCTTCATCTGCAAACAGAAAACAGCAAAATTTAGCAATGAGCTAGTAACTGAGATTTTTCCAGGTTGGCAGGACCTGCCTGTAGTTCCCTATTAATCAGCACAACACCCAAGAATACAGGATCATCCTAACACTATCATAAATCAGTGGAGAATTTTTTAGTTACTGTTTTCCAAAAGCATTTGGAAAAATAAAGACATAAAATCTATAAATATATTAAACAAAATTAGTATGTCAACAATATTTTTGAACTCTAATAGCAGACAAAGTGTTGCGACGTCCCATGAGAAGCTCCAGCAATAAGCCCTACGAAGCTGGTTGCTGGTTATTTTATAATGACTTGAAATCAAGAGACCTAAACTCTAAAACCATTTTGTCAGTAACCAGCTCTATTACATACTAAATGTCAAGGGACTACACATGTTCACAAATTGGTCTGGTGAGTTCAACATTGGCATCAGAATGCTGGGATTACAATATTCTATCCCTAGGAGGACTAGGTTTGGGAATTTAAATTATGAGTTTTATGAAGCTAAGAAAACATTTTCCATATGCTGTGTAAATTTCCCACTAACTACTGGTACCATGCACTCAGCAGGTACTAATAAATTCTAATTGATGATGATAATAATGATGATAAAACAGAATGAGTTTGGATAGAATACCTAATTATAGGTATCATAATGTCTTCTATTTCAAATTTATATTGTAACATTCAAAAATATTATTCAATAATTGAGGGATGACCTAAAGTCCTTCATATCAGGGATTTTCACAATCAGTTCTAAGGTTAGTCTCTTTAATCTTAATATCCATAGCTATGTAAAGTTCTTCCTTCTAATTTCCTTATTCTTTAAAAATTAATAATTTTTTTGGTGAACTGGGGAGAATCAATTAATCTCCAAGTATTATAGCAACACTCTAAAACAAGAGTTCTTAATCTGATATTCATGGAATTGTTTTTGTTGTTTGTTTTAAGTATTCTAAAAACAATTTTAAAATAATTGGTATTTTATAAAGTAAAAGCTTTTTTAGAAGGGCTCCATAGGCTTGGGCTGACCATTCAAAGTGGTCCATGACACACAAAGAGGTTAAACATCCCTGCTCTAACTTTGAAACTTAAGCACTGCAGACTCAAAGTCACTGATCTGCACCAGTGTAAGGACTTTCCTTGAAGGGAACTACCTACTCCATTAAATCACCTACACATACCCACACCCATCCACACACACAACCTTTTCCCTACCTATGTAAAGGATTAAATGAGATGATGTACATGAATGCATTTTATAAATCATAAGCCCTATATAAATGTCAGAAATTGTTATTATCATGCTAGAACAACAAAATGAGTTTCCTTTTCTGAAGGTAGCATCCAAAGATAACAGATTCAGCATCCCCACAGACCCTGCTAAGCCACATCAAAGGACTACTTGACTGAGAAATAAATATAGAAGAAATATTTTCAGTATAAAACATTGAGTCAAACACCAAGCCTGAACATTTCTGCATTTAGAATTGCATTTATACATGCTGAACTATGCAGACTGTGGAGACCATTTAAAACTGATTATTTAGATGATTATCTTCATTAGTCATGTAGCAAGCTAACATTATAGATTTGCAGATGCACAAAAGAACCACTTCTTTTGTCAAATGCAATTATAATTAATTCTCAAAAATGTATTTGTATAACCCAAATCAGATGGAGCACAAAATCAAGGGGATGAATGCACTTCTTCCATAACTGCATGGGAAACTTTAATTAATCCCAGAAATACAAAGTGGTTACAGCATAAAGCTAATAGAATGAAGGGTAGATTAGAGGAAGCAAACAGAGGAAATCTTCAAAGGAATCTTACCAGAATTTCTTTCTACTCTTGTCTGGGCTGCTTCATTTCTTGCTTTCCAAAGGAACTAATGAATAAGCAATATAGTTCAATTCTTACAAGCAGTGCTCATATCAGGCAATGTGTTACAGTGGAAAGAATACTGGCTCTTGGAGTGAGAGGATAAAGGTTCGAATTCAGCCTCTGATATGATACTCAAAAAAGCTCTTGGAGGTAAGCAGCATTATTATTCCTATTTTAATGTTAACGAAACGAGCACAGAGGAGTTATGTAAGCTGGAATCACACAGGTAGCAAGTCCCCCAGAAATTACCTTTGAACTCCAGTCTTCCTGACTCCAGACCTGACATCTGTCCATTATAGCTGATATTTCTATAACTGTAGGTCTGCAAAGTATTTTATGTAGATTATCTTAAGTCTCAAAATAATCCTGTTTTATAGTTTTAGTGGACACTATCCCCACTTTACAAATAAAGAAACTAAGGGCAAGGAAAGGTTAAATTATTTACCCAAGATCACACAGCTTAAAAGGTCCGGAATTCTAGGTGAAAAGTTTACTTTAGAAAAGGAGTTCATTCTACTTTCCCACAGGGTGTTAAATTAATTAATCCTCTATAAATTAAGGGCTTCCTAAGATGTGCCAGAAACATGTGCAAAGCAGTGGGCAAATGAAGCCCTGAAGAACCTCACATTTTAGAATGGAGAGAGATACAGGTAATTAAGGGAGAAGTCACTAGGGGCTGAGCTAAAACAGGACAGATTTCCCAGAGAAAGAGCTCTGAAGGAAAGGAGGGAGAGTAATAAATGGAAATGAGGAAGGAGTACATTCCAGACCTGGGGATCAGAGCAGTGAGAAGCCCCATTTGGTTTGACCCAAGGGTGTATGAAGGGAAGTAAGGGATTTCAAGTCTGGAAAGGCAGAGTATGGCCAGATTGTGAAGGGCTTTTAAATTCCCAACAGGATCCTAAAGGAAATAGGGCTCTGTTTCTCCCTTATTTCAAGCCTGAATAATCTTTGTAGCTTCTAACCATGGCTCTTACTCTGTGATGTAGAATTAGGCAGAACAAGGCCTAAGCCCCTGCCCTTTTCTAGTTTGTCCTTAAGGGTGTACATTGAGAAGCAATGAATGGGAACTGCCAAGAGGAAAATTTAGGCTTGACTTAAGGGAAAAACAAATAAACAAACTCCAAAACAACTTCCTAACAATTAGACTTATTCCAAAATAGAGTGAGCTGCCTGGGAAAAACACAAAGCTTCCTTTTTTATTCAAGTACTTCAAATAAATGCTGAAGTGACCACTTAAATGGGACATGTTACCATGCAGTGTCATTGGCTACCTAGCTGTCCCTCAAACAAAATGTTCTTTCACTGAATTCCAGGTATTTCCATTGATTATCCTCCAACTGTTCCCCCTCATCCCTGCCTACTGATTTCCCTGGCTTTCTTCTAATACCAGCTAAAATTCCACCCAGCAGCAGTGGGGAACATCTCAGCCGGCATAAGGCCTACAAAATTATTTGCTAAGGCAACCTTAGGAAATAATGAGCTGAAAGCTAGGTACAAGAGCCTCCCACTGCTTGAGTTCTATAAGTTGATTATTTTGTTTGGCCCACAAATGATGCTATAAATATCCAAATAGCCTTTGGCAGAAAAAAAGTTTCCCCACTCCTGGTCTACAGGAAATCCTTCCCAATGCTCCTTACTCCTCATGCCAAACTCTACTGGTTATTTACAATTTCTCCTGTATATGGCATCTGTACCTAGGCAATTGAATGTCTCCCCAATCAAGCCATTAACTCCTCAAAACCAGGGACTATCTTTTGCTTTTAATTATATTTCAATACTTAGCACAATATTTAGCCTGCCTGGGACATAGTAGGTGCTTCATGTAGTTAGGCTAGACAATGATAACTACTACTATCGATTATAACTTCACAATTTTCTATTTTTGTAATTGTCCTCATGATATAGGAGAAAAACATCTGGAGGCAGGACAGGGATGCATTTCCCGCCTCTGGTCCTTACTACCCATATAACTTTCAATAAGTCTCAATATTCCTGAGATGAAGTTTCATCATATGTCAAATGGGGTGATTGGAAAACGTCTAACTCCGAATCCGTGAAACTATGCTATCCCCAAAGTGCTTTCTCATTTATTATCAGATTGTGGTTCTCTGTGTCTTCCCAGATCATTATTATTATTATTATTCCTTGATTATTAATCAATCAAGGGACTATGCTACATGCTATAGAATAGACAAAGAAATGCATGTATATGTATATAAACTCATATACAAATACCTGACCTCAAAGAGCTTATATTCCATCAGGAGTAGGGGAGCAACATTTAAGTAAATAGAAAATATATATAACTACTGTATAGATCACACTCTCTCTCCCTCTCTGTCTCTGTCTGTTTGTCTGTCAGTCTGCCTGTTACACACACATGCACACACATCCCCCTTTCCTGGCCCTTCCTCTGATCTAAGTCCTTTGAAGAAAATAAAGAAAAAATAAATCAAAAGGAATAAATAATGGAAATAAAATTGCATACCACACAATTCATAGTTTGGAAAATTTTATGGAGGTTTCTAGACAAATCAGATCCTATTGCATTTTCCACAATAGTTTACAAATTGTCTCTTCCTTGGTCCCCATTAAAATGTAAGATGGCCTGGATCCAATTAAGAGGGACAATGGCAGACACTTGCAACAACTAACAATAGAAATATGTACTTCAAAAATAGGCAATCCTAACTGAATTGGTTTATAGAAGCTAATTCATGGTAGTTCAGGTAGGATTAAAGGGTGGCCATTGCAAAACACTAACCAATCTGCACATAACAGCCCCCTAAAGGATCATTCCAGAAGCATTTTATTCCTAGAGCAAATTAAAGCAAAATAAATTTGAGTCTACAAAAAATAGCAGGCTTTCCTTTAGGTTACTTAAGAGTCCTTAGAGGAAACTAGAAACCACAGGCATCTTATCTTCATTCTCTACCAGTTAAAGCTATAGATTTCATAAGGTAAGGGATAGGGGAGGGGAGAGAAGAGAGCTGTCAATCCAAAAGAGACTTGGTTGGAGTGAAATCAGAGAGTATTAAATCTGTGTTTTATTCCTTCCTGCTCTATATACTTTATATTCATTAAAGATCTTGGCAACCAGGAGATCTGGGCATCAGTTTTGCTATATATAAAATGAGTGAGTTTCCCTAGATTATCTCCAAAGCCTGTTCCAATTCCAAACTTATATCAATAAAATAAGACAAATCTTAGAAATTATCTGAAAACCTAGAGACATACTAACTTGTTATAACATACCTAGAACTGTCTCTGAAAGTGATACAGAAAATATTAATGAATACAAAAAACCTTTCACGGAAGTTTATTTTAAAAGCTGTGAGCTGATATTATCATTATTATCTAGTTACCAACAATTGAAAACTGTCTTGAAGTGGAAGGAGCCTAGTCTTAGATCATGTAGCCAGACTAATTCTTTCATTTTGCCAAAGGGAATCTAAGCCCTGGAGAAGACTACTATGGGGGAATTCTTTTTTTTTTTTAATAGTTTTTATTTACCAGATATATGCATGGGTAATTTTACAACATTGACAATTGCCAAGCCTTTTGTTCTAATTTTTCCCTCTCTCCCCCCAGATGGCAGGCTGACCAATACATGTTAAATATGTTAGAGTATAAATTAAATACAATATATGTATACATGTCCAAACAGTTGTTTTGCTGTACAAAAAGAATCTGACTTCTAAATACAATTAGCCTGTGAAGGAAATCCAAAATGTAGGCGGACAAAAATAGAGGGATTGGGAATTCTATGTAGTGGTTCATAGTCATCTCCCAGAGTTTCTTTCACTGGGTGTAGCTGGTTCAGTTCATTACTGCTCTATTGGAACTGATTTGGTTCATCTCATTTCTAGGGGATTCTTTAGATGGACTAATATAGACCAAGAGTTCCCATGATGCCTAAGAATATTACAGACATTATGAATTAACTAAAAGTATGTAGAAAAGAAAGAGAAGGAGAAAGACAGAGAAACAGAGCAAAGGAGAAACAGAGTAAAAGACAGAAACAGAGAAAGAGACAGAGACTGAGACAGAATGATAGATCTATACTTAGTCACAGATTGAAATGTTTTGCCTTCAATTTATTATTTTGACCATGTTATTCTCTGCCATTCCTCCAGCATTCATTTATTTATTATGCCATATATGTATATATGTATATGTACATATAAATATGTAAATATATATATATATATAAACAACTATGAGATAATGTAATAAATCAATAAGAGAGCAAAAGGCTAGAAGTATTCCAAAGGATCAGATTAAATTACAGAATAATAAATAAGACTTAGAAGTCATTTTACATATCTATTCCATCCCTTGCACTCTTCCATGGGAAAAATAAGAAAAAGGAGCTCAAAAAAAACCTAGCCACCTGATGATCAGATAAGTGAATAAGTTATGACCAGAACACCAGCTTTCTAATTCTAGAATTAAAACCATTAACATTTCGCAACAAAATACTTCCAATCTAGAGTATGAATGGCAATCTCTAGGTGTTCTCAAACACCAGAATATGTTGAATCATGTTCCTCTCTCCTCAGTCACATGATAATAACTCACATGTATGTGGTGTGGTGCTTTATTGTTTACAAATCACCTTCCTCATTAAAACTATAGAGTAGTAAATAATGCTATTATTAGTATTATTTTACAGATGAGAAAAAAGAGGCCCAAATGGCTGGCCTGATTTGCCCTACATTTGGCTGCTAATTTAATTCAATAAGTATTTATTCAGCATCTGCTATGTGTCAGAGAACCATACTAGGTGCTGGACATGCAAGGACAAAAACCTCAACAGCCCCTTCTTTGGTGACATCAAGAAGCTTATCTTCTCCCCACTTGTGAAAGATGGGGCCAGACTCAGGATTTTTTTTTATTACAAGACTATTCCCTCTACCACACTATGCCTCCAGGAACCAGTGTACAAAGTGGCTAAAGTAAGTGGGCTATCAGAGAAATTAGACAGAACCTTGGTTTGCTCCTTTGTCTTTCTGTACTATGTCAGTATTTGTCCAAATCTGCCTATTTGTCTTTAGCCTGTCCTTACTATGGACAATCAGATACAGATGAACTCCTCTTATTCAGAACAGCTTATCCCAAAATGAGATTTACCAATGCCAAAGGAAGGAGGTAAGATAAAAGAACCAAATTAACTTTCCAATTCAAACAAAACAAACAGAATTCTAAGCACTCAACTATGGCTCTACACAGAGTTAAACTTCTATCAAACTATATTTTCAGGCAACCATAACAGTCAAGCTTTCTTCTCATTTGCTAAGTCAATTTGGAGATTACCAAAAAAGTATCCTTGGGATACCTTATATGCAATCCACCTTATTTTAAAGATATTTAATCTATAAATCTTGTTTTCTCAAGACACACATAAGCATGCACACAATTTCAAAGACATCTCTCAAAAGCCAATTCTCCAATTATACTCTTTATAAACTTATACATTCAGCTTACAGAAGCTATAGTTAGTTGGAGCATTGAGGATATTTGATTTCAAGATGTTATTAAATTTAGTTATTAACTGAAGATGCAATGTAGAAATGAACATTTAGGTTAAATTGACACGTATTGTTACTGTGAGAAAAGCAAAAATGATTCAGTTTTCCAATGAGTTATCATTTTAAGATTAAATTATTTGATAATTAGTTTGGGGCTTTTTCTGAAAGAGTAACTAAGGTAAACCTGATGGAAATTATTGCTGGTTTTGTATCAATCTCAACTTTCAAATCTTTGGTTTCTCTCAGGTTAGAGTTCTAATTAATTAAAGTTTTATTCCTTTTTCCAATTTTACCAATTTTTCCCTTCCCCTAACAGACTCTCTTTCAACTTCAAGCTATAATTACATATATTCACACAAGTTTAAGTTTGATAACAATAGAATTTCTAAAAAGTGCCTTCTGGAGATTTCCCATAACATCTGAGGCAGGATGGTATAATTTAAAAGCCCAATGAACTCAAAGCAAAGCTATGCTACTTCATACAACTTTTATGGTGCTTCAGTATCCTCAACTATATAACAGGAATTCAAAATAAAAAAAAGTTAGGATGGAAGTTGTCTAACATATCTCCCTATTCTGCAAGTTATAATAATAAAAAAAATTCTAAATATTGGCCCTCCTTCCTACCTTAATGTGCCCCTTCCAGAGACCAACTCAAAAAGTAGAGGTAGTTTAAAAAAAACAACAATAATTTCTAGGGAATCTATAGTTTTCAAGGCATAGATCTCGTGATATAAAGAATTTGAAGTGAGGTTAGGTGGTGCAGTGGTTAGAATGCCATCCCTGAAGTCAGGAGGACCTGAGTTCAAATGTAGTCTCAGACACTTAACACTTCCTAGCTGTGTGACTCTGGGCAAGTGCCTTGCAAAACCCCAAATGCCTTGCAAAAAAAAACAACAAAAAAACTACACACACACACACACACACACACACACACACACACACACACACACACACACACACACAAGTCTCAACATACTTTAGAAATTGTGAAGGATCTGTTCAGAAAAAGAAGGGCACCCTGTTGAAACACCAGGTACCTGTGCATGACCAACAGCACAATGAGTTCTCTTTTACTTATCACTACCTGCTATGAGGATTAATTAAGAAGAAAATATATACTCCTACAAGGCTTGTTCATGTGTTAAATTTATGCAGGCATTAAAAACACAATAGAAAAGAATATTATATCTGGGAGGAATGTTAAGGGATTCTTTTCTCCTCACTTTATTTAACCATTTCTTCCTAACCTTCTTACTAATGAGGATTTTGAGGCTCAGACACATGAAGTATCTTGAACCATGTTGCGCATTTAAGTTAAAGTATGAGGAGTCTAGGTGCTTAGTGCAGTGTTCTCTTCCATACACCCACCATCAATTAATAAGAATTTACTAAACATTTATTATGTTCCTGATACTGGAGATAAAAAGACATATGTGAATCAACCCCTGATCTCAAGGATACTACAGTGACTTGTAGCTCTGGGTGAATGAAAAAAGAAATATTAATATGATATACATTGTGTATAATATACACGTACATATACATATGCAATGCATATACATGGGCAGCTGGTGGCACAGTGGCTGAACCACCAGGCTTGGAGACAGGAAGACCTAGCTCAAATACAGCTCTAAACACTTACTAGCTATGTGACTCTGGGTACATCACTTTGCCTTGGTTTCCTCATTTGTAAAATGAGCTGAAGAAAGAAATGACAAAAACTCTAGTATCTTTGCCCAAAAAAATCCCAAATGAGATCACACACAATTAAAAAGACTGAATAAATACACACACACATATACATGAAGTTCATACACATATATATATATATAAATAAAATTTTAAAAATGCCTAAAAGACAGAAGGAATTCATCATCCAAGGACATATTAATACAAAATCATATTTCTGAAACCCAACCTGAAGGCTAAAGTCTTCACATACCCTGAAACAGGAGACAAAGAAAGGGAGTTTCAGAGATAACATTCTTCTTTAAAAAATGTGCTTTGTATAGTGCCTAAGTGGGAAGAAATACAAATAATGGTTAGAAACTTTAGAAAGATAGATTTAATCTTGATTAAGGAAAAATTAGAAATCCTAACAATCAAAATTGTTGAAAAGTGAGTGGGCTTCCTTTGAGAATAGTGAGTTCTTCCTTCAATGAAGACTTAGCTGAATGATCACTTATCTGGATATTGGTGATTGTTGGGATTCTTCCAATTCTAAGATTCTGTAATTTCCTTAAAAGCAACCTTATTGATCTTAATTGTCACAAAATGATTCCCAAACTAAGCACTGTTCTAAATAACATGCTGCTAGAATCACTGAATTTAAGCAGCAGGACTCTTCCATAACTATATGAGCTACTGAAGTCTGCTATTGGGGTCACTGGAATATAAGCAATTTTATAATCTTGAGCAATAGAATATCAAAAGCTAAATAAGGAAACCCATTACCCATGCTCCTATACCAGGTCATAAATACTTCCTAGCTTCCCAGAAAATCCTATGATTAGAAAATATTGCTTTGAATTTCCTCCTCCTCATCCTGGCCAAGCACATATCTTGTTTGTGAAGAGATCATATGCAGTCTAGTATTTATGTGGGCTACCATCTTCCTGTAGAAACTTTTCAGGAAGCATTATGAATTCAACTGGGATATTCAATAGACCATGAGCTAGAATGTACTTCTGGCATCAACCTCTATCTATTCCATTATAGAATTCTTTCTCTGATTAAAGGAGACCTGTAGAAGCCGTAACTGACTTTCACAGTCCAGTCTGCCTTCAAAAACCAGTGCTTGTCCATACCCTTTCAAGATGTATACATTCTTTATTCTGTTTTGTGGTATCCATTGCTGTTTGATTCTGTATTTCATTGCTTCAGGTCACTTGAGTGATACAAACAAGATCATATTGTTCCTTATTTTTATGTTTTTACTATGCTTCTTGATGGTCTTTTCTCCAAGATCCCCTGGGAGGCAAGTATTACAGCATTCTAGCTACCTAACTCATAATTAGTGGTCTCCCCTGCTCCCAGAAACCAGTTCCAAACATCCCTGACTATAAAAGAAAGGATTAAATTATCCTATAGAACCATTTTATGCATTGATCTACTCTTCTTTTAAATTCTGTGTGATGAGCTGAACAACTGAAATATTACTCTACAGCTTTCCTTTAGAATCACCAAGCAAATAAATCCAATTTCTGACAGAAACACAATTTTAAAATATTCTAAACAAAATAAATTGGATCAATGCATAAATGCATTAAAAACAAGATAATAAACTCTTTCCATAAATTTAACAGGTTTTTCGGGAGCCTGAGTTTTATTATGTCTTACTTCTTGCCTAAAGAATTAATTTCTAAAGTACTAAGCTAGAAACCATTATTGTAATGTCAAAATATAACATGAAGTGGTAGGTATATTCTTTATGTGAATTATTTTAGACTTATCTAATGTACATATTAACTATATCCAAGTGGCCTTAATTTTATGAGCAATCAAAGAAATTAATGATAATGGAGGCATCAAGAAAACCATGAGAACATTTAGAATTTTTTCCTGTAATGATTTCAATACAGACATAGGGCTAACTTTGAATCTTGGAATTCCAGCCATTACATGAGATGCTGAAGGTTTACAAGAACTATATAAGCAATGGAATCTTTCCTCTTGATAAGCAGTTTTTTCTCTTCCCATTGAACCACAATATCAATTTTCTTTTTTACTTTCAAATAGTAAATACTCAAAAATAGAATAGCATCTAGTTCCTTACTTAATAAAGACAAAATATCCTATTTATTATAATATATATATGTGTGTATATATATAGATAGATAGATAGATAGATAGATAGATAGATAGATAGATAGATAATTTTATATTCGCCTCAATTTCTGCTCTAAATTGATTTTTGGCTATTATCTAGCCTCTGATTTTAGATAAGTGATAATCTCTATACTTCCCTTTACTCATCTATAAAATGGATGTAACAGTAGTTTCTCCATCCAACTCATCGCATTTATTTTGAGATTAAAATAATATAATCAATGTTTTAAAGGTTAAGAGCCCCACAAAATACAAAATATCATAAATAATCACAATCAATAGTAATTATCATCATGATTATCCTTTTGGGGAGATAAAAATGCTTTTTCATTTTCTGAAGGGTTTCAGTATTGTACCCTGTAGAGCTGAAAAAGTGAATATTTTTTCAGGAAAAGGACATTTATTTTCTTTTAGTAAGGCTTGAAGATTTCTTCTTACTTTCACATACTCAAATTCATTTCTCTCATGAGGGAGATAAAACCAACACTCATTTGTAATAGATTAATTTTATGTATTTATTGGATATAATTCTCTTCTACCTTGGTGAGGATTACCTGTTTTCAGGAAAGGTGGAAAGGTCTCACAATCACTTTATTATGTCTAGGGCTTTGAAACCATTCCCAAAGTGGATGCTTCACTTATGTCTAGGGTTTTCAAACCATTTCCAAGGTGGATGACTTGGAGTATTGAAGATGTGAATTTGAATCTCTTCTCTGAGACTAAATAGCTACTTGAGGAACTATTAAATAGGTCATTTAACCATTCAGCCTCAGTTTTGTCATCTAAAAAATGAGCATGATAATACCTAGGGTATACCTATAGTCTAGAATATTATAAGACCTATTATTAGAAAATCCTAGAGAACCTACTTCACAAGGTTGTCCTGATGAATGTCTGTAAGATTCTTTTCAAATCTTCAAAGAATTGTATAAATGTCAGGTATTATTTAACAGAGGTCATTATGATAAAAGTGATGCTTTAGGAATATTAATGTGGCCTCAAGTACAAAACTTTGCCGAAGTATATAGAGGTAGTAGTCAAGGAGACTGAGTAAGAACATGTTTTCACAGTAAAGGAAGGGCTCAAACCAGAAGCAACTATTGTAGGAATTAAGGAAGAGTTCTGTTTGAAGAAAAAAAAATTGAAGTAGAAATAACAAGTTTTGGTGACTTATTCTTTGTGGGAGTTGAGAAAAAGGTTGCAGAGATAATTCCAAAGCATCAGGTCTGGGTAAATGAAAGAATAGTAGTTGTCATCTTCCCAAAACCCCTACAAAAGAAAAAGCATGGGAGAAAGCCTTGGGTAAAAAAAAAAAAAAAGATTATGTGTTCAGTTCTCAGTTCTAAATTTGCTGGCAACACATTTCCTCTTGGAAGTAAATGTGTTGGGTAGTGATATTGTAAAGCATTTTGAGTGCATATGAAATATTTTAATTTGAAAATATTTGCCTGACTTGACACAGGAAATGGGAAACCAAATGCTGACTGCTCAAAATCACCTGTACTTTAATTCTTTAAGGAGGTCATAGAACTTGTTAGCTTCCTATCTCCTCGGAGATATGTTATGAAGGCAAATGCTTTTGGCATTAAAAGCATAATGAAGTTCGATGGGTGCTCAGAGGAAGAATAAATCACTTTTATTTTGGCACTTTGGAAGGGGAGCAAATTAGGGAAAAGGTTTATGGATGCCTCCATAAAAACAATGACATTTGGGATGAACCATGATGAACCACATAGGAATTGTAGGAATGATATTAGGTGAAGAATAGAGAGCATTACTCTAAGAAATAGGGTCAGAATCCAACTCAAGTTTTCAGTCCAGGGCAAAAAAAAATTGTATCGACATTATCAATGAGCTGGTGACCTAGACATCTTGGGAACACTATAGATAGAAGGCAGTATATGTTACCTAGTGATGTTTAGGGTCCAAGGGAAAGGACATTCAAATTGATGGTACTTCTATGGAACAATATATCTGTATACAATTATGAAATCTAAGAAATGAAAAGGACGTTCGGAGGCCAACCCAAACTCCTGTATAACAGGCCCCTCAACAGCTTCCCAATAATCACCTGGCCCTCATTTGAAGGACCTTGTGGATTGGGACAGAAACCTCCCAAGGAATACCACTGCACTTTGTATATCTTCAACTGTTAGGAAGTTTCCCTTATTCCAAGTCTACATCTTCCTCTCTACAACTTCTGATCATCACTCCTAGTTCTCTGACAGAATTTGAAAAAGCGTGAATCTCTCTTCTCCCCAACAATCTTGCAGATATACCTGAAGACAATTATGTTTTCTCAATTCCGCCATTCCCTGGGCTAAAACATTCCAATTTCCTTCACTTGATCATTAATTAACATCTCCAACTTCCTCATTCTTCATCCTTCATCTGCCTTATCTAGATACTGTCTCCTTTGTCAATGTGCATAATGTTCAAAATCCTATGATATAATATATATAGAATATAATAGGATCATCACACCCCAGCTCTGTTATTAGTCCCTATGTGATCTTGGATATCTACTTTATCTAGGCTTTGGTTATTTATTATTTTGAGCCTATTGTGCCTTTGTCTTTAAGTCTCTCCCGATAGCCCAGTGCAAATGCTGAATAAATATTTTCAAGTTAATCAATTTCCTTTTGGCTTCATTGTTTCTCCTACTACCTATTAATTCAGCTTACTCAGTGAGAACTCTTGACAGTTTATCATCTCATATGGTGCTGTTGGTTGCCACCTACATGAAAAGTCTGACGCTACAACCAAAAATAAATCTCACACCAAAAACTCCAAAATACTGAAGTCTACAGTATTCATCTGTTATCCAGAAGAAATATGCTCACATTGTTACAGAAAGATCCATCCCCAAATTTACTCATTCATTTATTTTAAACAAAGCAGACAGATGGCTTTACTTAAAAATAACAACAAAGGACAGGCCAAGGAACGCACTATGTAGTCCTTTGTATTCATTGAGAAAGTTCCTCAAAGAGCTTTTCCACTGGGTATGTTGTCAATGTGGTAAAATTTTTATAAAAATTTCTAGTTTACTTTTCAATCTTGAAAAGGTAGATCTTGCCTTTTTTCTTATGAATTAAGGGGATATTACAAAATTTTTGACCTTATATTGTTAAATTAGTTCAACTCAACAGATGCTCATTAAGATGCTATTTTGTAATAAGCTGTCTCCTGCCACTGAGGATACAAACACAGCCTCTGCCCTTAAGAAGCTTGAAGGAAATGAGTATCAAGTAAATAAATATACAAATCCATACAAAGTAAATGAAAATGTAATTTATGGTAAAAGGAAAAGAATGAATCATTGGTAGGATTCAGGAAAGACTTCTTGTAAGTAGTTGAGTTTCCATGTAGCTAGGAATGCTAAGAGGTCCAAAAGAGGACCTCTAGTATATAGCCATGGAAGTAGAAGGTTGAATGGCATGCATGTAGATCAGCAAATAATATTGTCTGGCTAACTATATGAGAGGGAGAAATGTAAGTTGTAAAGTTGGAAAGAGAGGTTGCAGTCAGATTATGAAGGGCATGAAATGCCAAGAATTTGTCTTTTATTCAAAGAGGAAAGAAAATGAGAAAATAAATAGTGATATTGAACCATATAATAAATATATCATAAACAGAACATTTATGGTACTTATCTTGGAAAGAATAATAATATAAACATGGATAGGTTGCTTTAAAACTTATAAAATATCTTTTCATAGTGATCCCATGAGTTGTGCATTATTTTCTCTATTTTTTTTTAAATAAAAGCAAGGCTAGAGGAGGTTAAGTGGATTTATCAGTAATTATACAGAGAATAAGCAGCAAAACTAGGATGTGAATACTTACTCCAAATGTAAAGATTCATCTACTGGAGAGGTTCTTGTTTTCTCCTTTGCCTTCTCATTCATTTACTCCATAATTCATGCAATAAACATTACTAATGATCTAATATTTTCAGAACACTGGTAAAAAGATGAAATTTAGATAACACAGGGCCCCTATCTTCATGGATTTTACATTCTATCCAAGGCAAGGAGAGTGATAGAAACTGTCTACGTTATGAGGAATTTGCTGCTCAATTCAGGTTAGTTCTCTTCTACTATTATCTTAGAGTAAAGGTTCTTAACTGGATTTTATTGCAATTGTTTTCCCTTTTTAATATTGCATATTTTGTCTTTGGCATTTAAAAGCATTATTCTGAGGTCTAAACATGGCCAAAGTGGGCCAAGAAACATAAAATAAGAACCTGTGTCTTAGAGAGCAAAGCTAGAGCACTGAGTGGTTAAGTGAATACCCCAGGATCATACAAAGTACCAGAAAGTAGACTTGAACTAGATCTTCCTGTTTTAGAAGCCAGTTCTCTATACCCGAGGTCTTTTCCACCTGTGATTCATCCACCAAGAATTTTTTAGAAAATGCCAGACACATAGTTATATAAAATAGGAATACAAATCAAACATTTACTGATAACAAATCATTTTTATGGCCCTCATATTGAGTTTGCAACCTCACATGGGGTGGTAAGCCACAGTTTATATCAACACACACACACACACACACACACACACACACACACACACACACACACACACATAAATAAATAAATAAATATATATATATATGTATATGTATATATATATATATATATATATATATATATATATATATATATATATATATATATATATATATATATATATATATATATATATATATATATATATATATATATATATATATATATATATATATATATATATATATATATATATATATATGAAGAAATTTTAGCAGAGGAGCACATGCCTTCCAAAAGTAGTGAATGACAGGCCTGTGACAATACAATTGCCACTTTCAGGAAAATGACATATTACCATCACCAGTGCCTATGCTCCCACCATGATGAACCCTGATGAGGTCAAAGAAAATTTTTATGAAGACCTGGAGACTCCTATAATCAATGTGCCAAGAGGAAAAACTTATAATTATGAATGACTTTAATGCTAGAGTAGGTTCAAACCACCAGACATGGCAGGAGTCCTTGGGAGGAGTAGAGTTGGAAATGACCATTTACTATTGAAGACTTGTGCATCTCATGATCTTTTCTTCACCAACACTATGCTGTTTACCTAAATGCGAAAAATGTCATGGATGCACCCTCACAGCAAACATTGGCATTTTAATAGAGCTATGCATAATAATGAGTCAGTCTGGCAGAAATATGAAGTATTTTTAAGTATTTTAGGCAAGCATCATAATCTAAGTGTCTAAGGTGGTGAGAGTAGGAATATGAGTCTGAAGAGTGTGATAGCTCAGAGTCAAACAGAAGAAAGTATGCAGTAGGAATGGGAGCTAAGAGTTTAAAATATTCCAATGAGAGATTTAAAAAGCCAGTGATTTTGGCAATAAAGAGGTCTTTGATGACCTTTGAGGGAATAGTTTGATGGGTGATAATAGGGCAGAAACTAATTTGAAAAAAAGTAAAAGAATGTCAGTGATGAGAGAATTGAAGTTCTGAGTATAGATAATTTTCTTTCCTTAATAACTTAATATGTATTTATATATACATATACACATATGTGCACATATAGTTTCTCCTCTAAGTTCTGACAGGTCCCATCCACCAAGAAGGCACATCTAACATGGATCTAGCAATTGTTATTTGTTATCGGTGGACCAGCCATGCTTAGTTTAGGAAGACTTAGTAACATAGAGAGGGAGAGAGAGAGAGAGAGAGAGAGAGAGAGAGAGAGAGAGAGAGAGAGAGAGAGAGAGAGACAGAGACAGAGAGACTTAGAAACATACACACAAACACACCTACACATATACTTAGTAACACACACACATATATATGTATGTATACACGTATGTATAGTTGGTCTCCAGGTGATGATATGCTTCAAACTCTGAAATTCACAAAAATCACCTTCTAAGGTGTAAAAAAGAGATGTTATTTGAATTAGTAATAAAATCATAAATCCTAAAATAGCAAAATATTCTAGTTTGGATATTAGTTTATAAGTTCTTGCAGGTAAGGACTACATCCTATTCATTTCTGAACCCTCAAAGGCATGTGTCACAAGGCCTTGAGCACAGTAAATATTCTGTCAATACACCTGTGAGGTGTAAGCATTAATCTCTGCACTATGATTTCCACTGGGATGGAAACAGTTACCATATTTTATATAATTATAGCTTCGATTAGTGAAAAAATTCAAATACATATTTACAATTTACAGGACTCATTATTCATAATATGAAGGTCATTTTTGTATTTCATGAATGAATGAATGTGACTCCTATGGCCCTCTTTTGTGGTTCATTTTCTCAAAATAATTTTCTATATCTTCTCTTCAGCATGAAAATACGTTTTTCCTTCTCTGTGTATTTTAATATGAACACATTTGCTATGATGCTAAATCAAAGGACAATCCAAGTTGGTTTTATGCTTCATCAATAAGAAAATATTGAGATATCTTTTATAGGAGGTTAGATGGGGGAAATCAAATTTACCATCATATTGCCTTTTAACACAGATGCAATTTATATCCTTTCGTTAGGAAACAATATTTTCTAAATTGATCTAGTCAATCCCAAAGGACCATTAACTACCATAGCCAAATTAAAGCTTAACCTCCTGATTTATGCCTGTTTCCCGATTCATATTTTTTTGTACTTTCTTTCTGCCTTTTTACTTCCCCCCTAGATATCCTACTTCTCTGCATTTGACATTTTGACCTTTAAAAGGAGTTGATTTTTCATTGGTCTTGTCCCATATATCAATTTAGCCCTCCTCCTCTGCTCCAAGTTAACCTTTGCTCTTTAATCTCTTCCTTTACATTGCTTTTTATTGCCCAACTCACCCCATAAAGGCATTTTATGAGGCTTTGTAGGGAAGTCATTCCTTAAGAATAAACTGCCGTTTATATTTGGCAATGATTATTCTACTCCATAACTTTATCTTAGAAAGCTCAAACTATATAAACATCTTCACAAAAAAATACAAGCATTACTACTCTTATTTTGAAAAATTGTGAAATTCCCTCTATGTTCCCTTAGGTTATTTTTTTTCATCTTTTAAATTCCTCCAGCAACTAAGCAACCACATAACAGTAAATGAAAAAGAGCTTTTAGGGGGAAAAAAAGCATTAGAAGAATAGCAACTAATAACAGGAATCTCATAATTTGTAGGCTGTGTTTATGTAATTTTTTTGTTCCATATCTGTCTATTTTAGAAACTCTGTGACCCATTTCTCTTTGTTTTTGCTATACATCCCAAATCCTGGCCAACCACCAAGAAGCAGGTTCAGTGACAAAAATCACTATGTGTCCTTCCATTCTCTATTACTAATAGGAAAAGGATCACACAATATTTAGCACAAAAAGATTGCGTTCAGAGCACTACTAATGTGCATCTGTCAAAGAAATCTCTATTGCTACTACTACTAAGGCTAACAACCTAATATAATATTATTGCTTTAAGATTTTGCTGCCAACATTATGCCTCACTTCACTCATCTAGCATACATACTAATACGTATATAGTTATATTTCCTCTTTTTCTGAGTCTATCATAGTCAAAGCATGCATTAAATTCCTCCTGCAGTCTCCATTGTCCCAATCTTTTTCTCTTCTTACTTCTTAATGCCAAATTACATATGCTCTAGTATGTAGATTCCATCCCTTATTCATTTCCTGGTGTAAGTATGTGCCAATTGTGTAAAATGCTTAGGGCATGCACTCTGTTTTTGATGGTGTACAGCAAGAACACAAAAGTGGCTTCCATATTTAGTAACAAAGGAAAATTCTACATGGAAATAAAGGTGGAAATCAAATTTTTTTAACTCTCCTTTAGATGAATATAGGTCATTTATTTCTTTTTACTCACAATGCATGGAAGAGTATAAGTGGTTGATAAATGTTTCTTCACTTGAGTTCCACACTATAAAAAGGTTGCTCAGTTTACAAAAGGTTTCACTCTAGGATTCCTTATAACAGTTAATTTGTCCCCAAGAAAATCATAATGCACACCTGTTCTCCACACTGCAAAGTAGAGCAAATTATGTTTCAATCCTATATTGATAGCTTTTTCCTCCATAAATTATTTCAATTTTCAAATTTATACATCTTTCTCACCCTTGTTGACTAACTCTGAGCTCACTATACTCAATAACAAGGACAGGTTTTTACTTTTCCGTTTCTCTTCAATGCACTTAGTTATTTTCACTATTATATTCTAAACCTCTACTAAAAATGAAGAGTTGAAATTTGAGACAAGAAATAAATATGTATCTTCCATTTATAATGACACCTGAATTGAGTGGCCATGATAAGCTTTTTGAGCTAATAAATGATTAGATGAATGAATAAAGCATTTATTATCAAAGGCAATAAACAGACTAAATCATATTTACATAACACTATAAACTTTGGAAGCTACTTTCCCTGCCCTGCCTACAACCATTTATGTTGTTACATAGTGTTATCCCCATTTTCCACTATGGAAATGGGAGCTAATAGAATCAGGCTAACTTGTCCATGAATACAGTTAGATGTTGTAAAAGCTAAGATACAAACTACAAGTCATGTTTTCTATTGCCCCTTACCTGTCCTAAAAACACTAATCAGTCAACAAGTATCTATGACCAAGCTATGTGTCTGGTACTATTATAGATATTACTTGCCATATCAAACTGGAAATAAAAATGTGAAACACATAAGGGCACAAAGTAATTATGGAATAAAATGTTACTGTTATGGCTAGAGAATGAGTCTCTTATCAGTGCAAGTTACCTTCTCTTTAACTTGGATTTGCCTAGATCATTGTCAAATTCAAGTAGAAAATGATCCCTATGGGCTTCAAATTGATTTTGAAAACTAGAAATTCACATTATCTATGCAGCATTGTATTTTTATTTATTTTGGGCAAACATTACCAATTACAATTTAATCAGATTCAGTTTTACAGATCCTATCCTGTTAGTTTGTCACTTCCAGGCTATTTCTCATTTAGTCTATTAAACATAATGGGAGAGGCGTTACAGGTCACAGAATTCTCTTAATATTTAAAGAATGGACAAAGTAGCAAATCCAGAGGGAAGTATAGAGGCACAGGAGAAGCAAAAACAATCTAGTATATTACAAAAGAAATGTCTGGGAGAAGTCACATTAAAAATGGACTGCATCGGAGAAATTTAAGGAAAGAGTGGGGGAGATGGCCACCAATCACACAGCAACAACAGAGGATGATATAAAAATAACAAGATCAATATTTTTAAAATCGCTGTTATTCTACTTGTGCTATTATGTGTAGTAGTCAAAAAAGGTAACTGAGTGCAATCTCTAATTACATGTGACTATCAATTGAATGAATTGTACTATATTTTTGGTACCATAAAATGACAAATTTAAAAATCACAAAGAAATTTGTATATACTGATTTAAGAAATATGAACAGAATCAGGAGCTTACATTCTGATCATAAAACCCTGTAGATGAAAATAATAAAAGGAAGAGAAAGTAATAGAGCTTTAGGAGTACAGAGATGATTTCAGGTCAGGATATAATAAAATTCTGCTGCTACTATTGAATTGTTACATTTTATTTTGTTAAAAAAAAAGTGTGCCATAATATGGGCTTTGGTGGGAGTAGAATACATATTATTGAACATCAAAAGGGGGCTGGAATCTGGATCCACAAATCATCACAGTTCATTGTGTCACCTGGAAAACTTAATGGATGAGTAAGACCCATTGACTAGGCCAACTGCAATCATAAGGAAAAGGGAATTCTTTCCTGAGCAAAGAGCAAGAAAAACCTAATACTAAAAGGCAGAAGAGCATGGCAAGTACCACACAGTGTACTGGCTGTAGCTTATAAACTTCAGCCCAATGTCCACGTGTTGGCAAGTTACAGAAAGACACTTGGGTCTATGCCCAGTCCTTTCAGCATCACCTGCCTTCAGCAGCATCACAACCTAACACCAAAGACAAGAAGCAGCAGATGAGCACTGGGAGTCTTACAAAATCTAACTGGGTTTAGAATCTAAGGCAGATGGTACAATTAACACCTAGAGACAAGGGATGGTGGATGGCCATGTGTATGTACTTCAGCAATAATTTGGACATGTGACTTCAATGACCATTTTCATACTGTACACCAGAGGTTCTCAAACTACGGCCCTCAGGCCAAATGTGGCCCATTGAGGATGTTTATTCAGCCCTCCAGGTTATGGCAATGGCAAATGGGCTGATGGGCGGAGACAGAGTGTGAGGTTTTGTTTTTACTCTAGTCCGGCCCTCCAACAATCTGAGGGACAGTGAACTGGCCCCCTATTTAAAAAGTTTGAGGACCACTGCTGTACACTATTTTGAAGGGAACTATATAGAAATGCATGCTAGTAAGGATGCGAGCTGTTGACTCCATCCTTTAGAGAAGATATTGAATCAGAAGAACAGCTTTCTGGGTGTGAGGGACATCCTATAAAATGGCATGTATTTAGCTCTTTAAAATTTTCAAAAAGTTTTTTCTCCCAACTCATCATGATAAGCTAATGAATTATCATTGACACATTACTTTAAAGTTTGCAAAACACTTTACATGTGATATCTCATTTGATATACACAACAACTCTGTGAGATTATACTAGTAATTTATTATCAGTGGTAGGTTAATATACTTATTAAGACAATGAAACTGAGGCTTCAGCAAAGCATGTAACTCATATGTGGTTATAGTTTATTAAAAATCAGAGTAAGGAATGGAATCCAGTCTAGAATCACCAAATGCCTCTTTGAAGTAGATCTCATATAGGCTTCTTAAACTCAACATATACAAAATTCATTATTTTTTTCTTCTACTTTCTCTCTTCTTTAAAATTTCCTATTACTGTTGGAAATAGCACTATTCTCCCACTCATTTAGGCTCCTATCCTAAATGTCACCTTTGATTCATTGTTCAAATTCACTGACCCCCCTTTCTAAAGTCTTATCATTTCTATTTTCACAACATTTTTCTTTCTTTACTCACATAGTCACCATGCTGATGCAGGCTACCATCATCTTGCTGGTGATCTGGTTGATATCCCTGCCTTAGATATGTCCACACTCCAATCCTTTCTTCACTCAACAGCCCAAGTGATTTTCCTAAGTCACAAATTTAATTCAATAAAATGTATTCACTCAAACTCAATGCTTCCCATTACCTCAAAAATCAAATATGGGGAGCTAGGTGGTGCAGTGGATAGAGCATCAGCTCTGAAGTCAGAAGGACCTGAGCTCAAATATGAGTTTAGACACTTCCTAACTGTGTGACCCTGGGAAAGTCATTTAACCCCAATTGCTTCAGCAAAAAAAAATCAAGAAAGCATCACCTACAAATGTGATTATATAATATATGTGATATATATATATATAAAATCGAATATAAAATGCTCTGTTTGGTAATGAAAACTCTTCACAGCTATGCCCCTTTCTACCTTTCCAGGTTTTTTAAAACATCATTCCTCTCAACATACTCTATGTTACAATATCTCCCATGTCTAGAATGCTCTCTCTGATCCATCTTCCTTTAACATTGAACTCAGTAACAATTATTAATAGCTTTTACATATAATTGAGAAAAATAAAATTCAAAAAAACATTCTTTTTTTAAAATGGAAGCATTTTTAAAGAAAAAAGATAGCTCAGTTCCTACTTTCTGTAGGAAACCTTATTGAGTCCAGTCCATCTCTAACTGCTGCCCAATTCTGGTCCATTACTTCATCCCCATGTCTCCCATCTAGATTACCTTCCACTTAGGGCATTTTTTCTGTTTGTCTTCCTCTTTTTGCCTTCCTTTCCATATACAGAACTAGGCACTGTATATGGAACATATTAAGTGCTTAATAAAGGTTCTTTAACTGATGGATGATCCAAGATATCAGGCTGAAATGCCTGTGCATTTTGATGTTATGTCCTATAGAGTCCAAACTTGTGTTCAAATCCTGATTCTAATATTTTTACTAGTTCTGTGACCTTAGGCAAGTCACAACCTCTCCCAGTCTCAATTTCCCCATTTATGAGATGTGAGGGTTAAAGACTTGATCTCCAAAGTTCCTTTTAGGTCTAAACCTAACAGCAAGTCAGCAATGTTCATGCAGAAGAAAGATGAGGCCCCAGCATATCTTTGGAGGATATGTCCCAAATTTTTAACTCCTTCTATTATGTGAACTAAATAAATTCTTACTAAAACAGGTTTTGAACTCCTTCAATTAAGTTTCTTACTTGAACAATTTATTTCAGCTATATATTTTTCTTACTTGAGACAGAACTCACCTCCTTTAAAAAAATCATAAAGACAATTGAAAATCAAGCTTTGTCAAAAAGTTATCCCTAGACAGGCAAATGATATCTCCTTCTGCTTCCTACTAATATGGAATATACAATTACTATTTCAATTCAGCTCCCATATATAATTTTTGGCCATCTCTTCTTTGTTTTGCCAAGAGGAGACAGATGGTAAATCAACCTATAAATCAGCCCCAAAAATTCTTGAAGGCAAATGAGTGCTTTATAAATCAGGGTTTTAAAAAGGTCTCATTTTTATAGCAGTTATTACTTTGAAGCAATCTTTCTCTAATTATCTCCATAAACATTAAACAGGAATAATTTATGAGTTCCAGAACAATTTTGGGTTTTGAATGAAATAATCAAAATTCCACATGCTTCCTTTTCTCTTTTAATCATCACTAATGTATACAATGACCTTGATAGGCCCTATGGTTCATTAAGCTATGACCCTAATAGTATATAAAACAAGGAGAAATGCTTTTGTGTTTTCAAACTGAAGCAGTATTAGATAACAACAATAGGAAGAAAACTCGCTGACCAAGCTGTGATCTGGAAAGCAAATATTTTGTGTACATAAAATCTTACTAGAAAGAAGGGCATAAGGAGAAATTATCTGAATGTTCTGTGATTCTGAGCAATTTCTGATTCAATCCTCGTTGGTAATAGATAGATAGATAGATAGATAGATAGATAGATAGATAGATAGATAGATAGATAGATAGATAGATGAATCAGATAGATAGATAGATAGATAGATAGATAGATAGATAGATAGATAGATACACACACACATATATATATACATAAATATACATATTTAGAGACATTAACAGTAAGTTATTTCTTGATATTCTATAAGAATTAACAAAGTAAATACTTTAAAATGCTAAATCTCTGAAGCAAAAGATATAAAAGATAATCAAATATCATTCCATTCTTCTTTCCCACAGCTTCCTTTCACACATCCCCTGCTTCAGATAAATAGGACTAAATATATTCTCTCTCTCTACTTATTTCATGCCACTTCCTTTATCTGTAGTGTTCCCTCTCTTCTCTTTATACTGATCTGCCTTATAACTAGCCCCATTTTAATTTACAAAGGGAATTTTTTCTTATCTATGAAAGATGTTTGTTATCTCCTCTATGATTTCTATTCCTGGACCTGGATATCCTTCTGAGATTCAAGAACTATATAACAGTCTTGATGCCCTTTCACATGCTACCTTTTAATACAGGGTTTTGTTTCCTGAGAGAACAGGGAGGTTAGTGTCTAGGAGGTTAAAACTTCACCTTCCCATGCCATGCCACAGGCTATCTGAACTTGAAGAGAATAAAGTGATATTTGGAAGACTACAATGAGATCTAAGCAGTGAAATCAGAAAATGTGGCCAAATGATGAAATGATGGGTCAATTAGCATATATTTATTAAGTACTTACAATATGCCAGGCACTGGGGACACAAGTAGAATGAATGAAACAATCCAGGCAAGAAATGCATAGAAAAATAATATACAGTATATGTAAAGGAAATGAATACAAATTTCTCTTAAGTAATTAAATACAAGATTGTTTGGGAAAGAAAATATTGGCATTTGGAAAAATTAGGAAATGTTTGATAGAGAAGATTGTACTGGAGATAAAAGCAAAGGGAGGAGAGGGATTTTATAAAACTAAGATGAAGAGGTAGTAAGCATGTGGGACAATCAGGTAAAAGATACAAACATAGGAGATGAAGTATTCTGCATGAACAACAGAGAGAATGCAGCAGAGTCTCTTCAGGGACTAAAAAGGCTGTGTAGATTAGGTTGGGGCCAGATTGTTTAGGACTTAAAAAGCTAAACAGCAGAGATTACTTTTAGTCCTTGAAACAATAGGAAGCCACTAGAGTTGGTAGAATAAGGGGGTTAGATGATCAGATTTGCATTTAAAGAAAATGGCTTTGTGAAGAATATGTAGGATGGACCAGAGTAGGGGTACACTTGAAGCAAGGATACTAAATGGGAGCCTTGCAATAATTTCAGTGAGAGATGATGAATACCTTAATAAGATAGTAGTTATGGAAGTGGGAGAAAAGGGATACATACGACAGGTGATGTCAATATAGAAATGTTTCATCTGAACTGCATAACAACTGTGTGTTATTATTATCCCCATTTTACAGATGAGTAAAGTGAGGTAGAAAGACGTTATTTACTTTGTATAATATTGCATGTCCAGTAAATGTCTGGGGAAAGATTTGAATTCAGGACTTCCAGACTTCCAGACCATCACTCTATCATCCACTATATCATACTTCCCTACTAAAGAGGCAATGCTATTATGAGTCTTCTCACCAGGATTAGTAGACACAGAATTATTATTTCTAAGCATTATAAATTAATAGCATTCTCTTTCTGACACACTATGACTCTGAACTCTATTATCTCAGGACTTTGCTTTATTTAATTCTCTCTCCTTCCCCCTCCATTCTAGGATTTTCTTTTTGAGACAAAGCTTTACAATAAGTCTAGAGGTGATACCGTGAAACCTTAATTTTCACTTTAAAATAATTCTGATAATTGTATTGACTTAATATGAACTTTTTAGTACAAATCAAGCCAGAGCCTACTGAGTCAACCAGAAACATTCAAATTCAATTCCATTAACTTTTAATTAGTAGTTTTCACACGTATGAATGGGGAGGGGGGATGATTTAATGCTTTATGCCCATCTCCAGTGATACTAAAGGACTTTTACCCCCCTGCCATTATTATGCCTAACCACAAATATTAGTTACTAGAACAGAGTATCACACAAATCAAATAAACTATTTTTTCCCATCATCACTCAGGCAGCTGCTGTAGTATATTTCAATAGCTATGCAGTGGAACTCATTAAGAAAGCATTATGTATAGTAAATTAAAATGCAAGGCCTATGATCTGCAGACAAAAGGATGACAAAGCTTATCAAATGTATGCTTTGGACTTCTCATTAGCTGTCAGGTTTAAATGCCATTGTCTTCTCAGAACAGGTTACTACAGCTCCTAGCTCCCGGGGATTTTAGTTTGCAAGTCAGCCAGCCTCTCTATGGCCATAGAAATTTCTGTATTCCAGAAAAGTAACTATTAAACAAAAAGCACAGGCCTTAATTCGGGTTTTAGGACATTCTAGGAATGGCTTAGAAAGGTCCTCTTTTTTCTCCCTTCTCTCTCTTTAAATGGTGTCATGTATAAGAGCAACCAAATCCACAAGAGCATGATTAGCCTAGACAGAGAATGATCAGTCGCAAGAGCTAGCCATAGTCTCAGAGTCTGTTAAGTAGACAAAAAAGCCCTTGTTCTGGCCCTGTGTAGATAAAACATGACTTTTAAAGGGCCTTGCATTTATTTACAAAATGTCTGCAATCCCCTTGTGTGCTTAGAAATTTAAGCACTAAATGGACATGACATAAAGAGATGTCAAATTCATCTACAGTATCAACCTTTGAATGTTAATGGAGGAAATCCCAGCATTAATATACTGTATAGTTCTAATAAAACTGAAACTTCTTGGGGACCACAGACTACAATTCCACTAGTAAGTTTGTGCATCTGAAACAAGGTAAGTGGGAGAACTAGGTAGGTATAGTGAATATAGTGCCAGGCTTGGAGTTAGGAAGCAAGTGTTCTTGGTTGCAAATCTTGCCTCAGACACTTCCTAGCTGAGTGACCCTGGGCAGTCACTTAACTTTCTTTGCATCAGTTTCCTCATCTGAAAAATGAGCCGGAGAAGGAAATGGCAAATTAGTGTCTCTGCCAGAAAACACTAAATGGAGTCAAAAAGAGTTGGTCATGAGTGAAAATAACTGAACAATAAACACCAGAATTCTATCCTAAAAGAGAAAGGAGAATGTGATTTTTGTAATCATTATCAAACATCATTCATGTTGAATTCATTATTTACTGAACTAGCTATTCAGTAAAGAATTTAATTTGCAGCCACATAATTCTCTCATTTTAGTACATTGTAGTTTTAGCCTGGGTCAACTTTAGCCCATTTTTCACTTACCATACCTAAGGGAACTCAGGAATAATCTGAGTCTTTTATGGAGTAAAAGGAGAAATAGAAAAATATCTAGGTTAAGGTTCAAGTGGGTTATTGAAGAATTTAATTATGTGATAACACATCATAGCAAATCTTACCATGTATGGGACTCTGAACAAGTATCCATATTCTGAACCCCAATTTCCTCATTTATAAATTTGGAACAGTTACACTAGGTGATCTCAGAGGTATTTTTAGTTCTAAAATACTATGGTTTTTGTGACTTTATTGTGGCTGTCCTTAGTTCTTCAAGAGAGTAAAAATGACCTCACTATGTTAGAATTAAGTTACAGAGGGTCTGACTGTGGCTGATCAGACCAATATGAGGTTGGAGTGCTCAGCTGCAACTCAGACACAAATGGTCCATATGAACATTTGGGGTGGTTTTTCTAATTTTGCCCATCTTGCATTTCTTCTGAGCTAATTCAATTCTGCTTTGCTTACAGAAAACAGCACCTTCTCTGATGAGGGCACAACATGCTGGGCAGTCTCTTGTGCAATGTATCCCAGGTCATACAAACAATTCTAAAGTTCTTAAGAGAGACCCTGAAAGTGTCCTTATATTGCTTTTTCTAACTACCCTGTGAGTACTTGCCATGTGTGAGATCTCCATAAATAAACTTTTTGGCAAGCGTACATTTGGCGTTCGAAACAAGGTGGCCAGCCCAATAGAGCTGTGCTTTCTGCAGCACAGTTGGAATGCTTGGCTACTTGATTCGAGAAAGAACATCAGTGTCTGGTATCTTCTCCTGTCAGATGATCTTCAGAGTCTTCCTATGACAAGTCAAATGGAAGCGATTCAGTCTCCTGACATGGTTTTGGTAGACTGTCCAGGTTTCAAAGGCATACAACAATAAGGTCAGCACCATGGCTCTGTAGACCTTCAGTTTGGTAGTCAGTCTAATACTTGTACTTTCCTACACTTTCCCTCAGAGGCTCCCAAATCAATCAATCAACATATAATCATCCACTATGTAGGAGACACTGTGCTAAGTATTGGAAAGTGGTGGATAATACAAGACTATATGTGTGCATATACCTACACACATGTCTATACAATACAGAGAAATATGCATATGCATATATATATATATGTATGTGTGTGTGTGTATAAAAGCACTAGTCTACTCTAAAATTTCCTTGAAAATTCTTTTCTACCCATCAATCCTTAAAAGAAAGGTTTAAGACTCTAAACATGAAATATTTGCTAAATCTCCTTCAAACACTTGTCAATTCTAGGAGAGTTACCAGTCTTGAAATAGGGAAATCAGCTAGTCCAATCCCTTTTATTTTACAGATGAACAAACTGAGACCCAGGAAGGTTAATCTGAATGTTAGATGAGTAGAAAGAGAGGCAGGCTTGAAACTCTTCCCTCTTTAGTTTCTAAATCAGTACACCTCACTGCCTCTTAAAAGGCATTTGTTATTTAGCATGTTCCAGAGAAATTATAGTTCTCATAGAGGCCATGAATTTCCAGAAAACTAAATGACAAAAAGCAAATTATCATCAGAAAGTTTACTAATTTAAGAAGCAAGAAAGATTCACTAATTGAATCTCTTAAACCCAATTAATGAATCAAAGGTGCACCATTCCTAAATAAGCTTATGAACAAAATTCTCAGGATAAAGGGTTAACTAGAGTCTTGATCTCTGCAGCTGGATAACAAAACACCAAAGCATGTTCTATCTCAGCAAATTAATATTTTATGACACTGGATGTTTTCTGCTTGGTACTAACGATCTCAGATTTGTTTTATAAGTGAGAGTAGATTTGAGTTCATGGTTATGTATCTGTCCTTAGGTGAGAGCATGAGAGAGAAAGGCAGTCTCCATTATTTAGTTTCAATTATATGCTATTTTCAGAGGGGAAACACTTCCCGTGCCTACTAAAAATAGTTTGGATTTGTTGGTTTTTTTTGGGTGTGAACTTATAACTTCACTGGTAAGAACGATACCAGTAAGAGATTATTCTTACTATTTCTACAGATCTGCAACTAGTCTGAAATTTATAGGTTTAAAGAATGTCTTGGGTGATATGAGGTTAAAGCACTTGGGACATGGTCATACAAACAAGATGGATCAGGATGAGGCAGAATTTAAACCCGGTACTTCCTGAATCTAGGGCAGTTAAATGGTGCAATGAATAGAATGCTGGGTCTGAAACTAGGAAGATCAGATCTGGCATAGACAGACCATGTATGACCCTGCCCAAGTCACTTACCTTTTCCCCTTGGTTTCCTCATCTGTAAAATGAGCTAAAAATGGAAATGGCAAGTTGCTCTATTATCTTTGCCAAGAAAAACCCCAAAAAGGTTATGAAAAGTCAGACAGGACTGAAAAACTTCTTGATTCTAAAGCTAGGCTTGAAGGAAGACAGGGTGGGAGGGAAGGAAGAAAGAAGGAGTAGAAGGTGATAAGATGAGAGAGAAGGAAAAAGGACAGAAAAGGTGAAATCTTACCCAACATCTTCAGCCCTCAAGGGGCCAAAAAGGAAAAAAAAAAAAAAACAAATACACAGTTCATTCATTTATGTGATTTCGACAGATGCGTAATTAGCCCAGCCTGGCAGCTTTTTTGTGTTAGTGCTGGACCTATGCTGAACATGACAATGTAGGGATCATGGCCATGCTTCAGTAGGCCTTTGATTTCCCAAATGGCAGCTTCCTTTGAAGACCATCATTCATTCGTTGAAAAATAAAAACACATTAACAAGGTGCTGAGAATCAGTCAAGTGGCTTAATTATCTGCTCCCTGTTAAGTGTCCCTGCAGATTCAATATTTGGGCCCACCCTCCTCCCTCCTTTTGCTCAGTTCTGAAAGAGATACTAAATCCATTTCCCAGGACTCGTTTTACACACAGTTGTCCCAAATTAAGCCAAGCTCAAATATCCACGGCAGGCAACATTTGGAGAAGGAATCAGGAAAAGGAACAGCTGCTTTTTAAAGGCTGGCTAATAAATAGGTCTCTGGCAGCAATAACCACAGGATAAAGAAAAAACAAAGGGATAACACATTTTCTTCCTTCTTCACATTGCACTCACCATAGCTCCCCTAGCTTAATATTATACTTTGAAGAAGTTCCAATTTTGCAGACAAGGCATGCAGAAGGAAGCCAGAACTGAAATAGTATGAGAAGACACAGCACAGATTTGTCATATCGTCAAGCAACCAGTCTCACGTCTATTAGCTGAAGTGGAAACTAGAGTTGAATGTTTCACTAGATAAAACTGATAATGACATCAAGCAGCTATGGCTATTTTCCCAATAAAGGTTTAGTGAGCTCTACAATAGCACCTGTGAGATTTAACTCATGAAGCTCTTCATCCCTCCACTTCCTACAAACTTGGGTCTCTAAAAACTGCTAATCTTAATATATGAATGCATCAAGTCTTATTTTAATGCAATATTCAGTGTCCCAACTACAAGTCCCATTCAGATTATAGGAGATATATTGGACCAACAAGGTTTTTCCTCTTCTTGGAAATTCTACCAGTTTATACAAAGGTCCCTGACAAAATGGCTATGTGCAAAATACATAAAATGGGTCCTGTGTAAATGAGGCTGTACAGTTTGCAGGAGACTAAACTTAATGGGTCAAAAATTTTACACTTAGGTATTTCAATGTATATTCAGCATGGGAAAATACAATAAATAATTCACTTAGGATGCTTTTTTTCCACTAATATCCTGTATCATAGAGACTGACTACACAGATGATCATCTTTGTCTTTTAGATAAGGAAACTTAATCATAGGTTAAATAATTTGCTGATGGCACAGTGGATGACCTAGAGCCAAGAAAACTTATTTTCAACTCTCACCTTAAACTTAGGCTATGTGATTCTAGACAAGTCACCTAATCAGTCGATGCTGTGGTAAGCCAGGACCCAAAACACTCCTGAATGCAGCTATTTAATATAAATTGGAAATATTTACCAAAATAAGTAAAAATAGAAGTAATCTAGATAATGTTAATAATAATAATAATATGGCTTTCAAAATCTATATATAACATTCAAGGACTTTTATGTGGAGTTTGGTGACCCTCATTTCTCTAAGTTTAGCATCATTGTTCAATATTGCTGAAACAACATTGAATTTTATTAGTATAGAAGAGCTTCTTCATCTGAGTGTTCTCAATACAAGTAAGATGATGGATCCAATCCTCATCATTAAATATGGTCACATGATCATAAGGAAAGTCAGAGCCATGGCTTCAGATTTAAAAATCCAATGCCCTTTCTACTACCCCATATCAAGTTTTTCTGTCTGCTGTTGCTCAACTACACTTATTTCATGCTCATTATAATGAATGTCACAAATTCAGCCTTCTGGGTCCATGAGAACTAGTACTCCAAAACTCAATCTCATCTAATATTTATGTGCTTACTGTGTGTAAAGCACTACACTTGGTACTTCTTTCGATGGGAAAGGGCCTCAATATAGTACTCTAAGACAGAATGGGTCCCATCTTTCTCTCATGGCCTCTGAGGCCCTTGACGATGCAAAGTTATTCTCACTTTCTCTATTTTCATTTTCTCTGGAGCACATAATACACATAGGAGTCTTTTTAAAGGCCCATTATGAGACATACTACCAAGAAGAAAAAAGATCTCGGCATTCACTCTCTCTTCCTCCCTTCCTCCCTCCATTTCTCCCCTCTCTCTGTCTGTCTCTCTCCCCCTTCCAAAAATGGAATGCAAATGAGTCCTACCTCCTTATATGGATAGCTACCCCTATGGATGATAACCAGAGATGAAGCCAGGATGTAAAATACTGTTAGAATAAATGGAAGAAAAAAGATAGATACTGTTTTCTCAAATTTTAAGCTGAAAGGACTGAAAATTTGCTTGGGTATTTCACATGAATATAATAATATTAACTATTATTATTATGCCGTGCATATTTTTTTTGTTTTCAACATGTTTGCACATTTATAAACCTACATACACAGGGGAAACAATCATAACAAATAAATGCCAATCCCTGAATAGAACAGGAGAAGCATCTCTTCCAGAGAGAGCAATAATGGGTATTAAGTTATTTAATATTTATGTGATAGACTTCAGTTTTGCTCATTGCTTCAAATCCTCCAGGCAAAAGCCCAATAAAATGTCATTAGTTAAAATACTTTTAACAAGCTAGTCATAATTATAATATAGCCCCAAACAACACATTGAACTATATAAAATAAAAATTTTATACTATTTCTCTATATAGGTATCTAGCTCAGAATAAGAGAGGAGAGGGAGACGGAAAGGCAGAGAAGGAAGAGGGAAAGGGAAGAGAGAAAGCAAGAGAGAGAAAGAAGGAGGAAGGGAAGGAGAAGAAAGGAGAGAAAGAGGAAGGGAAAAAGAAGAAAAGAGGAACATACACATACAGACAGAGAAGGTCCATAGTTCCCTCTCAGCATGTCATATTAACCAGAGACAGACAGGAGTTTTAACAGATGGTTTGTTGGCCAATTACAATATCACAATTCTAATACTTTTACAATAATTCTAATATTATATTAAACACAGATTCTTTCAGGAAAGAAAATCCAGTTTATATCTGTAATAGAAGAAAATAGAGATCAACTTCATAGAGCCACAGGGTCTTAGAGTTGGCAGGGATGTTTTCAAATGGCAAAAAAATCAACAATGCCACAAAGTGACCAAGAGAATTAATGAAATCTTAGCTTAATTAAAAGAGTTAGGGCATCCAGAATGAAGGTTATAATCCTTTTAAATTTTCTCTAGTCAGACCCTCATCTGTTAATGTTTTGCTGCCATATTATAAGACACTGATATGGAGACTTCAGAAAAGCATCAACCATGATGAGGAAAGTGATCTAGATCATGGCATATAAGACTAGGATGGAAATGTTTCACCTACAGAAAAAAGGAATGATATCATGAGCTTTCTTCATATATCAGAAGGGCTGTCTTATAGGAGAAGGAAAAAAAAAACTTCTCTTTAGTCCAAAGGAAAGAAACAGAATTGATGAGGAAAAGTTGCAAAGAGGCCAAAAAGGAAAAGTAGCCTAATATTGAGAGCTATCCTGAATTGGAATGTCTTAAGAGACTGTGGACTCTTTCTCACTTCAAGTTTTCAAACAAAATTTGCATTGACCACTTGTTGAATATGTCAGAAGGAAATGACTTTCAGTTTTAGAATAGATTAGACAGCTATTGATACCCCTCTTTCAACTCTTTAGATTTGTGACTTGTAGAACTAATCCAACTCTCCCATTTTGCAGAGAGAAAAACTGAAGCTCGCAAGAGAGAAGTAATAAAGTCACACTGCTTAATATAAGCAGCAATATTTCCATTGAATGCAAAAATAAGACTTAGCTCTCTCTAAGGGCTGCTGGCTTTCCCTCTTCAGAAAGCCTTCTGCAATTACTGCAGACTGTATTGTTCTTTATCTTTTCATATTTCCTAAAGGAAGAGTTCTCTGCATATTTCTTTTATGTTTATAGCAATAATAACTAATATAATAACAGCTAGTGTAATATAGTACTTTGAACTTCACAAACCACTTTATGTATATTGTTTCATTTTATCCACACAACTTAATAAAGCAGATATTATTAACTTCATTTTACAAATGACAATACTGAGGCTGGTATTGGCTTGCCCAAAATCATAGGGCTAATAAGTGTATGAAGCAGGATTTTCCTGACTCCATTTCTAAATCATCATTTTTATCACAAAGACTTGTTGATATGATTGCACATTTGCTTAAACAAAGTACACACAGTTATACCATATATTTTGAGAGGCAGTAGATGGCTTCAGCTGATCAGTGAGAAGTTCATCATTCTGAGAGTTCAATGCCAAGCAATATTTCTCTATATACATGATCTCTTGGACTTTTATCTTACTCTCATATGTGAGTTCCAAAGGGACAAGACCATATTATCCTTTGTATTGTCAGCACTTAGCGCAGTATCTGGTATACAATGCTTAATAAACAAATATTCCTTGATGGATAGCTAAATGATTGTCTCCTTAAGGTTAAGTGTAAGCTCATTGAGGGGACAGAATATCATTCTTCCTTTGCACCCTTCACACTGCCTTCAACACAAGGTGGTGACTGATCAGATGCTCAATAAATACTTGCTGGACTAAATTTCTGCTTAGTTATCATGATAAAGAAATTTTCTTCTGAGGGTAATGGAATGATTTTAATGAAACAGACCACATTCCGTTAATCATTCATTTTAGAAAAACACGTAGCCCAATAAGCAAATTAATAGGAGCACACACGTACACAGGTGTTCAACGTTTTGCTTCCTACCCCCACATGATTTTCCTTCATTGTTCCCTCACACTACTCCGAAGATATAAGCATTAGGTTGAGAAACATCAGCCAATGAATTAACAATATATTTTACAGTGCAGTACCAACAGGTGGTACAATACCAAGAACAGGCCAATCACCATGGAAGAACAAGATTAATAAAATGACTGCAGCCAAAGCCCATGGTTTTACACTGCTCTCAGAATCAGCTGAAGATTCTAAAAAAAGAAGAGATGGAATAAGGTTTAATATATGATTCAAAGAATGACAAGCTGGAATCCCAAGGACAAGAAATCACCTGATTTGCTCTCAAATTCAACACTTCCTACAAATGGGGAAATTGAAGAATACCCCATAATAGACATTACACAATTAGTGTGGTGCTACATAAATCTCTTCAACTAGCTGGAGGGGAGGGAAAATCATATCAGGAGAAAATATAAAATGTATTATAGCAAGGGATTATAGTGTGTATATACACACATGTATACTGCATTATAATATTTATGGTTCACCTTGGAAAAATATTTAACCAAAGGAGTTATAGTTTATACCAATACACATGTGCATGTGTGCATTATTATTCATGTAAATTTGTATATACATGTAAAGGGCTAGAACTGAGAGGATGTACTTGACCTAGATGCAAGGTAACCAGCACTTAGGGCTAATTACCAATTGGACAATTCTCTATTGACAAGTTTAGAGGATTACTCTGCTCAACTCCAAGTTGGCTGGATCTGTGGGTGTGGTGAGAGAAGGGAGGAGAGATCAGGGGGTGGAGTAGGAGGAGGAGGATCTTTCTTTTGGCATTGGAGAGAGAGGAAGGAGGGGTAGAGATTCCTATATCTAATCCCCTGAGAACAACCCCAAAAGACCAAGAATAAAGACTTATACTCCGGCTGATTCTAAGATATCCAGGGTCTCTCAACATGTACATGCAAGTGTATATACATAAATCTATATATATTTATACATATATCTATATCTATCTATCTATATGTATATGTATATGTATATATGTGACCTTTACAAATATGGACTTTTTAGAAAGTAATTCACCTTGAGGAATTTCCTTCAATTACTCTTATATTTATAGTCTCATAGAATTGCCTGAGGGTGGAGAGTGAAATTTGGAGGGCATACTAAGCCTCAAGTTAGGAAAATCTGAATTCAAACATAGCATCAGATACACACAAGCTGTGGGACTCTGGGCAAGTCACTTACTCAGTTTCCTTATCTATAAAGCAAGTTGCAGCAGGAAATGGCAAACCATCCCAGTATCTTCACCAAGAACACAACTGAAAAACACCCAAACAACAAGAATTGTCTGAGCCAGCCATTAAACTTATTACTCAGGTCTCATATGGAGGTGGGACTTGAACCAATATCATATCTTTCTTGGTCTTCTCTCAACTACACTCTCTCCATACATTACAAAATTAAAATAAATCCACAAAATGGTAAATATTATACAATCTTCCTCTGCATCTCAAAGATAAGGCCAGTGTCTCTACTACTACTGACTATTTTTGCATTTGTTAAATATCACCAAAAATCTCTTTAGCTAACAAGCTTACATGAGCAATCTTGGATTTTTTCACATGAGGACTGGTTTCATGTTGGAAAAGAGATATATTCTCATGCTGGAAGCCCTAGTAAGGAAAATCTTTGGAAGTCTCCAAACAAAAAAAGCCCAAGGAAACTGAGAATTTTGTTTCTGTTCACAAAGTTCTCCTAGAGATGAAGAGTTTTCATTGGCTGGATACCCTGTGGACTACTGGAGCATCAAACCAAAACCCTAGTGAAAGAAACCAAAAAAAAAAAAAAAAATTCATAGCTGTCTTTTGCAGCAAAGATCTCATAAATCTCACCAGGAACCACAGAACTATGGCAAAGAATGCAGGTTCCACATTCCCATCCTTTTTAAAAAAGATATTCTGGACCTGACCAGACAGAACATCTTTGAAAATAGGACTCTGTCATCTGACTCATGCCTTTTAAATTTTTTGTTGAACAAAAAGGGAAATACAATTGAAATAAAAGATTATCACTGGAAGGAACTTTGGATATCATTTACTTCAACCTCAATTTAAAAGATGAGTAAATTGCAAGTAAACAGCAATATCGTTATCAACAAGAACACAGTGCTCATATAGATTTAAGGTTATGCAAAACACTTTACAAATTTGATTCTCACACCAACATAAGGAGCTAGGTGTTTTTAATCATCATGCTGGAGAGACTTATATGAACTGATGCTAAGTGAAGTGAGATCATTATACACAGCAACAAGACTATGCGATGATCAATTATGATGGATGTGGTTCTCTTCATGATCCAAACCAGTTCCAACTGTTCAGTAATGAAGAGAGCCATCTACAGCCAGAGAGAGGACTATGGGAACTGAGTGTGGACCACAGTATAGCATCTTCACTCTTTCTGTCATTGTTTGCTTGCATTTTTGTTTTCCTTCTCAGGTTTCTTTTTTCTAGATCTGATTTTTCTTGTGCAGCAAGATAACTGTATAATATGCATATGTATATTGGATTTAATATATATTTTAACATATTTAACATGTATTGGACTACCTGCCATTTAGGTGAGGGGGTGGAGGGAAGGAGGGGAAAATTTGGAACAGAAAGTTTTGGAAAGGTCAGTGTTGAAAAAATTACCCATGCATATGTTTTGTAAATAAAAAGGTATAATAAAAAAGAAAATGTCCATATCTAGTTGTCAAAAATTCTGATTATATTACAGCATAAAACCAGTTAAGTAAGAGGAATTATAAAGTATACAAATACTTTCTTTTCCTCTGAATTAATTGAGTTCTTCAGATCACCTTCACAGCTATGAATATGCTTTCTAAATGTTCCTTTCCCTTTGTTTCACATGATGGGTGATACCAAAAAAAATCATTACTGAATTTGTGTACATGGTAAACAGCAGTTCAATACCACTGATGGCGTAGCAAACAGTGTTTCATGTCTTATACAAAAGCTATCTTCTTTCTTTCTTTAACATCCTTCATAAGTTAATTCTCAGGGAATGCCAAATATTGTTAATTATGGATATTCAATCCCAATGTCCCAAAAGAAACTTAATTACTCTCAATTTCAAGATCATAGAAACAACTACAGGTGCCAGTCTACTATTTTCAGAGAACAATCAGCTGGAAGAATTGGAGACAGGATTAGGATAGAAGATTAGTTAAAATCTTAAAAGCTGGTCACTAATTCTCCAAAACAGAATGAAAAAATGCAAATTTTTCCCCAACATCCTGACCAAGAACCTTGACCAACGTTTTTCTTCAAGTCAAAGGAAGGATGATTCTGATAACAACATTCTTCAAAGTCAGAGCTTCTCTTAGATAGTAAAAAAGGAGGAAGACACTGGGCAAAATCATTAAACTATCCCTCTTTGAATAATGAGGTAATAATAGAGAGCACAGCATGAAAAAGGAACTGCTTTGTGAGTTTTCAGTACATAATTTGTCTGTTGTTTCTAAGGTTAACTATCTTAGGAAACATTAATACCTTGAAAAACAGATTATGAAGCACAGCATATACAATTATTCTTAAATTTGAATATGTTAATAATAGGTATTTAATAATAATGTACACAAAAGGCATTACTAACTCTGTAGATTAGCTTCTTGAAAATAATTTTGAATTTGTCCAAGTGAAATTTCAATCCAAATGATTTCTCTGACTTTGATGATGCTGTTAGAAAAAAATTATTCTGTTTACTGATAGATAAAAATAAATTCATTCTCTATTAATTGCTTCCAGTCTTGTTCAGTTTAGATGTACATGTGAGAAATGGAGATTCACTATTTTTTTCATAGCATACCTATATAGTTCATCATAAAGATCTTCCAGGAAGTCTACTAATGGGAAATATATCCCTAAATGTAGCATCACATTTACCTGAAAACAGTTCACTAAATATGCATGAAATCTGAGAGCAGAGGGTTTACTCCTAGAGGACTCCTTAAAGTAAGTATTACTCAACATTTATTAAGCTTCTAATATATGTCAATCATTCTACTATGTGCCGGGGATACAAATAGAAAAAAAAGGACAAGATCTCTATTTTCAAGAAGCTCGCCTACTAATAAAAGAGACAATATGCACATATATACATATATACCATAAATATATGCATGTATATAGATTGATAGATACAATGAGATTAAATATAAAGTCAATAAATACAAAATCAAGACAGAATTTGAGGAGGGTTCTAATATAGAAGATAGTGCTTGAAATACAACTTGAAGAGAATGAGTTTATGTGGTAAAAGTAAGGAGGGAGGACATGGGATAAAAAGTGAAAAAGAACAAAGGATATGGAATATTATGTGAAAAGTACAAAGGAGAGGCTAATCTAACTGGATGAAGAAGTATGGAAGAGAGAGTAATATTAAATGAAGGGGAAAGTGTAATTCAATCTTTTAAATATTAAAGTACTTTTTCATTCTATTTGACAGAAAAGGTGGAACAAAAAACCCAATAACCAGAAGTGTATGTTGGTAAAAATCACAACCAAGGAATTGAGCTACAAGTACAAAGAGGGATAAGCAGCAGCTTTAGGAAGTCAAAATTGAACAACATAAAAAGTCAAAAAGTCAAGTCCAGAAGAACATAAACAAAGGCACATGACTGTTCCTGAGACCAGTACATTATCTATATCTATATCTCTCTATATATATGCTCAAACACCTACTATAGTGCTAGTACATAAGAGGCATTTAATTAATCGGAATAGGGACTAGTTCATTATCTAACTGACCTTGCTTAGTTTACTTGAAAGGCCTAATTCTCTAAGGCCCTTTCTAAAACTAATATTCTAGGACTCTGATTATGTGCATCTTAAAAAGGAAATGTAACACACTAGTCACATCATAATGTCATGAAGATCAAATGAAATAATATACTAAAAAGGGTTTTGTGAACCATAAAATATACTAAATATGTCATACTACTGGCTGAGAAATGAAAGGCAAAATTCAAGGCAGGAACAATGCCCAGAAACAGCACACACTCATACACTAGATCAGACCTACAGATATTAAGCAGATGGACGAGAACCTTGGACAGTTCCCTCAGAGAGATGTTGTTCAGACATAAGTCTGAGGGATTTTATCCTGGTACTTAAAACTTATTCATTGCTTCTCCCTTCTCTCAGTCACTGACTGGCTGTTCAATCTTTTACTCCCTTAAATTAGTCTCTATAGAGGCAGGGAGCTGGAACTATTCTTCCCCTTCTCAACCACCACACTATATCCCAAAAAAACTTTCCACGTCTTTAGAAGTCAGAGCACTTCTTCTTACCTAAATGGGAAGTTTCACCAAGACCTATGTCCTTCTAATGTCCTATTGACTAATTTAAGGAATTAATCCATTTGTCTCTCTTTCTCCCTTTCCTTTCCCTCCCTTTCTTTCTACCTCTTTTCCTAGCCCTAGACCTCTCAGACCTCAAAGTCCCAAATCAAAGTCAAACAAAAATTATATTTTTCTCAGGGCTGGCAACAATAATTGGTTTTTGAATTTTTTGCAAATGATACTCCCACCATGTCCCCAAGTCCAGGAGGTATTATGCCATATGTCTTAGACAAAAGTTCGATACTGTTTCATAAAGTTTTGAATAGTGATCAATTTCACTTATTCAGAGAAAAGCCAAAATCTTCTACACAAAATCAAAGATTATAAAGAAGGTAATGGAGAAGGGACTTTCTTCAAGCAATAGCAAAGACATTAAGCATTTCAAGAAAAATGGCTCTTTCATCCCACACCCAACAAGTACAAGCAAAAAAAAGAGAAAATTAGGATCAAAACTTCCTAGGGGACCTAGTTTATAAAGTGCCTGGAATGTGCTACCACTGTATTGAACTTAAAAAAGGTATTTCCTAGTCATGTGGGAAGGGCTTTAATTAATTGAGAAACAGAGAGCACAAAGAATGGTAAAGTAATAGTTGTTCTTGAGAAGTCCAGAGTTCAAGAATCACCTCTGACACACACAATAGCTTTGTGACCATTACAAGTCATTTAACCTAAGTACAACTATTATCTCCTCTACCCTAATGTAATCATACATCCATTCTCTATCCCTATCCTAATTTATAATACCTTATCAATTATCTTTGAGTAAAGGGACTGCCTTTAATGGGAAGGGCTAAATTTTTGTCATTGTTTTTTATTTTCCCAAATACATGTAAAGATAGTTTTCAACATAGATTTTTGTAAGACTTTGTATTCCAAATTTTTCTTTCTCCCTCCCTTATCTTCCCTTTCCCCAAAATAGCAACAATCTGATACAGTTTGAACATGTACAATACTTTTAATCATATTCCCACATTTCTCATGTTGTACAAGAAAAATCAAACCCAAAGGGAAAAAAACACAAGAAAGAAAAAAGCAAACAAAGAAAAAATGCTGAAAGTTCTATGTTTTGATCCACATTCAGTCTCCACAATTATCTCTAAATGCAGATGACATTTTCCATCTCTAGAAGGACCATATATTCAGAAGAAAGGGGAAAAAAGAAAGTAAGTAGCTTGAGCTAGGAAATTTAGGTCATTTTGTCATATCCCTAGCATGTGAGATTGAAGATACAAATTGCTTGTCGCAAGGGGCAACTGCAATCTATTGAAAATGTATTCTTTAAGCACAATGTAGATTGTGTAAGGAGTGTGGAGAGATGAATATAAATGTATGTCTTCTACTAAGTAAAACACTAAGATGAAATTCCAATGATCAAAAACCCTAGTGAGGTCAATCTGAGGGATAGAGCACTTCTGGCAGAAATGATGTGATACTGGTGAACCAAGAATAAGATTAGAAGTCATATAAGCTGTGCCTAGTTCTGTGTCTATTATTGCCAGCTGACTCTGGACAAAGCATCCTACTTTTGTGAGTCTGTACTTCTTGATTTATAAAAAAATAGGCTTATATTTTTAAAATGACAAAACCCCTTCCTCCTCTAAAACAAATGTTCCTCTATCATATCTCCCTTTTTGAAGTTCAAGGAACTAGTCTTGGGCTACATTCCACTCAATAAAATCTATAGGGTCAAGGAAAAAGAAGTCACCCTTAAAAGTCCCGATTAAATTCTTTAGTTGTCATCTAATAACAGCATTTCCCCATCCCATTCCCATCAGTACTTTGCCAATACAAATATTTTCCTGACAGTTCTCCCACAAATGAGGTAAAGTCTCACTACAAAAAAGCATGGGTGGGTGCATGAGGCCTAATGTATTCCCTATGGATGAAGGTCACAAGTAGCCTTATTTTTGTATGAAAAGTTGAACATTTATTAGCTGTTACACGAAAGAGGTGAAGCTAAAGATAAATAAGTTAGCTAGTATGAAGTATATGAATAATTGGACAGAGCTCTTCTGTTTCCATTAAGGAAAAGACAAGATATAGTAGCCTCAAAATGCTGCATGAAAGAATAATGCTAGAGATTAAGAGCCATTTCCTTAGTGAGAGTTTTGAGTTATTGGAACAAGTTATCAGGGGGATTTGTGCAGTATATCTTTCTCGAAAATTTCCCCAAAATAAAAAAGGGCTCTCTTAGGATGGCTTGTATGTGATTCTGTATGGAATAAAGAAAGTAGAAAGAATGACCTCTCTGTAATCCACTATCAAGGAGAAGAAATTTTTACCTTCACTCCCTCCCTTCATTACGGCTAAAATAGTAACCAAAGAGGTTGCAACATTTCCAGACCCAGGGAAGCACACAATTTTAACACAAGCCTGTGGAATTTCTTTTTCTGTACACAAACTAAAGCCAGCTTGTTATAGAATCTTTACTGCCCTTTGGAATACTACGGATGCTGAAAGACAAATATGATGAACTTGATGACAAAATAATGAGGAGAATAAAAGAGTCCCTTCCCCCCACTTCCACTCCAGCCACCAATAAAGACAATTAATTAAAGTAAAGTTGGAACAAGGAGGGAGTAGGGGAAAAAAAAAAGGAAACACAGGAGGAGACAGGCCTATCAACCTATTCCAGCTGCGATTTAAGTTTAGCCCATAGAGGAAAAAAATATAATTTGCATCTCAAGCTGCACACTTGCTGAAAGCTAACTCATTTCCAAAATACCTAAAGTGTCCAGATTGTTTACAGGTTTTTGCTTTGACAGAGATTTGCTCTCCAGGGGTAGTCTATTAAACTATTATTATTCCAACAGACTGCTATTAGAATGGAAGCTTTGTGAAATTTCAGAGAGAAAGAAGGGTAATTTAAAATACATAATAAAACAAAAAAGACATGTACTGTTATGGTTTGCTAAAGTGCATATTTCATCTAGTCTACATTTGAAGTTATTCTATGTTTGTATATCTCCTTGAGTGTTGGGTTTAAAATGAGAGCCAGTTTGGCATGGTAAACAAGCTAACCTGGGTTCAAGTTTTAAATCTTGGCATATATGTGCTGTGTGGCCCTAAGCCAGTCACTTCATTTCTCAGTGAACCAAATAATTCTCTGAGACTATATATATTTAAAAGAATAGCCACTGCCTATAAATTACAATTTTTAGAAGAGTAATACAAAGGATTTTTGTATTATCACAAAGTATATAAATTCCATTGAAGTATATAAAATCCCCCTCCTTTTTCCCCCCTTTTTTGCCTCTTCATCTGATGAAATTTACCCCATTCTTTTTCTTCCAATATGATCCCTTTCTATCCCTAGTTTCTTTTTTACATCATCACATTAAAGTCAACTTATCTCCACCCTCGTAAGTATACCCCTGACAAAAATACAGTTCTTAAGAGTTACACGTATCATCTTCCCATGTAAGGATATAAACATTTTAACCTTTAAAAACATAAAATTTTTCTTCCCTTTTACTTTCTTATATTTCTCTTGAGTCTTGTATTTGAAGATCAAATTTTCTGTTCAGTTCTATTCATCAAAAATTATTGAAAATTCCCTATTTTGTTGAATGTCCATCTTTTACCTTTAAAAATGTTTAGTTTTTTGGGTGTAATTGATTCTTGGAAGTAGTCCAAGCTCCTTTACCTTCCAGAAAATCATATTCCAGACCCTTCAATTCTTTAAAATGGAAACTGCTAGATTTGGGGTGATCTTACTGATTTTGTGGTTTCTTACTGTTTGGTTTCTTTCTACTGCTTGCAGTATTTTCTCCTTGATCTGATAATTCTAGGATTTAAGCTACAATATTTCTTGATTTTGAGGTTTCTTTCAGGAAGTGATTGTTGGATTCTTTTAATGACAATTTTACCCTCTGGTACTAGGATACCAGGGCAATTTTCTTCAATAATTTCTTGAAAGATGTTATCCAGACTCCTTTTTTCATTGTGGCTTTCAGATAATCCAATAATTCATAGATTGTTTATCTTGGATCTGCTTTCCAGATCAGTTGTTTTTCCACTGAGGTATTTTACATTTTGGACTATTTTTTCATTTTTTAATTTGGTTTGACTAATTATTGATGTCTCATTAAGCTATTCACTTCCATTTGTCCAATTCTGATTTTTAGTGAATTGGTTTCTTCAGTTAGCTTTGTTTTTTTACCTCCTTTTCCATTTGGCCAATTGCACTTTTAAAGCAATTGCTTTGCTTATTGGAATTTTTTTCCATTTCATCAAATGCATTTTTAAGTAGTGGTTTTCTTCAATTTTCCTTTTCCCAACTTTCCTACAAAGCTCTCAATTATTTTCCTTATTTTTCTTCTAACTCTCTTTTAAGATTTGTTTTCAATTCTTTCAAGATAGCCTTTTGAGTTGGAAACCAATTCATATCTTCCTTTGAGGCATCATCTGGGAGGAGGGGGATTCTTCCCCATTTTCATAGTAGTTCTCTTTGCCTGTGCTCTTTTTACTTTTTTGCTCATTTTAAAAGTCTATTCCCAGGGCATAGGAGAAATTGTTCCAAGCTTCCTCTGTAGGGCAACAGGGGCTTCTCACTGACTGTAATGGAGCCAGGGGTGCTGCAGATTTCCTCACTATACTGGGTGGGTCTGGACAAGTCCTGCCTGTTATGCTGGGATTCATGGGCTCACTACTTGTCTTTTGTAGTTGTACTGGAAGTCTCACAGCTAGTCTACTAATCCATTGCCCTTCTGAATCAGGTGAATCAGGACAGAGAAGCTAATGCTGTTTTATTTTGTCTAAGAGCTTTCCATTAAATTCCATGAACCCGGGCATCTCCAGCCCAGGCCTCCTTGCTCCAAGCCATGTCTGTACAGAGCATTGTTCTCCTTTGCCTAACTGAAACAGCCATTTCCTGAAATCCTTCCAAGATATTTTTGCTGGAAAATTATTATACTCTGAATATTTGTGGGTTCTGTCACTCCAAAATCCATTCAGAGGCTTGATTCTGAAGAAAGCCAGGAAACCTCAGGCAAAGCCCTCTCTACTCTCCACATCTTGGCTCTGCCTCTCAGTTCTGAATTTGAAGAATTTCTAGGTGGTGCTGTTTTAAACATGTAGGGAACATCTCTCCATGTTGTTTACAAGGACAGAACAAAGGAATGAATCAAAACACATAAAAGAGAGTCAAACCACCTCAAATCCAAATTCTAAATCATATGAATTGGAGGAATATCACTATATGAAGTCTTATTCTGTTACCAATATTGGTACTGTGTTTAAAGTTTCTCTCTATAAAATATTTTTCAACTTTCTCTTTTCAAAATAAAAATAAGTTTAGATTTATGTAGAGTTTTACAGTTTTAAAAATGCTTTACTCAAAACCTGTATAAGGGAAGCAATGGAAGTACTACAATGACTTTAAAGGCATAAGCCTAACTATCCAAGCTAGTATTGTCTGAATTCTGGTTTTTTAACTCCAAATACAGGCAAAGGGAATTTCTTGCTGATGAGATAAAACATTTTTTCTATACATTGAAAAAATGATTATTTCTTTGTGTAATCCATATTTTCAAAAGGGCATTAAAAGAAATTGAGTAAAATGGGTGCAATTTTAAATGTATTAAAGGAGCTCACTATTTAAAGAAAACCTGTAATGAATCTTTTACAAAGTGAGTAATTCTTTCACAAAGTGAATAATCACTGCCTAATTAATTTGCTTTATAAATTCCAATTTTTGCATATTGCATTAGGCAGCTCTTTCTAATCTTTGGGCTGGAAAATCAGATAACCAAACTTATTAGAATTATGTTCATGAGTAAACAGACTCTGAATGATGGCCTAACTAGCTATTCTTGAAGCAAAGTATGTAAACTTCTATATGAAATTACATTTAGGTAATAAAGAAGAATCACTTAACCTAAATAAAACTTCTCATCCTTTAATGGTAGTTGTCATTCTGTGAACACATTGATTCAATTTAGGTTCCTATTTTTTAAAAAAAGGCAAGACAGAGAAATTCACACTAACTTGATGCACATTATCATTTAATGACAGAAACTAATTAATCTAGGCAAAAAGCTTCAGTCCATTCAACCAAATTCTTGCAGATGACAATGCAACAGTACTTTAGCTGAATGCCCTAAATGTTCTTTTTTGTAGCTTCCTCAAGCCCATGCCATCCCTCCTTTCCCTTTCCTTCTCTCTCTCTCTCTCTCTCTCTCTCTCTCTCTCTCTCTCTCTCTCTCTCTCTCTCTCTCTCTCTCTCTCTCTCTCTCTCTCTCTCTCTCTCTCTCTCTCTCTCCTATCACCCCAATGCAAGCACCAGTGACAGGGTAATGTGTAGAATGTGGGATGGATGAAGAAGGTGAAAAGTAAGAACTGAATCTAAATCTTGAAACAAATACTTATTAGCTTTACTAACCAATGAGCAATTAATTTTATCTCTCAGTTTCCAAATCTTCAAAATGAGGAAAAGTAAATTACTTAACACAATTTTAAGAAAAGTTTAAACACTATAAACAACTATACACATGCCATTTATTACATGTAGTTATATGTATAAAATGGGAATAATAATAAAATAGCTAACATTTATAAAGCATGTTATAGTTTACGAAATACATTGTGTGTGTGTGTGTGTGTGTGTGTGTGTGTGTGTGTGTGTAATGTCACTTGATTTCTTACAAAAACCCTGTTATAAATAGGAAAACTATTATATGATGTGAGTCCTTGTTCTGGTCTCCATGAAAAGATTCTGACCCTTCTATGAATTCATATCTGAAATGAGTGAGGACAGTACACTTTCTTTGGTTGGTGGGGGTTATCTTTTCAGTCTTCTTTATTCTCTTGTGAAGTCTGAGAAAAAGTTATTACTGTAACATGTAAATGGATAGTTTCTATGTTTATCTTCTATTACACAAAATCCTTTATTTCATGGGCTGCTCTGGGTATAATTAGTTTGTTTTTCTGAATTTCTAATAAAGTACCCTTACCAAAAACTACTAACTCTAATTTACATACAAATTATTTTTCCTAATAACTTTCTGTGACACATAAAAATTTGGTTCTCAACAGTTTCATGGGCATATTTTCAATATATTTGCTATGGATTTGAACAAATCAATTATATCTCACTCTCTTTTCATTTAGCTACATATAGTATATATTCTAAATCTTATCTTTATCATAGAAATATTTATAAAAAAAACTTTCAACAAAATATTAGATGTAGATGTAATGAAAATTATAAGACATTTAATTCATAAGCAAACAAAAAATACTCTCTTCATAAAAATGAAAAACATTAATATGTAGTGTTGATATTAAGATACTATTTTATATTAGGCATGCATATTTATATATACTATAAAAGGTATATGCAAAGATCAATGAATAAATACATGAACATTATATCCAAAATACCCATATTTGTACATATATTTTATTATTCACACAACATAAAGGTATGATTATGCATCATGAGTATATATATATATACATATATACACACAAACATACATATGTATAATTAACAAAGAAACATTTGACACATAGGAGTTCTTTTTAAGATATTTTTGTTAAAATAGATGAATTTAGACCTGTGCAACTATATAGACACATATACAAAACACAAGCACACAAATTGTGTTTGTACATTGTATGCACAGTATGAATGCATAGCTGGGGAGGGCTGCTTGTCTATTAATTCATCTTTAGACAAGGATTTTACTATTTGGACAACTTAATGCCAACACTTTAATATTTATGCCTTACTTTCATTTCCAACTTCAGTGTTTTAATGGTTAGAGGAAGGAGTTTCAGAACTGTTTTCATAACCTGGGAAACTCCCCCCATGACAATGATAGGGTAACATGTTTGAAACTCAGTGTTAGGCCAATTGACAGAAGTCCCAATAGGTTAAATAATTTATCTCTGTCCATTCAGCTAATATGTGTCAGAGGCTCAAAATCAAGGTTTTCCTCACTTCAAAGCAAGTCTTTTATCCTTACAATGTAAACTCAACTTTCTTGAAAAATCATTCTTTTTTTTATATTGTCATGATAAAGCTTATATTAGATTCTAGAACTATAGGAAAAATAGTAGGAAGAAAGTAAGGAGGCAGATTTTGTTTCAATATGAGGAAAATCTTGCTAACACTTAGATCTGCTTAGTACTTAAAAGAGTTCTATTTAATTATGAAAGGGACAATTTTTTCTCAAAAGGATTCCAGTAAGCTTCGACTTCATTTAGCTCAAATTGTATTCGTGACATTGGCTTTTCTCAAATAGAAATTGATAAGCAAATAAATATCACTATTCAGTGGAAAGATAGCTGTGCTTATGAAATAACTCCTCTATTATTTAAAAAAGCCATATCTATTGGAACAAGTACTTAAAAATAAAGAGTTCACTGAAAAAATAGCATTTCGTACCCTATGGACTGGAACAGGAAATTGTCAAGTCCCTTTGGGTGGTCTAGAATACTATTATCAATAATGACCTTCCAGACCAAAATGAAAGTAATATTTCTGTTTAGACTCTCCCTTCCCCTTGTCCTAAAATATTTAACCGGACAGTATTCATGTAAGATATATTGCCTAGCCCATTCATCTTTGGTCTTCAACTTCTGTTTTCATTCCTAAAGTAAGGATTTAATTTACATACTGGCAACAGCTCAAAAGAATCTGTAGAAACCTGAATATTTCTCTGAAAACAGTTTTTAATGTATATTAAGTTACTCAAACAAAATACATATGCTGTAAATGTTCTCCATAATGCCCTGTTCTTTTTTTTTTTTTTTTTTTTTTTTTACTTGGGTAAGTCTGGCTACTGCTATCTCTTCTGGGGTCCCCAACAGCTGTGCCAAATTAGGGATGACTATTTTGAGAAACAATAGACTTGTGATAGGCTCCTCAGCCTCTCTCAAATTATGAGTTTTACAGCATTGTTCTCTTTTCACTGATTCACAGCATTTCACAATTTTAGGAGAGAGAAGAGGAAGAAGAGATGAGTGAGATGATGAAAGAAAAGGGAAGATGGGGGAGGAAAAGAAAAAAGAAAAGGAGAAGGAGGAAGAAGAAGAAAAAGAAACATTCACAGGAAAAATGTACAGGAAATGAAAAAGAGAATCTAAAGAGATCATTTTACAGTAATTATGGAAGCAATAATAATAGAACCAAAGCAAAATTAAAATAAGCATGAGCATTATTATTATCCATCTCACTTTGCAAGTTATAAAAGCAACATTTTTATGTTGTGGAACTTCACAGCCTTCAAAATATGCAGAATTTGCTTCTAGCATCATTATTGTGACATTAATCAGATCCTGGTTCACAGATAAGGCAACTGAGGCTAATGAATCTAAAAGACTTGACTAATCAAAATCACATAGGTTATATAGCTAATAAGTGGCAAAGACTTAGAAACTCAGTCTTCCAAATGCATGTGCCTAGTTCTTTTATCTCCATTAAAGTTGAGCAAGGAACACCCACCTTCTTCAAAGAAAGATGTGACTTCCAAGAAATATGCCCTGCTTCCTATTCACTAATATACAAATAAGGGGAAATATTAATGGGAAGATACCAGCTGTTTCATTCATCACAAAAATTCCCAAAGTGATACATAGACACAAAAAATGACTACGCTTAAAAAACCCATAATCAACACCAAATGATTCTAACCATTCTTTTATGGAATCATTTATATATTTAGGAAACATTTATTGAACATCTAGTATGGGCAAAGTCCTCATAGCACTTATGTACTTATTTGTTTAGTTAGGCTTTTGTATTTTATACCCACTGGAATGTACTTGAACTTTGCTGCATAAAGTAGTGTGTGTGTGTGTGTGTGTGTGTGTGTGTGTGCGTGTGTGTGTGTATGTGTGTATGTGTATGTGTGTGTGTGTGTGTTTCTTCCTCCACATTTCAAGTTCCTTTACAAACAGTGCTCTACTGTATAACTTCTACATCTTCCTTCCTGATTAGATTTATGGGTTAGATTTAAACCAAAACCAATCTGATTCTCATTAGCCAGCAACAGGTCCTAAGTCAAGCCCCATTTGGCCATTGTTTGTGTCCTGATGGAGTCAGATGGAATATAAACAGCAGTCATTTCTGCTTTGGTCAGATACCCTGAGGGTCTTTCCCTCCCAAATTTATTTATTTGGATTTTTTTTTTTGTGGGGGGAACTAGGTGTAAGAAGAGGGGTTTTTTTTTGCCTCAATTGTTATCTAGCCTGATAGAAACCTGATAAAGACCTTAGCTTAACAAGGCTCAGATCTCTCATTTCATCCAGACCCGTCTACAGTGGTCCTGATTTCTATCTGGCCATTGGACCCAGATGGCTCTAAAGGGGAAAGTAAGGGAGGTTACCTCCCTCACTTACATCCAATTCACTTGCAGGTCATAGCATTATCTCCCTAATGTTATGGTTCTCTTCAAGAAGGGAGGACAAACAACTTCTGTGAATAAATTTATCCCAATATCTGGCATATAATAAGCATTAAATAAAAATGCTTACAGACTGAATGACTTACTGTATGTACTTAACTATACTCTCTAAGCTGGACAACTAAATAATATGAGAGAAATTACTTTATTATTTTAATAATTCATGGAAACATAACAAATAGATTAAATTCCATTTTCATCACATCATTCCTCTATTTGATAACCAATAACTGTTTGCTACTTTCTATTGCATCAAACCTAAATTGTTCTTCCTTATTATGGAGAACTTCCATAATTTAAATTAACCCACATCTCTTCTCTAAGTTACAACATTTGACCCCATCAGCCTTGTCTCTTTAATTCTTATCTTTCTTGAATATTTATTCTGTTGCTCCAACTCAAATATAACTTTCTTAAAGTTAGGAATTATATGCAATATCTTATCTCACATAGATACTATAAAATCCTTACAAGATATTCAAGAGAAGCTTGTTGATTAGTAATTGTAGGAAAATAAAAACAAGAAATTTTTTTTCAATCAAAGTGTACAGGATTATTACTATTGAGAGGTTCTCAGAAAAAAATATGAAGAAAGACCATTTTTCTGACTGAAATGTTATTTATGCTGAGGGAATTTAACAAAAGTATCAAGAGATCCCACTGGTAGGCATATACTACAAGGAAGTTGAATATAAAAAGCCCTATATATAGTGCACTAAACTATTCACAGTAATTCTTTTTGAAGTAGCAAAGAATTTGAAACAAATTAAAAACTCACTGTTTCAAGAGGGACTAAAATTAGGATACATGAGTAATAGAATATTACTATGTTATAAGAAACAGGAAGCAAACAATTAAGAGAGTGAAGATTTATATAAAATTAGGTAAACTACACTCAGCAGAAATAGAAAAATAACATATGCAATGACTAAAATAATGTAAATGGAAACAACAAAACAAATGGAAACCAAACACTATGTAATCATTATAAATAAGCTTGGAGTCAATGAAGAGATTAAAAAGCATATCTCAGTTCCTACTCTGCAGAGGCACCGAGCTATGGATTCAGGACATCTTATATAAGCTGTCAAACTTGGTTGATCTATTGGTTCATTTCACGGAGATACTTCCTCCCTCTCTATTCTTCACTTCAACAGAATGGCACTCTAAGCAAAGGAGAAAAAACAATCAATTAATCAACAATGTGTTCATTAAGCACTTCCTTTGTGCCAGGCACTGTGCTAAGTAAGGGGTCACAAATGAAAGCAAAAAGAGTAATTCAAAAATAACAATAATGTAAAAATCAAAAGATCAGCATTTTAAAATTATTTTTAAAAAAGTAAATGCATAAAAATGGGGAAGTTAATTTTTAGATTCTTCTTCTGAACTTCCCCTTCATATAGGTATGAAGATTATACAGTTTTCCCAAAATCCTTGTAATAGTTAAGATTTTAGAGAAACCTCATATTTTAAATATCAAATTTATGTTTACTCATTTGTTTTTGTGGTAACAATACACTATAGTCAGAGTAGTGACAAGAAAGAAAAAACATCTTGAGTTATTAAAAAATGGTTAAATGCCACTCATTACTAGCATAAATTCAAATTTTAAAATTAAATCCAATGGTACAACTAGTAGGCATTTTAAGGATAGAAGTATAGGTATACATGCTCATTCATATGAAAATAGAGCAGCTAAGGTAAGTGGGAGCTGTGGAATTCTCAGAGGTCACAACCAGGCCCTGCTGATTTAGGTTTCAGGTGAAATTCATATGCAGTGTTAAAATGCTTTAAGAAGTATTTATTTTTGCCCAAGCACAATTTATTGCTTTTGATTAACAATTTTTCATTATCTCCAAGAGCAGGATTAATTTATTTTGTACTCAATTGCTCATATTAATCTTTCAAACACATGTTCCATGTAAAACTTTCTATTGATGAAATGGATTTCATTCTGGTTGCCAAAAACAGTTACCAAGCATCACAGTGCATGTGAGGTATTTAATAAAAAATCCTTTCAGAGGGCATACATGAAGTAGGCAACACAAAGAATCCTGAGCAGCATCCAAAAAAACACATGGAAGATCTGGATATATTGTCTATAATGTTCACTCCCTCATTCCCTGCCTCCTAAATTTTAGTAGACTTATTTTAATGAGAAAACTATTTTAAATTCTTTTAGAAATAAACTTGAAATAATTTCTTTAAGTTTAATGCCATGGGATCCAACTGGACTTAATAAATAAGAACTATAAAGAAAAACTATAGTCTTGTGTAGATTCTTAAGACATTTTATAATGGAAAGGAGCCTTGTAGCTCATCTTCTCAAATCCCTCTATGTTAGAAATGGAGAAACTGAGGTCTTATTTCTAAAATATATAAAGAACTGTGTCAAATTTATAAGAATACAAATCATTCCTCAATTGATAAATGGTCAAAGGATATGAACAGACAACTTTGAGAGGAAGAAATTAAAACCATCTATAGTCATCTAAAAAAAACACTCTAAATCACTATTAATTAGAGAAATGAACATTAAAACAACTCTGTAGTAATACCACTACACACCTCTCAGATTGGTTAAGATGAAAGGAAAAGATAATGATAAATGTTGGAGGGAATGGGAGAAAACTTGGACATTAATACATTGTTGGAGAAGTTGTGAACTGATCCAACCATTCTGGAGAACAATTTGGAACAATGCCTGGGGACTATCAAGCAGTGTTTCTACTAGGCTTGTAGCCTAAAGAGATCTTAAAGAAGGGAAAGGGACCCAAATGTTTGTGGCAGCTCTTTTTGTAGTGGCAAGAAACTGGAAACTGAGTGGATGCCCATTAATTGGAGAATGGCTGAATAAGTTATATATCTATATGACTATTATGGAATATTAATGTTCTATAAGAAATCATAAGCAGGATGATTTCAGAGAGTCCTGGAGAGATTTATGTGAACTAATGCTTTTTTTTAATTTTATAATTATAATTTTTGACAGTAAATATGCATGAGTAATTTTTTTTATAACATTATCCCTTGTATTCATTTTTCCAAATTTACCCCTCCCTTTACTCCCTCCCCTAGATGACAGGCAATCCCATCATGAACTAATGCTAAGTGAAGTGAGCAGAACCAGGAGATCATTATAAATGGCAACAACCAAATTATACAGTGATCAAATCTGATGGACTTAGCTCTTTTCAACAATGAAATGATTCAGGCCACTTCCAATGATCTTGTGATGAAGAGGGCCATCTACACCCAGAAAGAGAATTGTGAGAACTTTGTTGCTTGCATTTTATTTTATTTTCTCATTTTTCCTTTTAGATCTGATTTTTTTCTTGTGCAGCAAGATATTTGTATAAATAGGTATGCATATATTACATTTAACATATATTTTTACCATGTGTAACATATATTATTGGATTACTTGCTATCTAGGGAAGGAGCTAGGGGAAAGGCAAAAATTGGAATGGAAAGTTTTGCAAGGATCAATGTTAAAAAATTATCCATGCATATGTTTTGAAAATAAAAAGCTTTAATAAAAATAAAAATTTAAAAATTAAATGAGGACTAAAACATTTTTCTGTTGTTGCTGTTCAGTTGTTGCCAACTCCTCATGGTTTATTGGACTTTTCTTTGCAAAGATATTGGAGTGGTTTGCCATCTCCTTCTCCAACTAATTTTATAGATGAGGAAACTGAGGCAAAAAGGCTTAAATAACTTGCCCAGGATGGCATGGCTATTAAGCATCTGAGGCAAATTTGAATTCAATCCAGCACTCTTATCCACTGTGCTATCTAGCTGCTTCCCACACAGGAAAAACACTTACTACTAATACAGATGACTGACAACTCTATAATCTTGGTGCTTTGTCTGGGGCACTGAAAGGTTAAATGATTTGCCCATTTATAATTAAGTGTAAATGTTTAGTTTAGTTTTCTTTTGTTTTGTTTTCTGCCAGATGATACTATATGTTTCTAGAAAAACAAGGTTGGTTAATAATCATTTATTAAGCACTTATTATATGCCAAGGCACTACAGCTAAATGTTAATAGAGATGGCATCTCACTCTTTGAAATCTTATGAAACCTTAACTGAGAAAATATCTGAACTCTTTATCTGTGAAGTTCATCTGGATACTATGGAACTTTCACATTGCTATTACAACAAGTTAAGTTATCTATACACAACTGATGATGAAGGGTTATCCTATGTGAATAACTTCTAATTCCTCCCTCCTTCAAATGAACATACACGACTATGTATACTTTCTCGAGGAGCAAACATCCATAAGATTTCATTCTAATACGAGCCTAAGAAGGGGAAAAGGAACCAAGAATTAACTTTGTCTTGATTTTCTCCCCATTCTCTTATTGCTACATAAAACACTGCAGTTCAAGAATTTTGGCCAGTAATAAAGAATGGAAAAACATGCATAAGAACTGGAATATCAAAGTATACTTGTCAAAAAAAAGTATAGTTTGGGAACAAAAATGGAACAGATGGCTACCAAAGCTGGGAAGGGGCAGGGAGCCAAAGGCTTGTCTCACCAGGGCCATTTTCAGGAGCTAAGCAATAGATTTTCATCTCTGCCTCTTTTCACCCCACAACAGCACTGGTTACTGGTGCCATTCTGGCTATGGAGGAACAATGCTGGACATGTGGGGAGAGGGTTAGAGGATGTCAATCCTTGAAATCATACTAATTCAGCAGGCCAGACAGAGATACAGATCAGTTCTTTTACAAGGAATGCATTATTGAAACCAAACAATGGATCTGAAGTCAAAACTGAAGAGTACTGGCTATAAAATGATTATGAAGTGACAGGAATGAATCAAAGAGTATAATGATAATTTGTTTCTCCCCATTCCCTCCCCCCTTGCCTAACCTAAAAGATAATTCTATGATTAGTTCTCCTGAGGGGAAAATTTTCAACTCTAGCTCTTGGACTCCAAAAATAGTAGCACTTGAAGGATCATAGAAGCAAATTTAGGGAGGGAAAAGACTTTAGAAATCCAACACTTTCAAAACCTTTTTATCGCTTCCTCCAAATGAATAATAAACAGAGGCACTGAAAAGTGCCCCAGATCAGACAAGAAGAAGAGACCTAATGTAAAATCAGGTCTATTCCATCTATTTTAAAAATAAATAAAGTAGAAGTTTAAAAAGTTACATTACTTGTCAGAGATTGCAAACAGCTGGTGTGATATTAGAGACAAATCTAAACCCTTCATTTTCTGACAAGCCCAGTATCTTCTCCACTACATATCTACAGAATTCAAATCTATTTATCTGAATTCAAATTCAAAACATTTAGAAAACATCTCCCAAGCAACAGACAGCTCTAGTCTCTAAAAAACAATGATAAAACCAAAACAGCCCCTCCCCTTGATGAGCTTATATTCCACTTGAAGGAAATAACATATGTACAAATAAGGCTACAATTAATTTTAGAGATCACAGTGGGGTTCACCAGGAAGTTTTCATCTTTCTGGATTATCCTGGATTAGATTTGGAAGAAACCTTAGGATGCCATCAAATCTTAGTTCCTACCAAAAGAATTCCTTTCCCATAGAATTGCTAATAGGTGATTACCTGGTATCTGGTGGAACTATGCTAATAATGAATAATTCAATAGCTGGAGTGATACAGACTATTCTCACTCTCTCAATTCTCAGGAAAGCTCTTCTAAGTCTCTTAATTATGCCCACCTTTTTTTTCCCTCTCCTAAGAATTGTCCCTCTTTCTAAGATTGACCCCTCTAAAGGTACCAGTGATTCTACCTTCTTCCCTGTCTCTTCCACCACCCTCTTCCATCAATCTTTGCTCACCTCTAATGAATGTGTAATCACTCAATCTTTCTCTCTGTCTACTGGCTTTTTTCCAAATTGAAATTCAGAGATGAGAGATAGTAAATGGACTGAGAGGAAGATGAGAGATGTGACAGGAGTGAAACACTTAATTCTGGAAGAATAAGATATACAGTGGGCAGATTAAGAATCCCTATTCCCTTCCAAATTCCATTACTCTACAAAATCAACAATTTTTCAGAAGAATAGGGGTAATACAGCCAAAAAGCAAACCAAACCTAACTATACTTGGACTCAAGTTCCCTAATCAAATACCAGAAATACCATTGCTAAATAACTGTTGAAATGATGTTCATAAAGTACTTTGCAAAGCTTAAAACACTAGATAAATGATAGGAAAAGGGGCTAGCTCTGTAAATTCATTACTATAATCAACTCCCTCTTTCAAAACATAATTGGGACCTTGTTTTCCATATTTGAAATTAGAGATTGTCAAGAGAGAGAAGGTACTAGGATTCAGAAAGGGGGGGGGGAGGCTTTGTATAGATAGATGAGATTTTCTTATAGAAGATGAGATTTTTACTGGGAACTAAAGGAAGCCAGGGAACCAGGAAGTGAAGATGAATGGCAGAGAGCCATTGAAAATGCCCACAGTCAGGATAGCAAGTTACCTAAAAAAATAAGGTTAAGTGACTTGCCCAAGGATACATAGCCAGAGAAAATCTTTGAACTGAGGTCTTCCTAACACTGAAGGCCAGTTCTCTTCTCTAGCCACTACTCCATGATGCTTCTCCTATAAATTAGGAGAATAATTATAATGATATTCCATTTCCTAAGCCATAAAATTGGAGCAATGATATCTCACAGGATTGTTTTGAAAATGAGATACTTCATCATTTTTTTATTATAATGAAAACGAGATAAAGTACTCTTCAAGCATAAAACACTAACACACACATACACACACACACACACACACACAGACACACACACACACACACATACAGTTATTCATGTAACCTATAAAATACAAATGGCATCAGAGAGGCAAAAACAATACACATTTGCCAATCCATGCTTTAAGAAGGAATCAAGAAAACTAAATGTGTTTTCAAAACTTGTTTTTCAGGTGAATGAGACCTGCCACTGTTATCTTTCTGAAATATAAATTGCTACTCTGGAGAGAATAGTTCTCATTATGTCATCCTAGTATAATATTTCTCTACCTCCCACAGGAATGATGTGAACAGCTTCACTGAAGAAAAGGTAGGAGAGAGAGACACATTGAAAGCATCATACTTACATTCATCATCCTAGGGCTCATGTACTGCCAGAAATCTTGAAAGACAATAGCAAGATAATTTGTAGGATTATCACGAGCCTAGCTCCATTTTGAATAACATTCATATTTCTTAGTCTGATTTCTTTTTGGTGTTGACCCATGAGTTGATGATAATTTGTACTGTTGTTACACCCTAATTCAATGCAGAATTTCAAAGATTTTTTAGATCCAGGAGTTATTTCTACTTGAAATCAACCCATCCACTAAAGTTAATACTCCTTTGGCAGTGGCAAGGGAGTAGAGAGACGCTTTCTTCTATTACACTCAAAGACTTTTTACCAAACCTAATGTTAGACCAGACAAGAAGAATCAACAACAAAAGTAAGATGTCTGGATTTAGAAGCAGAAGATTTAGGGTCAAATCAATAGTTTGCCATTTACTTCTTACATGATCCAAGAAAAGTCAGTTCTCTTTGGGAATTGGTTTTCTTAACTAAAAAATAAGTGGGTTGGAACAGATTTTCTCTAAGTTTCTTCCCAGCTCTAAATTCCAAAATCAAGGGCAGATTTACTTTCAAATGCATTGAAAGTTATCAAGGGCACAACTAAAGGGATTTCTGTCATTTTTGGCAGTTACCCTCAAGTGACTATACTTAATCATTTTGAGAAGAATACATTTTGCTAGTATGCATTTGCAAGTAAATCTGCCCTTGATTTTGGAATTTTCTTTCTTTTCTTGGATTATTTAAGTATTAAGTAAGTAAATAAGTATCCTTATTTGTAAAATGCCTAATTTAATGATTGATAGGAGGTTTAAATGAGATAATATGTAAAAAATGATTTGCACACCTTTCAGTGCTATAAAACATTTTCTTTTTCTTATTATTTCAGCTTCACTATAATTCCTATAGTACATAGCTCAGTAGGTGGGATTTGGTACAGAAACCTTAGGGACTTAACTAAGAAGTTTATAACTGCAAAGCAGCACAGTATTGAAAAGGAAATGACCAGGAAAATTTTATCATTTTACAAATAAGGATACTAAGGCAAAAAAAAGTGACTTGTCAATGATTATAAGGCTAATAAACATCAGAAATTGAATATATTAATTTATTAAATTAATACTAAAATCCTACTTTGTTCAAACCAAACTACATCCTGAAGGATAGAAAGAATAGAAAATAAATGTATGGAAATATGAGTCTTAAGTTATGATCCATCACAGCACACCACCAACCTATTGAGATATAGCAAAAAGCAAAAAAGCAGGCTAACAGGCCATGGGTCAAGAAATAGAATGTAAAAAAAGGAAAATTTAGAGTTAGAAAGAACAACTGATTTTTGCTTTCTCATTTTATAGATGAGGAAATTAACAAGGAGAGAGACTAAATGGTACTCTAGAGAGAGAAGACACAAATTTTAGGGAATGAGATGAAGAAAGGATAAAATACATAAGAATTACCATTTTGAAAAGTCACTGCCTCAATTAATGAAGTTCAGGTACCCCTTTCCTTTAATTGAACATAATGGCTTACTAACAACCATATGGAAAATGTGACATGGAGGATGTCATTCTAACTCTTCAAAGAAAAAGAAACACAAACTAAGATAAATATTTTAGAAGAACAAATTTGAGAAGTAATTATAATTCATCTATAGATAAAATATTTCAACAATTAATATGTAACTTTTCAGAGAATTTCCTTTGAAATTTAGAGGAAAACTTCAAGATTTCCTCAGTTTGCTAATGTAAAGTAAAATGTCTAAAAGCATCTAATCATATAATTATCCAAATGTCATTTGCCAATAACATGGAAAACAACTGAATAGTAATTTGGTGACTTTCTGTGCAAGGTAGTAAGTAATCCTACAAAAGACTAGAAGTAGTTTAGAGGAAAAGTAAAGACCACATTAAAACCTTTTTGAATAAGGAATCTAAATTTGTTTTTAAGACGTTTTGTAGAAAATGTGGGTCAAATAAATAATAATAAAACTTTACCTCTCTTTGCAGAAAAAACTCCCAATAATTTCTAGGCAGCAAATCATCAAATTAATACAATCACTGTTAAAGTGAAAGACAAAGGAGCTTTATTACACTAAAAGTGAAATTTGATTAAAACAAAAACTAAAGAATTAATTAAACTGTATCCAATCTTAATCTCAATTCCCAAGTTTGCTTGTTCTTTTGAATGTCACATTTCTTTTGAAGACTGCAGTATCAACAGGCAGAAGGAATTTACCTGAGATGTGAAAACAACAACTGATATTGAATGAGAAAGTTAATAAAATGGGAGTCAAACTGGGTATTTTATGAGCAGTGCTGAAAACATAATTCATGGGGGTAAAATACCATCGTTATATCTGAGAATAAAAAACAGATTGCTAGTCTTATAGTCTGTGGGTATGAAGGAAATCATTTTAAATCAATTGAGTTACTATTTCTTAGCAATTTGATAAGAAGGAGAAATAGTGTAATTGGCAATCAAGTGCTCCTTTGGGAGCTTAAAAATAGCCCACTGGGTCTGTGAGTGCACTATAATCTATTTGTATATTTTTCCCTACTTTAAGGGAAAAAAAGAGAAAGAGAAGTTGACAAGCAGAGATTGATTGAATAGTAGCTAAAGCCTGAGAATCTATAGAATTTTATTATTTTAAAAACAGTTATATGTATCTTTTATTTTTACAATACTACCTTATTAACATATTTCTCCAAACCTACTAGAACTGTACAAAAGAAGAGGAAAAAATTAGTTCAGCAATTAATCAATACCTCAAAGGAGTTTGGCAATACATTAAATGTACGCAAACATTTCCCCATGCTTCCCTGAATTCTTTTTATTCCTTGTTTCTTACAAAATGTTAATATTCTATTATACTCAGATATTATAGCTGAGCCCTTCAACAATCAACATGTTTCTACCTGATTTCTATTTCTTTACCAAAAAGTGCTGCCATGAATGTGTTAGTGCATGCAGGAACTTTCTTTCTCTTTCTGCCCTCCTTTCACCTATCTATCATACCTGACCTGGATTGCCTACTGAGCTTGACCTCTTAGCATTCCTAGAAGTAGTACCTTCTACACTACTTTTCTTAATGTTCCCACTGCTGGAATCTTCACCCCCCAAATAACTTCACATCTATTTTATATACATGTATATAATGTATACATGTTGTTTTCTAGGAGAAGCTATTAAAATAATTCTCTTTGTTTTTATATATTCATACATAATAGTTCATATTATCTATATGTTGCATTAATAACATAATAAATTATATAGATTTACTACACATATATTTTTTCAAATTTATATTTTTGACTAGCTTAGTATCTTAGTAAGAGTTTAGAAGACAAGTTGATGGATAACTTGATACATGCCTGGTGATAGATTCTCTGAGTGAAAAGGTATTCAGCTTTTCCATTACTTTCTTTAGCATAAATTTAAAACCTTATTAATGAGATTAAAGTAGATGTCTTTTTTTAAGGCAAGAAAGACTGGCTTGGGAATTCATGCTGAAAATATTTTCTGTATAAGCTCAATATTTCTGTATCTTTACTTTGATATAAAATCCAACTCTGTTTTGCTATAGTTGAAAGGGCAGAATAAAAGTTATAGGTAAGATTCAATCCCTTTATTCCAGCACTATGTGTTTATAGCCTTTTATTAGTAAGATTCATTAACATGTTACTTTAGTTTTGCCTCTTCTCTCACTTTAGCTTTGCATCTCTATGGAACTTAAGATTTAAGAATATTCATTCCTACGTCTACTTAGAAACAAAAATGTATGAACTTATTCTATTGATGACTGCCAAATGGTACTTATAAAAACCAAAGGTTCCAAAAGGTCTTGAAATAAAATAAATAAATAAATAAATAAATATAGTCCCTAAAGGAACATTTAAACTATAGATGTTCCAAATCACTATTGATCAGAGAAATGCAAATTAAGACAACTCTGAGATACCACTATATACCTGTCAGATTGGCTAAGATGACAGGAACAAATAATGACAAATGTTGGAGGGGATGTGGGGAAACTGGGACACTAATACATTGCTGGTGGAGTTGCGAAAGAATCCAGCCATTCTGGAGAGCAATCTGGAATTATGCCCAAAAAGTTATCAAACTGTGCATACCCTTTGACCCAGCAGCGCTACTACTGGGCTTATATCCCAAAGAAATACTAAAGAGCAGAAAGAGACATATATGTGCCAAAATGTTTGTGGCAGCTCTTTTCGTAGTGGCTAGAAACTGGAAGATGAATGGATGTCCATCAGTTGGAGAATGATTGGGTAAATTATGGTATATGAAGGTTATAGAATATTATTGCTCTGTAAGAAATGACCAGCAGGAGGAATACAGAGAGCCTGGAGAGACTTACATCAACTGATGCTGAGTGAAATGAGCAGAACCAGAAGATCACTATACACTTCAACAACAATACTGTATGAGGATGTATTCTGATGGAAGTGGAAATCTTCAACATAAAGAAAAACCAACTCACTTCCAGTTGATCAATGATGGACAGAGGTAGCTACACCCAGAGAAGAAACACTGGGAAGTGAATGTAAATTGTTAGCACTAATATCTGTCTGCCCAGGTTACATGTACCTTCAGAATCTAAAGTTTATTGTGCAACAAGAAAATGATATTCACACACATGTATTGTACCTAGACTATATTGTAACACATGTAAAATGTATGGGATTGCCTGTCATCGGGGGGAGGGAATAGAGGGAGGGGGGGATAATTTGGAAAAATGAATACAAGGGATAATATTATAAAAATAAAAAAAATAAAATAAAATAAAATAAACTATAGATGGACCACCTAAGTTTCTACCACCTTATAAAAAACAAAGGAATAATCTTTCATGTTAACTGAAACATGTTTTTTGTTTTTTGGAAACCTTAGAGGTTGGTCATATAATGAAAATAAAGCACAAGATAAGATAAATACCCTAAGGGTTAGTCATGATGAATAATATGTATGTCCAAGAAATCAGAGAAAAGCCTCCAGGACCTTTGGTGCATTTGATATGTGGGATTTAAGGCCAGGAATCAACAAAAGATAAGAATTATACAGTACATATGGCATAGAAGGGGGTGGAGATTAGGGTTAGAGGAGGGAGCACATGCATTAATAGAATGATAGAGCCACCAAAATATCAAAGAACTTAACAACTTTGTGAAATTCATCCAAGTAGTATACTAATAAAACATTTCAGTCTTGGATTGATGGAAGAAAAATTAAGGAATTTATACATATTTTTAAAAGGATAAAATAAAATCAACCACTCTTCATTATGCTAGTTTTAATCATTCACTTGTTTTCCAATACTATCTATCTTTAAGTATCTTAAAAGGTGAAGAGGAATTGTACCTTCTTTAGTGCTGGTATGGTATTAGTATGCAGTGACAACAATAATAACCACATGGGCAAAAATGACAAAATCTGTACCCTTTTTGTTACCTTGTAAACATCATGGTTCAGTCACAAATAGAAACAGTGATTAGCCAAGTACATTTTGGATTTTAAAGAAATTAGACCCTAAAATAAATATAATAAATAAGACAGCATATTTGTAAAGCTATTGCTATATTGTAATATATATGGTATGTATATTATTATGGCATATAATATACATTATATATAAATATTTATATGTTTTAGATGCATAGATATTATTCTGAAGTCACAATCTAATTTCTTGATATCAAACTTGTTCTGCTCTCTTACTATTTCCATAGCATTAGTAAATTAGAATAAAAGATCTCCCTTCTCCCCACCCTTTCTCTCTCTCTCTCATGTATCTGTCTCTGTCTCTGTGTCTCACTCTGTCATTCCTTTCCCTGTATATGTATACCTTATTCTTTATATCTACTTCTAGCTCGATCTATCTCTATTTAGAGAGAAATCTGTGGTTTTTCGTTCTTAATTCCCAAATCAGCAAACATTCCATGAGACTTGTATATGGTCTTCTGTATGCTTCCTCCAAACATCATTCAGCCTTCTCTTGGCTCACGGATTCTTACAGGACTTTATAAAGCTTATCTGGGTTCTACTGATTGTTTTGGGGATTTTAAAAAATGGAATGCCAGGGGCATCTAAGTGACTTGCCCAGGCTATGCAGTCAGGAAGTGCTAGAACAAGAATTAACATTTAAATATTTAGGTAAGTCTAAATACCAAAGCAGCCATCTAGCTGATGTTTTCTCTTCTACCTCACCCCTCTTCTGCTATGGAACTTTTCAGGGAGCACTATAAAGGTAATTTTATCATTCTTTTTAGATGATGTTTTGAAAAGTATACACCATGATAAGAAAGACAAGGGAAAATAAAACAGAGAATATTTTAAGAAGCAAGGAAAGTTGGCACAGTAATATAAATTGACAATTTTGATACTACAAATCGTTCTGTACTGAAAACAAAACACAAGAGGTAGCAATGATGATTTATGTTCCCAGGGCCTCTTATTTAATATTTATCTCCACAAAATCATTATTTAAGAGGGAGGAACAAGAGGTCTATACCCTGGAGTTTACATGTGACTCATTATAGGATATAGAAAAAGGGACAGGAAGGAATCAGGTCCCCTACATTTTTTTCTAGTCTTCAAAAATAACACTGCTTTGTCTATAACCATTTGAAAGGTGATTTTAGCTTTAGCTCAAAAAATCACAAATGAAATTTTCTTTCTCTCTGAGCATGTTTTTTTTTTTGAAAGCAATGCACCATCCAAGTCTGTTGAAAAGCATCAACAGACTCTGGCCATACTGAGTTAAATGAACCAAATAGTTTTGGGAAAGGGAACTGATTAAAAGGCAAGAGAGGGGAGAAGGAGAATCTAAATAAACACCCAAAGTGAACTAGGTTATGCATCTGTCAACACAACCTACTACATTCATCAAGAGTAGTCCTTAGAAGCAAAAGCCAATCAACACTTCAAAATGGAGCCTAGGGACCACTGAGCACAGTGACTTAAGACATGCTATAATTCCAAGTCCTCCAGGAGCATTTATCAGCAAAAGATGAGCTGCAATGGCACAATTACACCTAGAGGAGCAATATTTTTTCAGTGTCTAACGACTTCTAGGAGCTGCCTAGTTAAACTACTAGATGGCTGTGTGTTACTGAAGCTATTGGATTTCTTAAATGTTACCGTAAAAACCTCATTTACTCCAGACTTATCAGGATGGAATAGTTTCATATTAGTGAGTTTGTGAAAAGTGTTTCTTAAATTGAACTGACTTACTCTATTCACTTAGATTTTGCCTTTAAGTGATATTGAAAAAAAATTGAATTTTAGAACATTTCAGAAATGTATTGCTAACTCCCTTATCTTTTGAAAAAAGACATATGTAAAGAATCCATTTGTCAACGATTCAGTTGTCAGAATAAGTATTAATTCAATCCAATACTTATTGGGCAACTACTAAGTTCCAGGTAATTTGATAGATAGCAATAAACATATAAAATATTAAAAAAAAAACCTCTACTTTCAGTAATATTGATTCAATACAATTAACACTTGTGGAGCACTTACTAAGTTCAAGGTACTTTCATAGATAGCATTGGAAATATAAAAATAATTGTTAAAAGAGCCCTACTTTCAATAAGTTTGTTTAGTCATTCAGTCATGACCCCCATGGCCTATAATATCCATGAAGTTTTCTTAGCAAAGATAATATAATGGTTTGCCATTTCTTTCTCAAATGGATAAAAGCAAAAAGAGATTAAATGACAATAGAAGAATAAATTCATATAAATGATTAATGTAAACTAAGAGGTAAAGGGTCATACACATAGTAAATGTCTGAGCCCACATTTGAATTCAGATCTTTCTGACTCCAGGCCAAGTACTCTATCCACTGGACCACCTAACTGCCTTGCAATAGAGTGGGACCTCCGAAGGAATTTAGAGTTGTCTACTCCCATGTTAAAATGGTCTCAAATACCTATGATTTTCATAGATTTTCTTTTCCGTTTATTAAAGTTTTTCTCTCCTCCATTGCTGTCAGGTATTGAGCTGTCACATCTTGCTCTTAACACTAGGTCCAAGTCCTTACTCTCACCCACTTCTAATTACTTTAATCTGCTATGGGATGGAAAACCAACAAGCAAGTTTGTCAGAATTCTATCTACAAAAAAAAAAAAAAAAAAAAAAGGGAGAGAGGGAGAGAGAGAGAGAGAGAGAGAGAGAGAGAGAGAGAGAGAGAGAGAGAGAGCGAGCAAACTCTGGGTAGAGGCAAAAGAGATCTTCTGTGAATAAAAGTTAATTGACTCTGTAACATGTATTTTACTTACTGCTGGCACAGTATCTTACCTGCTAAATAGAACTATATTTCCTACTTCCTTCCTGGTTATCAGCTCTCTTCTAAATAGCTGAGGTGAATGGATAAATAAGTTGGACTTGAAAGTCAGACAACCTGAGGCCATATTCTACTTAATCCATATTTACTAGCTATATGTCCTTAGGCAAACCACTTCCCTTTGCATGCCTTACTAAAATGGGATAATATGTATAATACATGTATATATGAATTTGAAATTAAATTTTAGTATTTCTGTGCTCATTTCATTTCTCTCACTAAATATTTTTATTTCATGAGAAAATTCTAATCTTCAAAATCAAACCTTGCTGCAGCTAGTGCAGAGCCATATATTCCATAGGTGCTCATTAAAAGTTTATTGACATATTAGCACTATAAAGTTTAAAGACATCCACCCTTCTTTCTGTTTTCAAGGAATGTATTCTGTAGAAACATTCCTTTGAGTGTTGGTTGAAGAGTATCCATGATGTCAAAACAAAACAAGTTTTGAAAAAACTTTATTAACAATAATGATTTTTGTTCAAAGTTAAAAATGATAAACACATCATGGGAGACATGAAAAAAATTCACCAGCAATAGTCAGACTCATTAATTATTTGCTTAATAAATCCTGGAATATTCAAAATGAAAATTTACAATTAGTAAGCCTAAATTAGTCTATTCAGGAGGTATTCTATCCTCCACCTTACATGTTATAAGCTTCTAGTTTCTAACAGTTTTTTATACTGAATATAGCAACTCATTCCCAAAATTCTGAATTAGCTTACAAAAAATCATATTTACTGTTTTTGTAAAAAAAAAAAAAAAAAAACAAGCTTAATATATTAGCAACTTGATTGTAGATGTCATGAAGGAGTAAGCAGAAAAAAAAATGATGGATCATTTAAGTGGATTCATTGTATATGAAAAAATAATATACAAATACAATTAGATACAAAAATATACATGATAAGGTTACCTGGAAAGGCCTTATACAGAAAGTAGAACTTGAGGCAAAATTTGTAACAACATGTAATTCAGGGTTGCAGGACAAGTTTTACATAAAGTCTAGAAACTGAATGCCCTGTGCAGGGAGGACAATTTTTGAGGAATGTAAAGTGCATGAAGGAGAAAATTGTGAATGAAGTCTGGAAAATTCAGATGAAACCAGATAACAAGAAGCTTTCAATGCCAATTTGTATACTTGATGTTTACATGCAGACCCAGCAAGTCACCCCTAAGTTTAAACTATTAATACCAACATTGTTAAACAAGGGCCTCCTCTTTATTTTTCTCTCCATCCAACTAGAAGGCAATCTCCAGGAGGGGGGGGACATGTTTTCCCATCTCCTTTTGGATCCTCATCACTTATTCCAAATCCCAGCTCTTAGTAGATGCTTTAGTAAGTATAAGAATCTGTGATCAAGGCTTTGTGTGGATACATTCCTCATTCTTCCACTTACTCTGTACTTCAAAGATCGACTAGATCACTAACCATCTGTATGCAAGTCTTTGTGATATTATCTCTACAATCAATGAAAAGTCAGGTGCATTCAACCATCCCAGAAGGATAAAAACAGAAAAAGATATTAAAAGTTTTACCATAGGAAGGACTGATGGGTCGGGCCCCAAACCTAACCTGTTGTAGTGAAGGAGCACAGAAATGACCTTGCATCCCATTAAAAAGCTATTCATTAAGAAGAATTCTAGGGAAAGTTTGGTAATATATTTAATTGTTATCTACTGTTATCAAGGGGTTGGGTAACAACTTTCTTTCTGAATTCAACACAATACAATCTGGACTAAACACTGAACTAGAATCAAGAAATCTGGATTCTCTTCAAGGTTCACATATGAACTTGGGAATACTACTGAAACTCACTAGTCTGTGGTTGCCTCCATTCTACTCATTCAGTAAAGAAATGCCTATAATACAAATTAATATAAATCTGTAAATTCTCATTTAACATTTTACATAAAATTAAAAGTTCAAAACAATAGATATGAATGATCAGGTTCAATTGATGAGACAGTTCACTTTGGTTTGTTCAAAATACAGTATCAGAAAAATGAGAAGGACACTTAATTGTCCTATTATATTTATAAATTATAAGTTACTTTCATGGAATGTGTGCCATCAAATGTAGCATACTTTTTACTCTCATGCTTTCTTGTCCTTGTGTTCATTTGTCTCTCAAGAGAGTCAGTCACCAAATCTCTGAGGGTATGAAAATCAATGGTTCATGGCTAATGCTTTGAGGAATTCCAACATTAAGCATTGAGATTCTAAAATTCTAAGACTGTCTTTCCTTTGAAATCTGAGGGAGATGGGGGAGATAAGTATTTATTAGGTATCAACTATGTGGCAAGCATTGTGAAAAATGCTTTACAATCATAATCTCAATTGACTAAGGTAAAGAAAATTCCTAGAACTTAACATCTCAGAAGCTGCAAGAGAACCTTAAATATAGTACTCTAATTCCCAGTCATTTTGCAGATAAAAAAGCTAGGTCCAAAAAATAGATAATGTGATCACAACAAAATTCAAAAAATAAACTAGTAAGATTAGAATTTGAGTCTTAAGATCCAAGTCCATTGGCTTTTTTTTTTACAATAACTTTCTACCTCTTTCAATTTCAATTTTAGAATACAGGAATGTATTCTAGATTTATGCCTGGCCATTTTTTTTCCTGCTACCTCAAATGTAAATTTCTCATAATAATTGCATATCCTAAGTCTCATCATTTCTGATCAGACAGCAGGGTATGGACACTAATGAAATTGCAGTGATCTCAAGCTGTGACAGGAAATCAGGTGAGCAAAATTCTTCTGCTCCAATGATTAATCAATCAACAAATACTTATTAAGCATTTTCAATGTTTGAGGTGCTGGGTCTATAAATACAATGAATGGAACGAGCCCTTCTGGTGAGGAGTTACATGCAGGAATCCATATTTGATAAAAACCTGAGAGATTAGTTTTAACTGTTAAAATTCTGAGTAAATATCCATCCTATTCAGACATTCCAAGAACATACAGATAAGAGAATGCTATATTGAAGAAAAATAATGAAGGGCAAAGCTGAATGAATTAGAAACTGCCAAAAGCATTCATTTCATATATCAAAATTTCTAAGAAAAGATGTTATAAAATTATAGAGTTCCCTTCATTTCCCCATTATTAGTTTACTAGAATAACAAATATAACAACATATTAGCAAAACCAAAACTATTAAGCATACTCTCCATTTGATTTCATATCCGCTGTTCCTCTCAACAATCCTATGAGACAGGTAAAGCTAAGGGTAAGAAAAATTAAATGAATGACTCATCATAATCTAACTAGTGAGTGTCAGAGACAAAAATGCTAAGCCAGCTCACTTCAAATTTCATATCTTTAAATTTCACCAGACCATAGTAAATAATTTATGAAATGATTTTTATTTTTCAGTATGGGATGTTATTAAGCAGATAAATATTTGGAATGATATTAAAGCAGAAACAAGTCCAAGTTCTTCTTGACTAAATGCAGAAGCTGTTTGAAATACCACATTTTTTTAATTGAAAAAAAAGTTTTTCTTTATTTTATGCTTAGGAAAAAAAGATGCACTTTTAATTATCACTGAGTATCTTTCTAAGAAAAAAAAATCCAAACCTAAGTCATAGTAATATCATAGTATTTTTCTCAAACAAAGGAGGCCATGAATATACCAAACAAAATGATACATATAATAGTTACCAGAGGGAAAAAAAAAAGTGAAAGGCTACACTTAAAAGAAAAGGAAGTTAAATCAAATAAGAAAAAAATTGAAAAGTATGATACATTTTCATTTTCCATAAAGATCCCCAATTAAAGTCTGATCCTAATATCTTATTATGACACGAAAGTCAAATACAGCTCTCAAATGCAATGCCAGTAGTTCACAAATTCATCAGTCTAGGACTATGCAAGATTTCAATTCAGCAAATATTTAAGAATGCATGATGTATGCAGCATTGTAGTAGGTGCTGGGAATATAAAGACAATCATAGGACAGAAGAGGCCATCAAGAATATTAAATCATCCAGCATGGGAGAAACTTTATTTGAGGCCTAGTTATGGCCTGTATGCCTGTAGGATAAAGTATATCTGATTAAAATTTGGAGAAACTCATCACCAAAACTGGCCAACAGCTGAGAAGTTGCGATATCATTGTCGTTTTTTCCCCCCAACTACACAAAATAATGAAATTAGTAGCATCATGATATAATGAAAAGAGCAAGGGATTTTGAATCAAAAGACATGGGGATTCAAAGAGCAGCTTTGCCACTTATTATATGTATGACCTTAATCTCCCAAATCTCTATCAACACCAACAGTCAATGGAGGATATTGGATGAAGTGGCCTCTGACATTCTAAACATATGATCTAAAATGTTATTATCTTGTGAACTATCTGATAAGGTGTGGTGGAACTGCAATTTGAATATTACTCAGAAAGAAATTACACATATCAATGAAATTGTGGCGCCTTTGAGGGTTGTTTGTTTTTAAAGATAAACTTAAATTCCCTCATGGACTCAAAAATGCTATTTGGATTCAGAGAAAAGCTGATGAATGCTGCACTTGTCAAATGGAAGTTAGTCATTTTAACAGTGTGTCAGTTTTCATCCAGTGAAATTACTTTCATCCTCTTGAAAACTCTTATTGCAATATCTAAACCTCTCCTCTATGTTTATCTTCTCCCCTGTATCGAAGTTATTTGCATATGTGTCCTTGCTCATCGTTAATTTGCCTCTTAGAATGTAAGGTCCTTGAGAGGATGGCCAATACTAAGTCTGTCATTAGAGTCTTGCACACCATATGTATTTAGCATATTTGCTGAATTTGAATCCTGTCTTGCATTTTCCAGAACACTGTAACTTTGAAGAAACTTTGATCAGGTAGTTGATTTTCTAATCTTTTAGATTATAAGTATCCTAAAGACAGGAACTATATTTTTAATTAACTGTATTAAGTGCTTAGCACAGTTTACTTTATTACCTCTTTAGAGCACACATTTCTCCTCATTAAACTATAAGCTTTTTGGAAGCAAGACCACTGTTTTGCAGTTAAGTATTGCACCTAGCAAGTGGCATACTAACTGATAAATTGGATTAAGCAATTACAGCAGTATCTTCAGAAGGCTGTATTGTAGTTTATCAGCTTGCATGTGTCTAAAAAGCACAGATACTAGCTAAAAACTGTAATAAGAGAAAAGGGATGACCTGAACTGAAAGTTGAAGTTGTGTCTTAGGAACAAAATTCCAAGTTGCACGTGGGAACCACAAAGGTAATCCAATTTATCTGGCATTCTCTTTTTACAGTACAGATGCCAATTCAGTTTTTACAACTTAGAAGAAACTTGGCAATTTTGGAAAGGGTCCAGAGAAGAGCAATGAAAATGATGGAAGAGTCAGGAAATAGAAAGGTTGATGAATCAGGATTAATTAGCCTAGGGAAGAGAAGACTAAAGAGAACTTAATAACCACCTTCAAATATATTAAGGGTTATTATACAGAGAATGGTCATCATGATTCATATTTCCACTGAGGTTGAAAACAGAGGAAATAGGCTTATGCTGAAGCATGAAGGATTTAGATTGAATATAAAGTATAACTTTCACTACCAAAGTTCTGAGGCACAAGAAGAGGTTACTTAAGGCATAGGTGAAATTGTTTTTCCTAGAAATTTTGAAAAGTTGCTTTACAAAGTAATTTACATACATTCATTTTTAAAAACTAAGAAATGTCCTTAACTCTCTTGGAGGGTTTAGATTGGTCTATGATGAATAATTATCAAAAAGTAATTATTTGTAAGAAATAAGCCACTGGGTTGAAAAGGAGAAAAAATGAAGATGACATAAAAACAAAAAACAAAAAAATCAATAAAAAATGCAAAGGGAAGTACAGTTTAATTGATACTGAATTGCTTATGTAAATGATAGCAACATATTTGGTCTATTAGCTTTTATCTTATCATCAATTTAACAAGTATATGTTGAGCATCAGCAATATGAAGAACAATGTGCTAGATGGAGAAGATTCAGAATTTAGATAAACAACATGTATAATAATATATATTACATAGGGAAATATACACAATATTGAACACACCCAATATGTGCTCTTAAAATACTGCCAACAAAAATCTAATGTAGGCAATGTAATCAAACTTCCTTGCCATAAGATTTAATTTTACTCATTGAAAATGATATTTGGCTTAAGTCCCCAAGACTAGAATTCAAGGAAAAGACAGCACGGGAGTCATATTTTTGTTTATTGTTTATTTTGCCTGATTTCAGCAGCTGAGGCTATCATAGGTCAATGAGCAAAATGAGGACCTGGAATGTCTGACATGTTGCTGGTAACAGTTGGAATCAGTGCCAGAAGCTAATACAGGGAATTATTTAGTCAATGATTCTCTGCACACCCTTCCCCTTTACCCCAATCAGCTGCTAAACTACCAGCCAATGCTTATCAAAATGCACAGATTGGCAGTGGACACAAAGTCAGAGTATTGTGCTACAGCAAGGAATAAAAGTCCCCTTAAGGAAGAAGTAGACAATATTTCTCTTGAGTTTCCAAACCTACTCAATCAAGTCACCTCAGTATGAGTATTTACTCAGTTTATCAGGAAACTAGTTGGGGCAATGAGTAAATGTTGGGTCTGGGATGAGGAAAACCTTAGGAAAATCCATCCTCAGACATTAGCTGTTAGACTTTGAGCAAGTGACTGAACTTGTCTTGATTTCCTCATCTGAAAAATAGGGATAATAATGGCACCTACTTTTTAGGATTGTTATGAGGATTAAATGAGATAATCATACACAATGTCTGGTACATAGAAAGCACTATATAAATGTTAGCTATTATTATTCTCTAGCCTCAGTCAGTTATTAGTCACTTAAATGCTCTTTGCCTCAGTTTTCTCATCTGTAAAATAAAGATCAAATGAGTTAATATTTGGAAAATACTGAACAAAGTGGTGGTATACTGTAGCTATTTAATTATTACTTCTTTTCTCTCTTTCAGTGCTGTGTGCTCAGCATTAAATCTTCAGAGCCCAGAATCACAGTCAATAGAAAATTTCATTGGAATCTCAATACATACTTAAATTAATCCCTAAACACTACACAGGCAAAGATATAATTCCTACTTGAAGACTTCCAATGAGAGAAAAATCTACCACCTTCCAAGGTAGATCATTTTATTCTACTTCTATATAGCTCTGTTAAGAGTGATTTTCTTCATATCCGGTCTACTAAATTTGCCTCTTAGTAACTTCTAACTATTGTTCCTGGATCATCTAGGAACAAACCAAATAATGTATTAGTCCCTCTTACACATGAGAGTCTTTCAAATATCTGAAGATAATTATCATATCCTACTGTGTCTCTTTCACTTTTTTTTTTATCCCATGCTCCTTAAGTTTATCATGGTCTTCCCAGACCCCTCCCCAAGAATGGGTTAAATTATGAGCTGAAGAGTTGTTTTGAGGATCAAATAAGATATTTGTATTGTACTTAGTAGAGTTCCTAATATGTAGTAGTCATTGTATAAATGATTCTTCCCTTCCCTCCTTCTCCTGGGGCACTGCATTTCTGCTTGGATTCTATCTCATAGGAGGAAAAGTAATGAGAGGAGTTTCATGATAAGAAGCTGATAGGAAAAGTGAATATATGAAAATATGTCTTATTAAGAAAAGCTTAAGGAGGTGGGGATATTTAGGTTGGTAAAGAGAAGACTTCAAAGGGACAAGACACCTATCCCTATTCCTATACATGAAGGGTTTTAACCCCAAAGGGATTGTGGCTCCAAAATCCGACCAAGGATTAATGACAAAAAGGGACATGGAGATGGATTTTAACTCAATACATAGAAATACTTTCAAATAATTAAAGCTGTAGAAAACAGAATAGGTTGCTTAATGAAGCAGCAAGTTCTCCATCACAGGAAGTGTTCACAGGCAGAAGTTGAGAGGATCACTCTTCAGAAATATTCGGGGAGAGGATAGATTAGACATTCTTTATAGTTCTTCCTAAATCAAGGGGTCCAGTATGATTCTGAGGTATTTTCAGCCCTCTGATTTCAGCAAAACCCCTACATGAAGGCAACACTGCTATATAACAATAACAAATAAAAGTTCCCTTTTAAATATGTTTTATTTCCTATCAATATTCTCATTTTAGTCAATATCTAACCCATACAATTGTCTCCTTTTCCCCCCTAATCAAGCATTGCACAACTCAATCTGACATGCTTACCTCTTTTTTACAAATGAGTAGACAAAACAATGCACTAACACAATTTAACAGTAAAATAAATTATGTCCATTCCACCACACATGAATCTATTAAGAGTCTAGAAGCTCTGCCTGAAGATGGCAAAACACAAAATGAAAAACACTGAGTTAGTTTTGCCCTAGGAATAACAAACAACAACAACAACAACAATCACAACAGTAGCAGCAACACCCGTAGCTACAGTAGCAAAGAGTGACTATGTGCCTCAAGCATTACCCTGTAATCAAAACTAGCTTATATGTATGAAATATAGTCATTATCTTATGGAACTGATCTAATGTTGTACTCAATGCCCTAAATGAAGGGTTTCTTTTGAATACCAAATACATGGACTTGGACGAAAAAATGATAATAATTTGACAGCCCTTTAAAGTAGTGATTTTTCTCCCCCTTTCCTGTCACATTAAATAACACCAAATGACAAACGCTCTATACAGGCCGAATGAATGAAGATGCATTTGCTGAGTGGAGGAAATCCTGCCGACAGAATGCAGTGGGAGTCTGGTATTAGCTCATTAGACAGGCTAAGCGGCCCCGGCTCACAAACAGCATAGTTAACTATCATCTACAAAGGCATTCGAATGCAGCTGCCATCCTGAGAAATTGAATTCTCTACTTTTCATGCAGGGAAAGGAGAAAAAGAAGCAGGGGCCTCTTTGAAGAGTCCTGTGGCTCAAGGCTACACATGTGTATATAAATATATTAAGTCTATATGTCCCATCTTGTTATTAATTTGGGTTACTAAAGAAAGCAAATAGAGAATGGTGACATTTATTAACTTCTGCATTAAAATCCATGAAGGAAAATGACATAGAACATTTGACCAGACCTTCATTTTCAAATACCAAAGAGAATAGAAAGAAAAGAATATTTTCCCATGAAACGATCTATAGCCAAAGAAATAAGAACAGTCCTACACATAATGTTTAATATATTAACAGTTGACAGGATTATTAAAGGAAAATATCTAACAAGAGGCATAATTTTAAAAATGGAATCATATTAGAATATATTCCATGTTCTTCTTCCATCAAGCTGAGCCCTTAAGAAATCTTATAATTTGTAAAGAATATAACTAGGGTCAGTCATTTCTTCACATTAATGAAATAAAAAGTGATCCTCGGCTTCAATATACCATAATTTCAATGACAGTTGTAATGTTTTAGTTAATTTCTATACAGTTTCTAAAATACATTATTATCCTTTATTAAAATAAACACCTAATGCATCCCAAAATCTAGTCCATAATTCTCGAGTCTCCCTAAAGAATTATCACTGTATTTTGTATAGGAAGAACATCATCAAAGATGTAATATGGAGAGATACCTTTTTTCTGACTAAGCAAAGGAAAGGTCAAGACCGGCCAGTGAGGAAAATTGAGGGCTTCTTTCCTTTTTCTTTTTAGAACTTTTGTTGCCCTGCTATTGAAAATATTCATGTCTATGAAATAAGCAATACATCAGGAAGCTCCCCATAATGAAGCAAGAATTAATGTCCTCTTATTATGAAGAGCTGCCCAATCTACTACTTAACAGACAGCAACAGCTATTATTAATTGGCATCAGATGAATGTGAAGAAGAATCCATTTATGACCTAGAAAGTCATGAAATTTTGCATAATTATACACTCTGTTGTTTGGGAGATTTTTTCCCCTCTTATTAAATTAGGAGTCTACTTTAGAATTCAATCTCACCATTTCTAACAATCAAGAATATTTCCTCCTAAATCAATCCTTGAAAATATATGCAAACTAATGCAGAAGCACCTTCTAAAGCTTAATATTAAATGGGTTAAAAAAAAACTGAACTGGAAAGTAAACCAATAGATACAGGCAGGATTGCTTTGTGAAAATAAGGCACCAGCTCTTGTGACAGGCACAAGAACTGGAATAGCAGGTAAAAAGATGTTTAGTTTATCTGTTTACCTTCTATACTTCAACAAGTCTTATGTGAAAGGCATTGTGTGTGGTGATAGGATAGAAAGAGAAAAAGAAAAGTTTATATCTTCAAGTCTAAAGTATGAAGCTCAGTGCTTAGAAGTTTCAACATTTTCTCAAAATTTTAAAAGAATCATCTCCAATTTCAAAGCTAGGTAGCAGTGAACAGAAGACTGGATTCAAGATAGTTCAAACCCAACCTGAGACACTCACTAGCTGTTTGATTCTGGGCAACTGATATAACCTGTGTATGTCTCAATGTCCTCATCTTTACAAAAGAAAATAACAGCACATCTCAAAGGGTTATTGTGAAAGTCAAATCAATCTATATAAATTATATAGTTTCATAAATTTAATATAAATTTTATATAAATTCTAGTTTGTATTATCATGATGATGATTTTATAATTAATATTGGACACCAACTTACTCCATGCTCCCTAAGGTAATTGAGGAAGGCACAGTGTAATGAGTGATAGCTCTCAAGTTAGAGGAATAATTAAATGATCTCAAGGTCTACTAGTCCCACCTGTGGTTGAATAATAATTTCATCAACATCATACAACTTGATAAATGTTCAATGCTCTGCCTTAAAAGATCTCTAGGAAGAGAGAAACTGCTACTTTCCCAGGTTTCATTTAGCTTTGCTCTAATTGTTAGAAGTATTTCCCACACTGATCATTAATTCTCAGTGTGACTTTGAGTGAGTTACATAGACTTTGCGGACATCAATTTGTTCATCTTTAAAATGATAAGGGAGGAGGCATACCAATGCCACATCAATTACATGTCAATGGCATGAAATCATGCCTATTACATGTCACATAAACAAGCCATTGCTGTAAAAAAACCTATATTGCAATTAAGAACCATGACAAATTGCATACCATTGTCACACCAATTACATGTCAATGGCACAAAATCATGTCAATTACGTGTCACATAAACAAGCTGTTGCTGCAAAACACTATTGTAATTAAACACCATGACAAACTACACACCAATATCATGTTAACTACATGTCAACCACATGAAACATACCAATTCCATATCACATGAACCAGTCACTGCTGCAATTAAGCAACATGACAAATTGCACACCAAATATCGTGCCAATTACATGCCTATGGCACAAGCATGACAATTATGTCAGATAAACAAGTCATTGCTGCAAAACACTGTATCACAATTAAACACCATATCAAACTGCATGTCAATGTCATGCTAACTACATGTCAACAACACAACATATGTCAATTATATGTCATCAATTATTCTTGTAATTGAACCTCATACCAACTATTTGCCACCATCACACAAATATTACACTGAAATTAAACATCATCCTAACTCCACTGATATAATGCAAATATTACATAGAAATTGAACATCATACTACTACAAACCAACATCACATTGAAATTAAACATCATACCAACTAAGCCACCATTATTCCAATTACACACCAATGTCACATGAAAAACACAGTAAATGCAAATCAATGCCATGCAAACATCACAAAATTATACCAGTTGTGACATCACACAAATATTATTGCAATATCATGCCAATTACTGCCATCATCTCACACATACCAATCACAGCCAGTTTCATGCAAACAGTACATTGAAATTAAACATCACCCTAATTAAGTGACAATATTATGCCAATCACATAATAACGCCATGGCAACAACATGCTAATTACATGTCTACATCACAACATTGCCTCCAAATTAACCATCATGGCAACTGCACATCAATGTTGCACATTGATGTCACAAAACATCATGACAAATTATAAGCCAAGGTCATGAAACATTACAATATCAATTATGCTAATTATACACAAACACATGCCAATTACAAGCCAATATCCTACAACCATCCTTCCTATTACAAACCAATCTCATGAAATTGTTCCAACCAATTACACACTAATGGCATCCCAGTATCACGGCATGGCTTATGTCCTTCTGTCCTAGCTCTATCACGACTGTCACATCAGTGTCACAACTCGACATGGCTCTCTCACTCCAGTTTCACAATATATCATGACTATATTATGCCTCTGTTGTGAATATGCTCGAGGATAATGTCAGGGGAGAAATTCCAAGTATTTCCATTTCAATGAAATAGAAGATTTTCAACCTCTGATGAAAACACCAGAACTATATAAAAATTCTGAAACACAGCAGTCAAAAGAAATTTACATGTGAGCAAATAACCGCAAGGGACTAAGGGAGGATAAACTGCCTACAGTCTTGTATGGGATCAACCAGCCATCAGATCTGTACAAAGATCTGGGGTGGAGGGGGTTCAACATTGTAAGCACAATAAAAGCCAACAGTGGGTCAAACAAAGCTAATATAATTGTCATAATTGTCAAAGGCAAGATCAATACTGGGGACAGTGTGGTAAAATTCAATAGTTTAAATCCTAGTCTTCCCTCTTTGGGCAAGTACAACCTTTCTGAGCTGAAGTTTCCTCCTTTACAAACTAAAACCAGACGACCTCTGAGGTCCCTTGGGTTCCAGAGAAATAACTAACTATTTGTTAGTATAACCAGATACTTGTTGCATTTTTTTGAAATCAAACTGAGAGCAAGAACCAGAATCATAAAAAGTGTTAATATTTGTTTGAAAGCAAAAAACAGAGTAGAAAGGGTAGAAGTAGGCTTTATCTGTATAAAAGTATTCAAAAATGCTTTTTGAAAAATTAAACTTATATTGATGGCTTATATTTTCACCATTTTTTTTACTTGAGTAGTAAAAACCTAGAAATAATCTGTAGGTCCCCAAACTGGGCAACAGCTGAATAAGTTATGGGTGATGATGTAATGGCCTATATGTAGAATACAAAATAGATTATTAGGAATAATGCAAGGTGACATGCACAGAATAAGAAAACATGCATGGATTTGATGTGAAGAAGCTAAGACAATGTATGAACTGAAGAAGTAGATTAAATGCATTAATGTAATGACAAAATTTATATTATTATTTTCCTCCTTAAAATAAATTTTAATTTGATGGTGCTTTTTAGGTGATTTACTTCACATTGTTTGATTTTTTAAAATTAGTACCTATTATAAATATTAGTATTTATAATGAAAAATAGAGTAAATGAGTACATAAGAATCTGTTTTTCAGGCAAACTTTTCATTTTGTTACCACACTGATATTAGCTAAAGGCCCAGAAATAATAGAATTAAGATAATAATCACAATATTCCATTTTCTAAGTATACTGAAACAAGTAAAGCAACCAAAAGCCCAATTAACCAAGGTACTGCTGTAAAACTAAAATTTTGCTCTAAAATTGTTGTCTAGTAATAAAAAAATGGGAAAATGGGATCCTTTTTTCCTCTGGATCACATCAGGCTACCATTAAAAAGAATAAATGGAGACGAAAATCTACCAAGCTTATTCCCTAAGGTAGGAGGCAGTGACCAAAAGATTCTGGGAAAATAAAGAAAGAAAGATAAAGAAGGGTTCTAAAAATTAAGACTCACTGGCAAGATAGACATAGAAAATAGCAATGTAATTAAATAGAGTAGCTGGTGACACATGATTTGTATGACTAGCCATGCATCACTTAAGACAGAAAACAAGAACAGCTTTTGGCAGGTATTTAGGGGAAAGATTCACTCCAAATCATTTTGCATAAGCAGAAATTGTTGAACACAGCCAAAACTTCAAAAGAATCCTATGGTGAGGTGTTAATGATCCCAGGGATACTTTCTGGAAAGTGAGAAAATCAGTGCAGTAGAAAAGAGAATCTTAAGGGACTCTGGATATGTTAACAGCAGAAGGCAGAAGATTGCTTAATATTCTTACGCAATTAAATTAATTCCCTTTAAGCTTCCATTACCTACTATAAAACAAGTTCATTTCATCCTCTGGAACTTAACTTTTTAATGGCAAATGGACTACCTGATATCCAAACCTTAGAAATCTCAGGTTTTGTTTGTTTTAAACAAAAACCAAATAGAGATGAATGCTATAAATTGTTTATACCTTCTAACAGTCTGGTCCTCAAATTATTTATATGATAAAAGTAAGTAAGTATCTTTCAAAACATCCATAATCATAAGGCCTATTAAATGAAAACAACTGCATTATTACCAACTCTTATTTATTTAAAAATATAAAGCCAATAAATGCATCATAGAAAAATTGTTTATGTTATAATTAGAAATGGGAGAGTGAAAATGCGGAAAGCTTGGTTGCTTTTGCTGATTTACTAGGTTCTGCACTGTGCATCTACTTACTAAATAAACAGACTTTTTCACACAGGGCTAAGAAAAGAAGAGCTTCTTGAATCCATTCAAATACTGTATGTGAACATTTATATCTTAAAAACCAGCAAACGCTACATTAAAAAAGCTTGATTAAAAAAAATAAAGAAAAAAGAAAAGAAGAGCTTATCCAATGTCACATTTCAAAAATTCCTGTATTTTTGGCTAGTATGGTTCAAGCCCAGCCATATTGAATGAGTATTATTCTATGTTTTTCAATGGCCAATTAATCAAATCATTCTATAATCTGGCTCTAAATAATGCCTAATAAAATAGAATTGGGCCATCACCAGTCATCTTAACTTATGTATTGTCACTGGACTTTAATAACTCTGAAAAAGAAAATAAAAAAAAAGAAAATAAGGCTGATGACTTCGCATAGATCCAATTCATTTGCAAGTCAAGATATCTTCTTCTTGATGCATTGGTCCCTTTTGAGAATACAAAACAAACAACAATAAAATCTCCAAATTGATAAGTTCAGAGAGTTATTTTAGTGTTTGCATATATGCAACAGATGGATATAAACATGTATCTATCCTCAGATAACTGGATCCAAGATTAAAAACTCATATAGAGCAAAGCTTCTTAAACTCCGGATCATGATCCCACATGGGATCAAGTAACTGAATATAGGGGCTGAAAAAATTATTATTTTTTTATCAGTAAATACTTTTGATTTGTATGCCTATTTTGTATACATGTGTACCCAGAGCTGGGTAAAAATTTCTCAGGCAAAAAGGGGTGGTGACTGGAAAAAGTTTAAAAAAGACTGATATAGAGGAAGAATGAGGAAAGAATATCTGGTGTTAGATTAAACCCAAATACTTTAAAAGGAAGATGGGAATGATAATGAAACATTAGACTGAAATGAAAAGATAGATGCCCCCTATGCAAGATGACTTAATTTTAAAATGTAATGTGTATTTTATTGTGCTTTTACATATTTTCTTAAACATGTTCAAGTTAGATTTTAATCTTGATTAAAGTTTTAATTTTCTTTTAATTAGATTTAAATTGAATCTAAATTTTAATTTTAATTATAAAGTAAAGCCACATTTGGCAGTGTTGCAGGTCACAAATCTGACAAAAAGAAGTAATATAGCTCAATAATCCTCTGCTCTCCTTCCTTAAAAAAAAAAGAACTTTCTTCTGAAACTTTGTCAGCTCAGGTTTAAATCAATGAATCTCATGATAAGATTCTGCCACCACAAGAGGATCCAATTCTAATGATATCTCCTACAAAAAAAGCTTTTCCTAATCCATTCTCATATCGCAGTTGAAAGTGATCTCTTCTTAGTCACTGAATGTCCATAGCTGTTCATTTGTACTACTCTGACAAAATCTTTGTGCATATATCTTTCTTTCATATCTCACCAGACCCTAAAAGTTCTTTTATGAATAGTAACTATGATGCTTGATCCTCAGATCCTTTGCAGGCCTATGTATAGAAGCAGCTTCAAAAATATTTCGCAAAATCAGAGAGTGTTAGTGTTAGAAAGAAACAGCACATGTCTCTAGTG